>NC_092632.1:31453775-31813601 GCF_039555335.1 Amphiura filiformis
ACTTGGTGGGTACAGTCAACATTTAGAGTCAGGTTTTTGGAAGGTCATTTCGGGGTCATTTAAGGTCACCCAGGGGTCATCTGAGGTCAAATTACTAAAAACTGTCATATGGGCATGGAACTTGGTGGGTACAGTCAACATTTAGAGTCAAGTTTTTGGAAGGTCATTTCAGTGTTATCTGAGGTCACCCAGGGGTCATCTGAGGTCAAATTACTAAAAACTATCATATGGGCATGGAACTTGGTGGGTACAGTCAACATTTAGAGTCAAGTTTTTGGAAGGTCATTTCAGGGTCATCCAAGGTCACCCAGGATCATCTGAGGTCAACTTACTAAAAACTGTCGCATTGGCATGAAACTTGGTGGGTACAGTCAACATTTATAGTCAAATTTTTGGAAGGTCCTTTCGGGGCCATCCAAGGTCACTCAGGGATCATCTGAGGTCAAATTTTTGGAAGGTCATTTTGGGGTCATCCTAGGTCACCTAGGGGTCCTCTGAGGTCAAATTACTAAAAACTGTCGCATGGGCATAAAACTTGGTGGGTACAGTCAACATATAGAGTCAGGTTTTGGAAGGTCATTACGGGGTCATTTCAGGTCACCCGGGGGTCATCTGAGGTCAAATGACTAAAAACTGTCGTATGGGCATGGAACTTGGTGGGTACAGTCAACATATAGAGTCAGGTTTTTGGAAGGTCATTTCAGGTCACCCGGGGTCATCTGAGGTCAAATGACTAAAAACTGTCGTATGGGCATGGAACTTGGTGGGTACAGTCAACATTTAGAGTCAAGTTTTTGGAAGGTCATTTCAGTGTTATCTGAGGTCACCCAGGGTCATCTGAGGTCAAATTACTAAAAACTATCATATGGGCATGGAACTTGGTGGGTACAGTCAACATTTAGAGTCAAGTTTTTGGAAGGTCATTTCAGGGTCATCCAAGGTCACCCAGGATCATCTGAGGTCAACTTACTAAAAACTGTCGCATTGGCATGAAACTTGGTGGGTACAGTCAACATTTATAGTCAAATTTTTGGAAGGTCCTTTCGGGGCCATCCAAGGTCACTCAGGGATCATCTGAGGTCAAATTTTGGAAGGTCATTTTGGGGTCATCCTAGGTCACCTAGGGGTCCTCTGAGGTCAAATTACTAAAAACTGTCGCATGGGCATAAAACTTGGTGGGTACAGTCAACATATAGAGTCAGGTTTTTGGAAGGTCATTACGGGGTCATTTCAGGTCACCGGGGTCATCTGAGGTCAAATGACTAAAACTGTCGTATGGGCATGGAACTTGGTGGGTACAGTCAACATATAGAGTCAGGTTTTTGGAAGGTCATTTCAGGTCACCCGGGGTCATCTGAGGTCAAATGACTAAAAACTGTCGTATGGGCATGGAACTTGGTGGGTACAGTCAACATTTAGAGTCAAGTATTTGGAAGGTCATTTCAGTGTTATCTGAGGTCACCCAGGGGTCATCTGAGGTCAAATTACTATCACTTTCACTGTCCCCAAAAAGCAAAGAGCCACAGCGCCATTGGTGCTCTTGTTAGGGGTGATATAATAAACTTTTGCTCTCAGGGCAATTTTTTTGAAACATGGACTCATGTCTAAGGATTTACTGTAAAAAACATGAAATTAGAGCATCTTTATACATTTGTTGGTAGAGTTATGCTCTTTATGAGCGTATATTACATTACCCCATTTTGCTGTTTTGGACAATTTGTCAATATATGGATCCATGTCTACGGATTTTTCGTAAAAACCTACCTGTGTCTACGGATTTGTTGTGAAAAACAGACCCATTTGTACACTTCAACATGGAAATACATGCCTACTTCGTTCACAGAGTTTATATCAGTTACATAATGGGAGCAACCTAAATTGGTGCAGATAATAAGAATGGTCTGTGGTGTTCAGACTGAGAACAAAAACAAAAAGTTTATTTTCCATGGGAAGATGTCCCAAAGATCTCTAATTCTTCACTGTAAAATCAGTAAAAAAAACAAGTGTGGTTGATTTATAAGACATCACTTCACTTCAGAGAGCTCACATTGAGATATTATTTAATCCGTATTTACCTATAACCTTTTAGATGATGGTGTGACTGAAAGGCTGACATCAGCTGGCCAAGGAATTGCTGCATACACCAAGGTATTTATATATATATATTCTATTTAGAATTTACAGCAAACATGATGATCGTACATAACTCATATGTATATGACTATTTTGTCAAAATACCTGAGGATGATTAAGTATATTAAGTATTAAGTATATACCATAAGTTGTTGCAAATAAAAAGTTTATCTGCAAAGCTTCAACTGCCACTAGAGCTAGTAATTATTGAATACTTAAGGTGTGGTTTTGAAACTGCCTCAGCCAGTCAATACGACATCAAATGACCTGTACATAGAGGATATTTCACACTATCTATAGATCATGTTAATTTTCTATGACCAATGTTTACATCATGAAACTGCTGCTCACATAACTGTAAAAAAATTTTTAACCAGGCAAACCTATATGTGTGACTTGCTGCCATGAAATGAGTGTAAAGTTGGTAGTTTCGAGACACCCTGGCTACTGCGTTGGCGTTCTTTGTTTCATCCACACCTGTTCAAACCAATAGTATGTCCTTTGTGAATGGGGGCATAATGGGCCATTCATAAAGGACATACTACTGGCCTGTTCAGGTGCATAGCAAACACAGAACATCAACTCAGTCAGCCAGGATGTCTTGAAACTACCAACTTGTGACTTTATGCTGATTTCGTGGTAGCAGGTCACATATGCAGTGTGTGGATGACTTTGTGCATTTTGTATCTTTTGCTTACATAGGAGCTTCCATTTTTAGAAGACAAAGCTGTTAGACTTCGTCAAGCCATTGAGATGCAGAATGCTACATCTGGTACAAGAACACATCACATCATCAGTAAACCACACCCAGAAGAAAACAAACTGGCAACGTCCATGACACCCCTGAAAAGAAGACTTGACGAAACGCCATCCTCCTCAATGGATGATAAAATCTCAAGAGGGCAGGTGCCTAAAAAGGAACTCAGAAACCACCCAATTAAAAAATACAAACTTCAAACCCCATCAACATCATGACCCAGGGAATAAGTGTAAATACTGATTGTTTCTTCATGAATGGAGGAAGGTACTAAATATGCATGTAAGGCAAAATTGTAATATGTGTGGGCAATTGCTTGTATATTTTATTTTGAATATATCCATCTAGATACATTGTATAATCACCATGTAATCAAGCCAGTCTTCATCATGTTGGAGATTTACAACATTATCTGATCTACTCAGCCCAATGTTGGATATTTGAAATTGAGATACATGAGTAAAACCAAGGACAAAGAAAAATCTCCAATATTAGAAAATGAAAATGTTCTTAAATTTTTATAACATTACAACCAAATAATGGTAGAGGTAAAGGGTTTTAGCATTTGACAGCTGACATTAGGGTGATTCACAAAAAATGAAATTGGTATTTTTCAACGGGACACCCCCTCATTTTGTTCATTTTGGTAATAAAATCATCCCTGCAAAATATGAAAAAATTCAAAAAAGTTTAGGGGTGCTACCGGTCAATGAACTTTTGTACACAAAGTCAATGGGATTTATGAGCCATTTTCTTTACAACACAAAAAAGCCATGTTAATTTTCCCTGATTGTGCCAAAAATATTTGATCATAGTGTGAGTAATGTCCTTAAAATAAATGCTAAAGAAAATTGTAAAAATGTTAACCCGCTTTCCAGAAAATTACATTTTTGTGAAAACTGTTACATTTGGGGCAAGGCAGTTGCTGGAACAGCCAAAATATTATGGTACTTGGCTAATATAAAGTTGTGTTTATGGGGCTCTAGTTCTTTCTTTTTTTTTTAAATGGTTTTTTTGTTTGTTGTTTCTTTGTTTGTTTTTGCTTTGTTTTGTTTTTACTTGATCATGATTATGTGTTGTTTTGTTTTGTTTTGTTTTTGTTCTGTTCTGTTTAATGTGTAATCCAGTAGTAAATGTGTCTTAGCCACTCTAGCTCTTGTCACAAGTACCTTGCACAAGGTGTAGTTTTGAACTGGCCACTATCCAATGTTGTGACCCCAGTTTATATACATTTCTTTTCAACCATGGTGAATCTAATCCTTCCTGTGGTCATTCAATTCAAACAATACAAATCTTCATCAGGTATGGCCATAATGACCACCCCTGATACAGATGTATGGATTTTGATAGTTACTATTACATAAGATTTCAAAAGCTGGTATCACCATTGGGGTAAACTAATATGTGAAGAATTTTAATCTTTTTTTTATCAACAGTTCAGTTCAATAAGGTATAAATTTGGGGTGCCTGGTGGGATTCCAGGGGATATCCCAGGGTATTCTTTTCTTGAGCTACACTCCCTCTGTCACTTTTGAAACATTTTTTATTATTACAGTCAACTATGAACTTTAATTTGGTAAAACCCATGTTTTCACAAAGTTAGGTATATCATTGAACATTTACTTCAGTTTTGCAAGCCTGGTAGACTTTTTAGGCCCTGAAATAAGCGTTTGAAATTTTTGACAAAAATCCCATTGACTTTGTGTACAAAAGTTCATTGACCGGTAGCACCCCTAAACTTTTTTGAATTTTTTTCATATTTTACAGGTATAATTTTATTACCAAAATGAACAAAATGAGGGGGTGTCCCGTTGAAAAATACCAATTTCATTTTTTGTGAATCACCCTAGCTGACATATTTACACATTACATTTTCAATATTAATCTAGTCATAGACATTGGCCTGAGTGATCAGATTGTGTTAAATTTGTTGGTATCTCAAGTATACTGCGCCAATAAAGTATCCTTACACTTGGAAAAATAATCACAACTTCCAAACGGAACATTATTGGGGTAAATTTGTTTTTTTAATATATGCACTATCTAATCCTGCACATTATGACACCAAAATGAATCCAATGTGACTTCAAGAAGCAAAGTTACAAGCATTTGATTATATTAGACGAAAGTCCAGTTTTAAAAGTGACAAACTGGCCTATTCAAAACTTCACAGACTACACATCTGGTTTGAGAGTGGTGAATGGCTAATTTATGCATTTGGCTTTAATTTAAAACAAAGGGAACAAAAGAAAACTGAAACAAAAGAACTGACAAATAAAAAATGAAAGTTATGAAAAGTAGAGAGAAGTAAAAACTGAAATAAAAACTGCTTTAAATAACGCTTCATTGAAGAAACTGTGTTGCCTCTTTGTTGCGCTTGTTGGAATCTTATTGCGCCTTGTATAGGCCCGTTTGTCACTTTTAAAACTGGACCTTCGTCTATTTAATTGCTTGTAACTTTACTTCTTGAAGTCACATTGGATTCAATGTGGTGTCATAATGTGCAGGATTAGATAGTGCATCTATTAAAAAACAACTTTACCCCAATATTGTTCCGTTTTGAAATTGTGAATATATTTCCAACTGTAAGGATACTTTATTGGCGCAGTATATATCGTTTATAGCCATAAGAAAATTTCCATTATTTTCTTTCTTCTTTTATAGTTTAGTACATTCTTTTAATGTATGCTTCAATAAATGTATAAATGAATTTATTGGTCCATGGAGAGTACATGTATATAATGAATTTCCTCCAAAATGCCAAGATATTTAATCAAATATTAAAATTACATTCTGGTGTGTTGCTAGAAAAGTGTGAAAAATAAACTCTTTGCCCAAGTGTTTGCAGGGAGAACCTTTTGGTAGCAAGATGGTGGATTTGTGGAAAGGGTTTTGGATTTTTTTTTCAAAAATTTATCAAAAAGCAAGGGGACATAATACAATAAAAGACTTTCAATGAAGGTTTATCTTCAATGAAAGTCTACCTTCAATTAAGGTCTACCTCAAGTGAAGGTGTACTATCAATGAAGGTTAACCCTCAACGAAGGTCTACCTGCAATGAAGGTCTACCTTCAACGAAGGTCTACCTTCAGTGAAGATGTACCGTCAATGAAGGTCTACCCTCAATGAAGGTGTACTGTCAATGAAGGTCTACCTTCAAAATTACCATTTAGAGGTCGCTAGAGGGTCATTTGATACCTTTACTTCTATTTTGGATCCATGGTTTCACAAAATTTCAAATTTTTCTTTTTTTTTCGAACAGTTCTTATTTCTGTTTTTAATATTTGTTTCATCCTATGTATTCCCACAAATATATATATATATTTAGATTATGATTATTTTTATGCTGTAATTATTTTCCAAGTATTTTTATTTCATTTTTGTGTTGTACTATTATAGTGTGTGTGCTGAAATGTAATATCTCAGAAGTAACATAATTTAGTTTTGTTTTTTTAATGGCCCCAAATCTGGAAATCCCTAAAGAAATTTGCCTGTGTGGAATATAGCTTTAATACTATAGTAAAAATTTCATTTGAATGAACACAGCTCCCAACAGCTTCACATGTTCTGACCATGATCATATTATACAAATACAACAGGAATGTACGATCTTGCAAAATACTAACCAGTCACGATTAAGTGGTTTAATTTCAGTGTTATGCATATGTGGGCGTTCATCACAGTGTACAAGGACAATCACCACACTGTTGGCAGTTGTGTTGTGTTCATTCAAATGAAATTTTACTATAGCTAATTAGGTGGACCAAATTTGCAAAGTCAAACTGTATTTATACGGGTCATTCCATATGAAATCAAGGAGTCGCCCCACCTGACCCCCTCAGATTTGCTTTATATTTTGGTCATATGTTGTACCTGTAAAAATATTAAAAACCTGAAATTTGAGGTCTGTAGCTCTTACGGATTTTCTTTGGCAGCCATTTAAAGTTTGAGTAGGGGGTCTAAATTTGGACCCAAAAGTTGCCCTTTAAATAAATTTCATCTTTGGGAGTCTGTGCCTTCTTTATAAAAAGAAAGAGAGGTCTGAAACTTTGTATACACACTAACTCCATGCTCAATTTGTCAAAAAATAAAAAATAAAAAAATTCTGTAATTGCGTGTTGTGTCACGGGGTCATTAAATATGCAAGAAAAAATGTAATGTTTTGTAAACTGGCAAGTTTAGCCCCCTAAATTCACATTTTTGGTCAGATTAATTATTTTTGTTGTCACTGATGCTATATATAGGATAAATACAATGCATATCAAAAAATTGAGGTCACAACTCATTTACATTTCGAACAGCGCCCTCACGAAGATGAAATTTATTGCAAATTCAACATTTTCAGGGGCCCAAAGTCGATGTGGTCCACCTTCAAAAATTTATAAAACATCACTTTTATATAATTACTAGTCTTAAATTACAACTTTGCTAAGTCCCAGTAATTGTATAGGTTGACTTCATATAAAATGACAAGCCCAAAGTTGACCATTTTCTTATGATTGCATGTAGTGCAAATGTGCAATTCGGAAGGCTTGAAAGTCAAATTGGCCACAATATTAAAAATAAATGATTAGATGAGTAGTTATTGGCCCTATTTACTTTTATTTCCATTTCATTTTCAATATATACAGATTTTCTATGGTAGCCATTTACAGTTGGAGTAGGGGATCTAAATTTGGACCCAAAAGTTGCCCTTTGAATAAATTTCATCTTTGGGAGCCTGTACCTTCCTAATAAAAAGAGAGAGAGGTCTGAAACCTTGTATACACACATTGCATGTCCAATTTGTCAACAAGTAAAAAAAATAAATGTCTGTAATTGCGAGTTGTGTCACAGGGTCATTAAATATGCAAAAAAAAATGTAATGTTTTGTATACTGGAAAGTTTAGCCCCCCTAAATTCACATTTTTGTAAGAATAATTGTTTTTTGTTGTCACTGATGCGATATATAGGACAAATACAATGCATATCCAAGACATTGAGGTCACAACTCATTTACATTTCCAACAGCGCCCTCGCGAAGATGAGAATTAATGCAAATTCACCATTTTCAGGGGGCCCAAAGTCGATGTGGTCCACCTTCAAACTTTATAAAACATCACTTTTATATGACTACTAGTCTTAAATTGCAACTTTGCTCAATCCCAGTAATTTTATAGATTGACTTCCTATAAAACGACAAGCCCAAAGTTGACCATTTTCTTATGATTGCATGTACTGCAAAGGTGCCGAATTTGGAAGGTTTAAAAGTCAAAATGGCCACAATATTGAAAATAAATGACTAGATGCATAGTTATTGGCCCTGTTTACTTTTATTTCCATTTTATTTTCAATATTGGGGCCAATTTGACTTTCAAGCCTTCAATTGGCACATTTGCACTACATGCAATCATAAGAAAATGGTCAACTTTGGGCTTGTTATTTTATATGAAGTCAACCTATACAATTACTGGGACTTAGCAAAGTTGTAATTTAAGACTAGTAGTTATATAAAAGTGATGTTTTATAAAGTTTGAAGGTGGACCACATCGACTTTGGGCCCCCTGAAAATGTTAAATTTGCAATAAATTTCATCTTCGTGAGGGCGCTGTTCGAAATGTAAATGAGTTGTGACCTCAATTTTTTGGATATGCATTGTATTTATCCTATATATAGCATCAGTGACAACAAAAAATAATTAATCTGACAAAAAATGTGAATTTAGGGGGGCTAAACTTGCCAGTTTACAAAACATTACATTTTTTCTTGCATATTTAATGACCCCGTGACACAACACGCAATTACAGAAATTTTTTATTTTTTAATTTTTGACAAATTGGGCATGCAGTTAGTGTGTACACAAAGTTTCAGACCTCTCTCTTTTTTTTATAAAGAAGGCACAGCCTCCCAAAGATGAAATTTATTTAAAGGGCAACTTTGGGTCCAAATTTAGACCCCCTACTCCAACTTTAAATGGCTGCCACAGAAAATCCGTAAGAGATACAGACCTCAAATTTGCAGGTTTTTAATAGTTTTACAGGTACAACATATGACTAAAATATAAAGCAAATCTGAGGGGGTCAGGTGGGGCGACTCCTTGATTTCATATGGAGTAACCCATACGCCATATTCTCCCTCTTGTGAAAAATGTGTACCTCTCCTAAATGTGACCCATTGACTTGTCTTTGTCACAAGTAACACAGCAGTTGGTTCCAAAAATGAACTTGCAGATTTCTTGACTGTGTTGTACAGCTGGTTTGTGTTTACCAGTCACCCATTGAAGTTGGATGGAGATTTTATTAGACTTGCTACAAGTCCTTGGGATTTTCTGTAGTAATGGTACTATAAACTGATCCATTTTTCTATCACTAGTGTGAACATGTTTATATTCATCATCAAGGCCAATAAACATAGACCATTTGTGCAGAACCATAGTTTGCACCAGCCCAGAGTTTGCTTCAACCCAGTCTAGGATAACTAGTAATACTGTAGCGAGAATAATCTGTCTGCAGTCATGTGAATACACATACTGTGTATGGGTGTATTGGATTAAAACAAAAGATCTGCATGCTGAGTTTGCAACTTTGCTGCTTGTAATGCAGATTGTCTTTGGTTATCATATACATGTAATGCAGGGTATTAGCAGTATCTCCTACATGATAGTACATGTGGTGTGGCAAAGTTTGTAATGATTTATAGAAAAGCCAAAACAACATGCAATAGTAGAGCAGAGTAAATACCTTGAGTAGAAGCATATTATAGATCATTATGGAACTTAACAATTTTGAAAGAAGAGAGTAAGAGACAAAAACAACCTTCAACCATTATTAAAACCTTATCATTACTACTGGACAACTGCTGTGTTTGGATGTGATGAGTCACAAATGCTTAGGGGAATGAATAGAAAATTGTGGTATAACCTATAATGGACACCTGCTGTTATTCGCTGTCGTAGTGCACGTTAGAATATGACCGTTGCCAGGTCAACTGGATCACGCTTACTTGTTACGAACCACTGATCGAAATGATCACAACACAAAGCCTATGGCATATCAAATTCAGAACAGGTGCTTGAGCCCAGGCTTGGAGCAGTAACCAATGGTTACTAACGTGCACTACGACAGCTCAGTGCCAGAAGTGGGTAAGTGCAATACCTGCCATGTGTAGCTTACATGTGTTGATGAGTACAGTACAGCTATTGCAGTTACCCACTTCTGGCACTGAGCAGTCCATAGGTTAACGTCAAAATGCAACAGCCATATTATCGGTGTAAATATTCTTTGAAATTCCAGAGCTTCATTTAGGGAACAATGCAAAAATATTGATGATGTCCTATAAACAAAGTTTCACTTGGGGGAAGGGATTAGAAATGTTGATTATGTTTGTGACGTTTCTGGCAGGGAGGGAAATGGTCTGCCAAGAAAAAATTAATCTTTTGGATTGTTCCCTTAATGGTTACATCCAGTGGCGGATTTAAGCTGTCAGCAAGTCAGCAGTTGCTGACAAGGCCCCCCTGTTATGTTGGCCAAAGGGCCCCCTGCTTTTTTTTCTGCTTTTTTTTTTTGCTCTAATTGTTTTCTGCAGTGGGTGCAATAGATAGAATAGTACCGAAAAGGTTATAAAATATGCCTGTGCATGCAAGAGGACATTCTATTTATGCCCGTATTTATGATTCTTACAAAGTTTCATTTTGCCCGTTTTAGCCACACAAGAGGTCAAAGGTCAAGGGCCCCAGGGGCCCAAATTTAATATTTGGGAATACAATTTTCTATAGAATCAGGACTATACGAATTGGTACCAAGAGCATTACACATTCTAACAAGGCGGTTCTCGAACCACGAGTCTCGCCTGCTTTCGTGACCGCCTGCTTTTGCGATTACTTTTGGTAGAGGTAAATGAATTTGGCGGTTATCGGCTGGGCATGATTATCTGGCTGATGGTGACTGTACCCGCCAAGTTAAATGCCCATGCATTAGTTTTTACTAATTTGACCTCAGATGACCCCTGGTGGACTCGAAATGACCTTCCGAAATTTGGCTTTAAGTGTTGACTGTACCCACCAAGTGTCATGGCCATACGACAGTTTTTACTAATTTGACCTCAGATGACCCCTGGTGACCTCGAAATGACCTTCCAAAAATTTGGCTTTAAATGTTGATTGTACCCACCAAGTTTCATGCCCATACGACAGTTTTTACTAATTTGACCTCAGTTGACCCCTGGTGACCTTGAAATGACCGTCCAAAAATTTAGCTTTAAATGTTGACTGCACCCACCAAGTTTCATGCCCATCCAACAGGTTTTACTAATTTGACCTCAGATGACCCCTTGTGACCTCGAAATGACCTTCCAAAAATTTGGCTTTAAATGTTGACTGTACCCACCAAGTTTCATGCCCATCCAACAGTTTTTACTAATTTGACCTCAGATGACCCCTGGTGACCTTGAAATGACCTTCCAAAAATTTGGCTTTAAATGTTGACTGTACCCACCAAGTTTCATGCCCATACGACAGTTTTTACTAATTTGACCTCAGTTGACCCCTGGTGACCTTGAAATGACCGTCCAAAAATTTAGCTTTAAATGTTGACTGCACCCACCAAATTTCATGCCCATACGACAGTTTTTACTAATTTGGCCTCAGATGACCCCTAGATGACCTCAGTGACCTTGACCCACTAACCAATACAAACCGGTTCTGTCTCGGGTCAAGATGCACCCACCCACCAAGTTTGAGGAACGTGCGACTCCTAGTCTCCGAGAAAATAGGCGGAAGGCAAACTTTAACCAAAACTTTAACCAAATTCGTCACATACACACACACACACACACATACACACATACGGAAAAGTGATTATATAGTCTCCTGCCTTATCAGGCGAGACAAAAATACAAGTAGGCATAGGCGTAGATCCCGGGGGGATGGGAGGGATAAATACCCCAATATTTTGCCAGAGGGATGGTCAATACAATTATCCCCCCCCAATGTTGACGCCTGAATATGGATTTCTGACCAAAATAACCTCATATTTGCCCATTGTAGCCCAAAAAGTGCCATTTATTCCACTTTTGCACCATATTTCATCAGTTTAGCTTCAAAACAGCATCTTTTTTTCGCTGGCTTAGCTCGCATTTGTACCGTAAGCTTATTCTCTCGCCAAAAGGTACTTCAAGAATTCTTTATAACTACATCCCCCATGTCAAAAAGAAATCTACGCCATTGCAAGTAGGTCATCTAGTATGGGTTCAGGGCCCCAATGTTAGAAGCGTATCATCAAAGCTGGCTCTAAAACTCCAAAGGACCCCGTGGCACTTAATAAAAGTATTTCCCTTAGATATGAATTTTGGCCCAGATATCCAAGATCAAGAGTTTCCGGGGGCCCAAATGTCAATACAAAGGACCAGTCGTTTCATGGGTATTCATGGGTACATGAGTTCCAAAGGTCAAATATTATAGGCCCACTTGGCCCTTTGTTTAAACATTTGCGGCCCTCTGCCCCACTGCCTAAAATGTGCCCCCCCCCCAAATTGCCATGTGCATCTTCCGTTTTAGACCTAAAACACCATGTTTTGGGCCAAAATAGGGTAAATTGCATAATTTTTCCCGTGCGAAGCGCGCACTGGCCCTATATATAGCAAAATTCACCTTCATTTTGGGCTAAAACAGACTGATTTTTTTTTTCGTGCTTCACCCGCAAATGTCATAGTAAAATCGAAAACAAAATATGCTCGGCTCTCTCTAAATTGTTATGCTTCTGCCGCAATCTTATCGTAAATCAAATTAAACCAAGTCACTTGAGTGCATATGCCTTCCTCACAGTGAGTTTTGGGCCCTCAAATTTTGGCCGGCCCAGGGCCCTCAAAAAGGCAAATCCGGCCCTAAGGTTTAGTATGGCAACATTTTTCGAGCGCTTCGCGCGCATTTGAGCCATAAGCTTATTTTGTTGCCAAAAGGTCCTGGATTTTTCCTACCCGATCCCCCTAATGTCAAAATTCACGCCACCAACGTATTGGCTTCCTATTCCTTGAGGTCAGATTATGATATTAAAACTGATTCTGGACCTTAATCTGGGATTTTGCTTGCTTCTTGACTATCAAGCAAAAACAGAAAAGGAAATATTCCTTGTTCTTTAGTACCGTTTTAACACTCACAAATCTGATAAAGCCTCGATTTGGGTATAGAATAGTGTGAAATTGCAAACTTACCAAAATGTAGGCCTATATCAACTTTAACTTCAAACAGTATGAAATGGAATTAATGTTCACAAGACTACGGCGCAAGCATCTCACAACATTGGGCCGAACTAATGATCACTACCAAATTTTGTTCTTGCCCTCCTCCCGACAAAAATTCAGGCACGCTCCTGATATCAACTCTTTACTATTGGGCCCCCAGGATATTATGCTGACAGGGCCCTTTTCCTTAAATCCGCCTCTGGTTACATCTTGGGCTTTAACTTAATATTTTCCACAGTAAGCAACCATTGAAATAACTGGTATAATATTAGGGTAACTCTGGTTGACCTAAAACTGTTATCTACCAGTTGATGGGCGACTGTGGGCAAACATTAAGGTACTGCCCTGATTTTATCAATATTTAAATAATATTTTTAATTTGTCGAATTAAACAATGATATGTTTACTTTTTTTGTAAAAAATAAAGAAACTACTATGCTGAAAATAATTACAAACATATGCAACAGTCTTTTTCTTGTGTTCTTTTTTAATCATTCTGAAAATTTCCATTAGACGACAAGAAAAAAATCCTGTTTTACAGGCAGGACCAACCCAAAATCAGCCATTGTTAGACAAAGTAGATTGATTTTCACTGAAAAATACAAGTGAAGAAAAAAATACACATTGCAGATTTTGGTGATTTTCAGGGTCATTTCAGACTTGTAGAACAGTGTTTGTTCATGCGTCATCTTAATAAACCATATTATACATGTACATGCATCTTAAATTATTCAGTAGATGCTTATAAGTCCATGTATTAAGCTGGATGGTCATTTCATTTTATTTAAATAGTAAAATTATGATTGTAAAATTAATCAATTAACTTTCTTGATACAAGTAAAGTCAATATCTATTACTGCCAGGTCATGCTCCCCTCTGACCTGCCTTAATTGAAGGTGGATCAAAGGGGAGCATGAACTAGCTGTGTTTGTACTCAAATATTGAGACAAATATAGCTGACACACAAGAGGAATGGTATGGGTTCTATACAGGAGTCCCCAATGCTTGATATGGGGGGGCAGCAGGAGGGGAAAATATCCCAAACTTATGTTTTGATATAATATTATTGACAGTAACTGAACAGTTCAGTTTTTAGTTATCATTACCAACATGCGCAGTGGTACATGTAGACTAATACTTACCAAAATGCTTACCATTAACATAAATTGATACACAGTTTCACATCACAATCTTTGAAATGCTAATGTCAAAGAACCAAAATTTAATATGCATACACTGTGAAGTATTTCAAACATGCACAGCTGTATTATTACTGATATACGTCTCCGAGATAGTCCAAATATACAGTTTTATTGCAAGATTCTCCTTTAAGGAGCATTCAGATCTGGAGTATTGAATTTGTTATAGTTTTCATTTGGCAAATGTCAAGAATTCACATTGTAGAGTTCAAAAACTGGAGTAATTCTTGTCTGTTTCTGTCTCGCTGTAAAATAAACACAATAAAGGTATAGGTTAATCATCCAGTGGTGTAAACTAGTCACCTGGTTTCTTAGTCTCATTACTCAGTAATTGTTAAATTTTCATCAAGCTTCCACTTACAGGCATGATCAGTGATCCTTGTGAACTGACTTAAAGGTGAAGGATAAGTCTATAACATTCAAATAAGGCAACAACAACAAAATATCCTGTTTTACAGGCCAGACGAACCCAGATTCTGCATTTTGGGGGGATTTTTCTCTAATTTTGCTAAAATCATTGTGCCAAAATTGATATGATTTTGACTGAAAACTTTCAAAATATGTTTGCAAAAAATCATCAAATTTTGTCAGCTTTTTTAAGCTGTGGTAATATTTTGGGGTCATGATTTTAAAAAAATCCCTTCCGATCGACCCAACTTGTAAAGACTGCACCCCCCCTCCCGTAAAATAGGTTTGTATTAAGTCACCTTCGGTATTTTTTCAAATATTACAAAATTGTCAGATTAAATCTGGAACACACTATACTAACGATAACTCATGATAAAACCAGAATTATGCCAAAATGTCATCATTGTTTTTGCAACACTTAATTTTTGTCAAATGTTTATATGATCCTATATATAGATTTATTTTTTAAAACTAAGGATCAAAATTTCTTAGTGAGCATAAATTTGAGTGTCAATTGCCAATCCTGAAGCGGGCCATGGAGCTATTAGAGATGAGTGAAACATTGATTGGAATTAGGCTATTCCAGTTATACCCAATATGTAAATTATGGCCTTAATCTTCCCCACAGGGATTATGAATTTCAATCGATCGGGTCTTCCCGAATGAGTGACTCCATTTGAAATATATCCCCATGTGTGGGAGATTAAGGATTTTAACTGGAATAGCCCATTGAATTCTTACCTCCTTGTCCCTACTACTTTTCTTCACTTTCATCTTGATGACTTGACCTGATACAACACTCCTTTCATCTCTGTCATGTCTATGCTTATGCTTACTATGTTTGTGTTTCTTAATAAACTGAAATAGACAAAAATAATAATGGAAGAAAACTATCAACAGTCAAGCTTTTATGGGAAAGAAAATTCTAAGCTATTAATTGTTTTTGCACAGATGAACATTGTTAAGAGCCTGACCGCATTCACCACCATGAAACGTTGGTGTGCAATGTTGAAAATTCCAATTCAAAAGACCAATATTTTAAGCAGTTTTTTTACAAACGCAATGAAACTTTTTAACTCCAAAGTCACTTAACTTTGTTTTGCTCCCTTTAAGGGGGTACTACACCCATCACATTTTTTTGCAGGTTTTTTGCATTTTTGAAGAAATGAGAAAAAAAAAATTGGTCAAAGTGGTATGCAAAATGAAGGGGCAAATCTTCTCGTTCTATTGGTGGCATTAATAATAATGTAGCTTACATGCTTTTAATGGTACAAGCCAAAGAGAGGTACATGAGAACCATGTCACAATTTTGATCATTTTAACAATTTCAGAACTGATACCGTGAATCCACTTACACACACATATTATCACTTATGGCAGACTCTAAAAGTACCAAAATATAATTTTTTTGGAAATGCATTAATTATGCACAGCTTTGAAAACAAAAATTATGCATCAATTTCATGTTATCAATGAAATTAAACTTATTTTCCCCCTTCCAGTTGACAATGATATGCAAAATTTGTGTTCGCAAGGCAGCACATTTGTTTCAGATTTCATAAGTTTGAAATTAAAGAACAGTCAATTCCTTGGTTTTCAGTATTAGGGTGAATTTGTGCTCAGTTTTCTGAGAAAATAGAAAGCTTACAAAACGCGATTTATATGTGTGTGGCTATGTTCACAATGGTAACAACTCGATATTAAACTGATGGAACACCCTTACTTCTTTATATTTCGTCACTTACCTGTTGCCTACGATTATTCCTTCCATTTGAGAAAATCCATGTTTAAATCACGGTGAAAAACACTTAAAATCAGTGCACTCACAGCTCGGAAGACAAGTGACACACGACAATGCAGGACGCCATATTTACTAATTGGTTAAGGTTGGGCGGTATGAGGGACTCGACACTGTCAATTTTCCGATACGCGTATACGATACGGTATACTTTACAGAATAGGCCTAGGCCTATAGAGTTATTTTATGGAGCGTATTGACAAAAAAATATTCGAAAATTGAAAACAAAAATAAACGAATATTCTAATCTTTCATTCTCTATTAGCGACTTCAGGTAGCGAATAAATTGTGTGGTAGGCCTAGACTATCTCCAACTCTAGTGTGATGCAGAATTCACTGCTTAATTGAAGTATAAATGATCCAGATCCAGATCTCGCAGCTAGGCCTACGTCGCATTGTACACTGTATAGTGTTTTGATTAATCAAATGAATTGTCTAGGATATGCACTCAGCGGTACATCATGGCGGGCATTAGCGGCGCATGTACACGATAAAACATTTCAGGGTGTGCACTGTTTGTTATGTTATATTTAGGCCTATTACAATTAAAAATCTCGATTTTGAAAAATGTTACTTTAAATAACAATTGTTTTCTAATGTACTTGAAACGTCACAAAACAGCGCCCTATCATTCAAATTAAAAAGTGATAGAAACTAGTTTACGCTTAGGGATTCTCATTTCATAAAATTTTTAACAATAGGATTTTTCACACACCCAAAGTTTTGGTGTCCTTGATCATTGTAAAGTGGCAATGTTCGATCCCAATAAAAGTAATTGCAAATCTTTTACAAACTATTTTACAAAAAACACGGTTTAATATAATGTTACGAAAAAGATTTGAAACTAGCCAATTGTATTGGTTTTGTTTACAATTATTTTCAACACAAAAATTGTGTTAATAATGTTTTAAACTTAAATTGTCAACAGAAAGAGTCAGCTGATCATCAAGTTTTATGTCATCTTTTAACAAGAGTTGAAACAAAGGAACGCAAAGAATGTGCAAAGTTATTGACTTCGGCTAGCATCTTAAAATTAAACTCTGAGTCAAAAATAAGCTTTGTTTCATTAAGGGATCTAAAATGAGCGTTTATTGCGTTTCGACAGTATTTTTTGTGGGACATGAGAGAACCTCAGACCTATCGAATTGTATTCTGAATACTGAAGCATGTCTTTCTGATATCAAATAATTTTCATTTTTGAAAATCACAATATAATACAAATTTTATGACAAATTATAAAAATTTGATATTTTTCAAATTTTGATATATAACAGTCCTCGAAGTAAATTATATAAATCTAATGATATATTCTTAAAGTGTATGTAGCAGGGAGGATTGAAGATATGGATTTTTTTCCCAAAAGGACCAATTGTTTTTTGTGTTTTGGGAAAAAAATCCATATCTTCAATCTGAAAAAGGTCAAAATTTTCAATTGATCGTCGGCTTTTCATCCCACCTACATACACTTTAAGTATAAATCATCAGATTTATAAAGTTTACTTCAAGTACTGTTAAATATCAAAAATATCAATTTTAATGATTTGCCATAAAATGTGTATTAATTGCAATTTCAAAAATCAAAATTATTTGATATCAGAATGACATTCTTCGTATTCAGAATGCAATTCGATATGTCTGATGTGCTCCAATGTCCCAAAATAAATACTGTCTAAACGTTCATACCCCAGCCCTTAATTTAAAAGAAAGTTGTTGCATCTTGTTGGTAAAGTGATCGATGTTTGCTACTGGTTTTATTATCACCTGTGTTGTTTGTGTTTACGATTCGTAATCCCACGAAGAGTAAGTTTAGTTCGTTAATATTGTACGGTAGGCCTACAGCCACACGTACCCCGCAGCCCCTGAACAAACACATCAGGCGCGGATTCAGATTGGAGAGCGCCGACGACTGGCCGCTACCCCCCCAAAAAAAAAAAAAAAACTGGAGGAAAGGAGAGAAGAGAAGAGAAAGGGGGGGAAAAGGAGAAGAGAAAAAGGAGAAAAGGTGGAGAGAAAAGGTTAAATTTCACGTAGGCCTAATTGAGTAGGCCCATGCTTAATAAAAACCCGCACAGTCGGGTCGATCGGAAGTAGGTCCTATAATAATGGCCTCACCGCCGTCACCAGACGGCGGATGACATTATCGAGCCGGCAACTTGTGAAACCGCCCGGCCGTGTGGCATTTTCCAATATAGTCGGTTAGTTTTGTGGGGTTCATTATCGAACCCCAACGGTATTAGCTTGTATTTATATTATTTATCAACATAGGCCTATTTGTTTGTGACGGTTTTAAAATTTCAAAATAATCCCATTCAATTACACGGTTGTGATGAAAATTTACTGAATTTAGAGAATGCAATGCGGCCACCACCTGGCCGTCACCGTGTTGCTTGAAGGCGGGTCCGCATCGTAAAAGCATGTGAAAATTACTATACGGGCCCGCCGATATGCAGGGTCCGTCACATTTTGCCACCGTGACCAAAGTCATTATTAAGACAGACTCCATACCGACTTCATCGATTTATGCATGTTTTTACCATGTTTACGAATCTCGAATTTTGCAAATTGACTTCTGGTCCTTTTTTTTTGATTGATTGATTGATTTGATTGGTGTAAAAATGATGCACCAAATGGCTTGAATTGGACCTCAAATTTTTCAAACTTCTCAGGAGGGAACATCTGTCCTCAGACAGGCCCCCTTGCGTAGTGGATAAACATATGCCCATTTTCGCTCTTTCGACTTTTGCAAATTTCCTATGTTGACAATTTATAGGGAAAACTTGTCCACGGAAGGTTTCATGGACCGTCATTTTACAAATTTGCGGCTTTTTCAAACTAAAATTTTACACACTAGTACCAAAATGGTCCACCAAATTACTTCAATTTAGTCTTCATTTTACCCTCCCCTCGTAATCGATATACAAGTGGCCATTTTCGCTTCTGCTTTCGCCGATTTATGTTTAAAACAATTTATAGGCCTACGATAATAGGGAAACTTGTCCACTAAAGGCTTTCACAAATTTTCGCCGTAAACTAAAATTTTACACTAGTAGGCCTAGGCATAATAGTGCCAAAATTGTCCACCAAATCGCTTCAATTAGGTCTTCATTTTGCACACGTTTTTTTTTTATTTCTGAGGGGAACATCCTCCTCAGACAACCCCTACGTCAGCATAAGCGCTCCATGACCATTTTTTTTTTTCATTTTTTTTCTTTTCTACAAATTCGACCCACACCCCTGACTGCTCTAGATCGAAAAGCGGTACCAAAAGCTGGTATCGCCCATCCCTATGGAGATTGACTACTTTGACTACGTACTCTCGCTAAATAAAAAATCCCTTAAAAAGGGATGAATAAGCGTCCTTATCAACCAATCAACTTAAAAGACAAATAGGTGAAAAACGATGTTTTTTCATAATTTTTTTATTTCACATGATCCGTGCATATATCGCCTAGCTATAAATGAAAAATATTTTTTAGACCAATCAAATCAATATATGGGTGTAGTATGCCCTTAAAGCCATAATGTACGATATTATAATATGAAATTGGTTAATTTTTTAACCTTTGGGGGGGGGGGATATCTGAAATGTTTACATGTCTTAAATGGAATCTGCCAAATTTGTTGTGTTTGTAGGTCAACAGATCATGTTAAATGGCCAAAATAACCAGTGGGTTTATTTCACTTTAACTTGTTATTTCAGCTTAAAATGGACAGAAATTCTTCCCAACAGTTATTACTAATATTAGTTCAGCATTTTGGGTAAAGAATAATAACATTAAAATTGGAAGGAAATTGTACACTATGGCTTTATATTAAAATGAGTTCTCATTGCCTTTTGAGATTTCCTGCAAAAGTTATAGCATCTCGTCTGGTCCTGCTGATGCTTCATCATCCTTATTGCCCTCCCCTCACCCCAGGGTTTGAATCCCTGTTTACCTGTGATAACTGTCCTGTTCCTGATGATGAGGACGGTCCTGCTGATGCTTCATCATCCTTATTGCTCCTCCCCTTATTGCTCTCCCCCACCCCTGTTTACCTGTGATGTACTGGTCCTGATGAATTGGATGATCCTGCTGATGCTTCATCATCCTTATTGCTCTCCCTCCCCCACCCCAGGGTTTACTCCTCCTTTACCTGTGATAACTGTACTGGTCCTGATGAGGAAGATGGTCCTGCTGATGCTTCATCATCCTTATTGCTCTTCTTATGTTTCTTATGGTGTTTCTGAGATAATAATGAAAAAAAAAATGCAAATGGTAACTTCACAAGGTATGGCAATTCATTTGATCCCAATTCAGGCAACTTAATTATCTGCATGTAGGCACTAGGCAGTGGTATAATTTTCCCAGGATAATTTTCACTGTGAATATGACAGTTTCTATCCGTCTGCTTTTAGTTTTTCATAATTAATATTTTTCCCAGCACACACCCAAAAACTGGTAATACCACCTGTCTGAGGACATCAAACTTGAAACATTTATGTCCTCGGAATGTGTGATGTGTTGTCACACCCCACCCTCACATATCACTGCCTTTCTGAGGGCACCAAACCTCAGAATGATGATGTGCTATCAAAAATGCCTTGGAAGTATTAAACATTCTTGGAAGAATATATATATATACATGATATTATGATACAAGTTCATAATTATATATTACTAGATTTCGCGGTTCTCGGGGTGGGGCGGTTCTCGTGATAGGCCTATTTCTAATGACCCAACACCTGTTACCCATATACCTGCCCTGACCTTTTAAACTACTATGAACAACTCTCTTTGTTTTGTAGCTGTGATGCTTAGGCCTACTTCGATAGTTAGGTAGGCCTACCCATAATCTGGAAACGCTTCTTCCAAGCCCTGTCCTGCTACCACATTGGAGGACCCGAAATTAGTATCTGGACGTGGATTATAGGCCGTTACTAAAGTAATGAATCAATCGGGAGAAATAGGCCTATTGGTCCGATGAGATGCACCTGATAGTTTTAGTCACACTGTAATGCTTTCCGATGCGGCAAGCACTGTACTCGCGCCCATAGATACGCCAGCGATAGCACACATGAGCACGCGATAGTGCACAGCGCGAACGCGAATCACGCGCACGGACAGAGGACGGACGGACACGCCATAATTAGTATTAAGATAATTACAGCCCAAGATACAATGTATGTCACACTATAGGTTTCTTCCTAGGACCCAGGTAAGATCCTCGGAGGGTATAGGTCTTGGGAAAACCTGATGTGCTTTCAAGTTTAAGAGCCTCAACATAAGTAAAAACTTCAGTAAAGCATGCACACATATCCCCCTGATATGAAAATCAACAAAGGCTTTATGAATTATGGTGGTTTAATCCGACTCGTCATGGTCATTTGATGTACGAATACATCAAACCTACCTTGTGTTTTCGTTTCTTTTCTTTCTTCCTTTTCTTGTGCTTATGATGAGAATCTAACAAGAAGATGTAAATAAAATCAAGATTAGTTTAACATAATTGAGTGTTAACATTTTATAGTTTATAGTTGTAGTTGTAGTTTATAGTTGTAGTTATAGTTGTAGTTGTAGTTATAGTTGTAATTATAGTTGAGTTTATAGTTGTAGTTGTAATTATAGTTGAGTTTATAGTTATAGTTGGAATTATAGTTGAGTTTATAGTTGGCTAGATCGAGTTATATATACTAAAGACATTCTCTGTACCATTGTTGAAATTATGCCATAGCTTCCCATAATGCATTGTTGAAACTATATGCTATACCTATACTCTGTAGCGGAATGTCTTCCCATAATGCATTGCTGTTGATTGTATTTGAATGCTTTCCCATAATGCATTGTTGGAACTCTTGCCCATAATGCATTGTAGGAACTCTTGCCCATAATGCATTTTAAAACCATGTTATTGTCATGTTAAATACATGTACACTATGTATTCTTCCCAGAATGCATCAGCTGTACCTTATATTCCCATACAAAGTATTGATGAAATTATTCCATAGCTTCCCATAATGCATTGTTGATACTATGCTATACCTGTAGTCAAATGCCTTCCATATTGCATTCCCGTACCCTGTACTGGAATGCTTTCCCATAATGCATTGTTGAAACTATGATATAGTTTCCCAAAATGCATTGTTGAAACTATATGCTATACCCATACTCTGTAGCGGAATGTCTTCCCATAATGCAATGCTGTAGATTGTATTGGAATGCTTTCCCATAATGCATTGTTGGAACTCTTGCCCATAATGCATCCACTTGTGTCGTCGCCATATATACTATTACCAGTATCTTGATGTAAATGTGAAGATCCTTACTACAGGACCACAACTGATGAAATGGTGTCCTTTGATACCTGTACCATGTATACAGGTCTAAGGGACGCACCATTAGATTCTCAGGGGGGCATGGGAGTTTGGGTCAGGCAGAATTTTTTTTTTTTACGCCAAAGGCGGCGAATTTTTTTTTTAGCCTCCAAGAGCACAAAATTTTTTTTTTTTAGCCGCCTTTGGCGCGAAAGTTATTTTTTTTCAATTTTAATGTATATTTTTTTTCAAAGTTGGGTGGGGTAAATTTTTTTTTTTACTCATCAGTGAGGCAAATTTTTTTTTTTTTTTTCTCAATAGTGTTTAATGTTTTTTTTTTTTTTCTCACTAGTGGGCAAAGTTTTTTTTTTCAAAAACTCCCATGCCCCCCTGGAAATCTAATGGTGCGCCCCTAACCAACCAATTATAACAATTAGCCTCAATCCCTTTGGCATTGTTCATAATTCTGCATTTTTTTCAATATGATGAAGCCCTTCCTGGGTTCACTGTGAAATGTTACATGAGTCCTTTTTGTCAAGGTAAACAAAGATACTAAACTGGGGTCCTGGGAGTTCTATAACTTCATGCTTGGAGTTGAGACACACAGTGAGGGGTCAATGTGTTGATGATGTTAAGCAGGAAATGAAAGCCTCTGGGTGGTCAAATCATGGCCAAAACAGCAACCCATTATGCAATTTATAGATAGCTCATGTCACTTCATGGCGTAATTAATTTTATAGCATGATCCTTCATCAATTCAAAGACCCAGAAGAGCAGAGGCATACCAGCATCAGCAGTAATGGGGAGTGGGAGAGGCTGGTCCCGGGGGCACTCAACACAAATGACCATACGGGTATGCTCCCGGAGAGATCCCCCTTTTGGATTTCACAGCTCGAAAGACCCCTATATTTGACCAAAATAGAACTCCGAAAGACCCTTGATTTTGATAATTTCAGCTCTGAAAGGTTTTTTCAGGCGATTTTCAACCAGAAAGCCAAGATAGACCCTTGATTTGGACTGTTCGCAGCTCCAAAAGTCCCGTTTACTTGTTCGCAGCTCCAAAAGACCCCCTTTTATCGGTACGCAGTCAGCACCCAAAGACCCACCATCTCAAAATTTCGGGGAGCATACCCACCAAATTTTTTGATGTGCCCCCCCCCTCCCGAGGCTGGTCGATATTGCCTCGGCTCAAAATACTGGGACAAAATTGACCAAAAGTATTTTCTTTTGGCCTGGTTAGACCACACTTTTTAAACATTCTAATTTTGACCCCAAAAATCTCAGTGAATATCAACAATATTTAAGTAGAGGGACAGCAGGAAGATTTGAAAATTTTTCACCTCTTGGCCCCTACTTAATTCTCCCACTCCTGTAGAAGAGTTTATACGCTGTCTTTTGAAGGTGAAAATAAATAGGGTTCTATGTACAGTGGTTTTACTTTGGGCTCCATCACCCCCCGGGGGCCACTGGTCATTGACAAGAGGGTATCATGCGTGGCCACAAAGTTTCAAATAGCACCCTAAACAAGTATTTACGAGGTCTGAAAATGCACCCCTAAACAAGTATGACAAGTGCAATTTTATACCCTAAATAAGTATTGACATTATTTTTGCCCCCATAGAAGCAAGTAAAGCAGTCATATTTTGACTCTAAAACCCTAAAAACCTTTATTCCATACCACATTTGTCTCAAAGGACCCAAAACACTGCGATGTATTGTGCAAGTTATACCCTTTTTCTAAAAGAGGAACAAGCACATCTGGAATAATGAACTACATAATTGAGTTATGTGGCCCAGGGCATGTCAGTCCAGACACCACCTAAGTCCAGACATGTATACAAGTATACAGAAGTGTGATCTATAAGGACAAGGTCGCCTACCAACTGGCCAGTTGACCAGGCCAACATTTGTTCCTCTTTAAATTTCCTTGTTTTAGATACCCTATTCACGATACGTAAGTACAGTGCCTGATCATGAAAAAAAAAAGACCCTTTTTACTGGAATCTTTGGCCACGCATGATACCCCCTGGTCAATGACAAGTGGCACCCCTGGGCATCACCCAGACACCCCTCATTTTGGACTGTGCACTAATTATGAGCTGTGGGGATTTGGCACTTTAAAGAGGGGGCAGTACCGCGGGCAGTACAGAAATGTGTGCAAAATATCATGCTTGCTATGCTCGCAAATAACTATTTAGGGACCGTTCACAAACACTTGTAAGGGGGGCCTGATGCAAAAAAAGGGGCACCATTATGTATCATTGACCCCTGGGCACCACAACCCCTGAACTACACCACTGAACACTAATTAAACTAATAGAGTGCAATTTGCACTAATTATGTTATGCTAAATGGTACTAAATGGCACAATTGTTTTTAAGTACCGCATTACACCCACCCCACTATCATGACTATTTTAGCAGTATAGGCATGGTAGGTGATCAGATCTATACCAAGTCACAGCACAGATCCTGGAATTTATTTCCAGGGTCTGTTTTCACAACTACTAATCATGCTAATAGTCTCCCACAGTGAAAATATTTAATATGGCCATAAAACTAATTCCCCTTTGTTGTGCCCTCAAGTAATTTACTCAGGTCTTCCAGAAAAAGAGAGTATCTGATGTTGGAGTATAGTCTAAGAAGATGACCTAGGTTTTGAATTTACTAGGTTTAATGAAAGATTTCTTACTTCTGTGATCATATGACGCATAAGTGAAATATTCAACCCTAACTCTAAACCTACAACTACTATAAAGTAACTATAACTCTAGACTCAACTATAACTCTCTAATTATAACTCTCAATCCAGCTACAATTCTAACTGCAACTATAAATGCAACTATAATCCAACTACAATTATAAATGATTATAAAAATGTGATTACAACTATAACTACAACTATAACTACAATGTCAATGATAAAAATACATTTACTCAACATAATTCCCTGTTCTTTAAAGGGTCATTTTGTGTTTCTAGCATCCCCTATCATGCTTGGCGTATTTTGGGGGGCTTTGGGGCGCCAGCCCCTTCGGAGTCAAAGTAGAGGCGGCAAAAAGCGAAGGGCGGCGGAAGAAGAAGAAGGCGACAAAAACAGGGCGGTAAAAGCGAAAGGGCGGCAAAACGAATTAGCAAAGAAAAAAGGGCGCAAAAAATTGAAAAAGCATAAAATTTTTTTGCAAAAGGTAAATTTTAGGGCGCTAGCGCCTAAAATCCTTCTTTTTTTTTTGCTCTTCACTTTTTTTTCATACGACCGTGAAAAAATTTGGGTCAACCTTTTCGGGCTGTTAAGGAAGGGGCGGCAAAATTGTTTCTTCTTCAGCCCCCCGGGGTTGGGGCAGCCACGGTACGCCACTGCCTATGGTATTGTCCAAAATATATCCATGAAAAATACAAAATTATCATAAATCATCCCCAGGGTGCTTAAAGATGCTATCCCACTTTTGGTTCAAGTTCATTAAGAGTACTATTTAGAGAATAAAGGTATTGTTTTTAGCCCCTTGAGTGCATCTATCGTCTCATATAACACGGCGACATCATTATTTTAAGTAAAACAACGAGGCTAAGCTGAGTTGTTTTACGCCAAAAAATAATGATGTCGCCCGTGTTATATGAGACGATAGATGCACAACAGCGGCTAAAAACAATACCTTTATTCTCATTCTTAAACACTTCAATTCAAATAAAAATATTATACAAGTTTTAATCAAATTAAATCCTACATTTTGCAAGGAATTACCTAGGGCTTAAATCGATCAGTCCCGTTGTTGCTGTGCGCCTCCGATTGGTCCAAATAGCGAGTATGCGCGTGATCGCGTTAGCCTTTGACCTGACGCTGACCCGTGTGATATCGTGTCATATCACACGGGTAAAGCTGGGTAAGAACCAATAAGATTGCAGGAACGTTCTCAAGTGTTTAAGAATAAGGAATAGAGTGTATGTAATAAACCAGCCGGAACGGTATAACAATCGAAATGGCAGCCATAATGGAGGATCAATTACATAACCATTCATACCTATCAACTGTTTTATTGTATTATCATGCAAATTGCCGTGGGTGCCTTATTATGGACAGAATTTTATTTACATGAAGATGACTCTGTCATGAGTGACATCGTATTGAATATCCTCTATGAATTTGGGATTGTGTGAGACAGTGTCTTAGCAAGCCACCCATCTGCCTGTCATTTTAGACAGTGAGTTTGCACCTGGGATGGGCAAAATTAATGCCTTTGACAGATGCTACATTGTAATTGTAGGGGTTGAAAAAGGCTACTGACCTTTTCAGTAGACCAGATTTGCAAAACAAGGCCATAGCATCACATATTTGAACTCTTTGAACCCCCAAAAGGGCTATATAGTCAACAGGTATTAGTGTTTTAAAGGTCAAAATAGGACAGGCAATTTTATTCAAATGGGCAACCCTCAATTTCTAGCTAAGACCCTATCAGATGAGAAAACCCAGGGAAGAAAATATTGCCTTTATTTTGTCTAATATGATACTCAGTTGCACCTTGCCTTACTTGCTCCATTTCCTAGGTTCCATGTGCTGATTTCCGCCTTTATGACTTCACCCCTTTGGTTTTATCAAATTTAATTCTTATAAAAACATGAATAACACAAATATGCATACATCGTATTCATATAGTCATGACAGTATGGAATTGTTTATTCATCTCATTGTCAACTTGCTACAAAATTAAATGTACATATTTCTCGATTACAAACAACATTTTTTTACATTATTAGCTCTATTTCTGTATTTTGAAATTGACATTACAACATGAGAGCTCTTTGAGTTTAACTCAAAGTCAGCTCCATTTGAGGCATAATAAAAGCCAGAAATAAAGAGACTAGTTAGCATCTGACAATTCTATCAATATAACTTCTCCCCATAGCATGTGATTGGTTAGCACTGCCCTGGCACCACCCTAACACATGATACTAACTAATAACATGCTGCGCTTGAGTTTCATTAATAGAGTCATCAGATGCCAACTAGTTTTTTTTATTTCCATGTAAGGTGATTGAGTTCTTTAAAAAGCATATCAAGACCAGGGTCTTAGCTAGAAATTGAGGGTTGCCCATCATTTGAATAAAATTGCCTGTCCTAATTTGACCTTTAAAATATTTACTAGACCTCAATAGCCCATTGGGGGTTCAAAGAGTTCAAATATAATGTGCTGATAGGGCATTGTTCTACAAATTGGGTCTACTAAAAAGGTCAATTAGCTTCTCAAAACATACAATTTATAATATAACACCTGTCAAAGGCATTAATTTTGCCCGTCCCAGGAGCAAACTGGCAGTCTAAAATGATGGCCAGACGGGTGGCTAGCTAAGACCCTGATCAAGACACAATATCTTGATATCATTCAAAGTTTGAAGTTTAAATTGTTAGCTATTGAAGAGGGATATTCTTGCAATAGTTAAGCCTATTTTGAGAGGATGTCCTGAAAGCTGTCATTTCTCTCTCCCACTTACAACAATGTCCATATAGGGTCGCATGTCATAAGTTGGGTATGCAAAAAGGGTGGAGGGATTACACTTTTCTGAAAATTGTGTTACAAATTTGATTGGCTTTCCGTAACCCCATATCCTACAGCAGTGGTTGATACCTCATTTTAAGCCCAATTTTATACTCTTTCAGTCTACTGAAGCATATAATTATACATTCTTCAGTAAAAAAATCACATCAGTTGAAATGAAAAATGCCAGGGGTGGAGGAGCAGGCGGATGTGGAGCAGGCAGATGCGGGAGTGTGCAATAGGGCCTATGTGAAAATTCACATGTCAGAACTACTGGTTACTTTTTCAAATTTAATGAGGTACGATGTATTGACAGCTTTGAATGTTGAATTTGTACAACTAAAACAATTACTGACTACATGTACTTAAGGTGGTACTACACCCCGTGATAAATTTTTTTGACTAATTTTGCATTTTTCTCAAAAAGTAACTACACACTGGTGACCAAAGTTATGTATATTATAGGGGTAAGGAATCCAATTACTTCACTGAAATTTCAGTGATTCAAGCTAGACAAGAGCTCCTGGTTTTGGCATATTAGAAGCTAAAAAATCAGTGTTTCAGAGAACAAATTTCACAATGATAGTAGGACCCTATAGATCTTCTTCCCTCTTTCTTTCCCTTTTCTCTTCCCCTTTTCTCTTCTCCTTCCTTTTTTTCTTCCCTCTTTTCTTTTATTCTTTCCCCTTTTTCTTCCCTTTTTCTCTTCTTTCCCCTTTCTTTTCCCTCTTTTTCTCTCCTTCTCCCCTTTTCCCCTTCCCAATTTTTTGCTCTTCTTCCCAGTTTTTTGTGCCCGGAAGCAGCTTGCCCCCGCCACCCCACTGGTTACGCCACTGTTCTTTAATTCAAATGTAATGCATTCGTAAAATAAATTTACCAAAAGACGAATCTGGATTCGGCCGTCTGCCGTATTCATAACGATATGTTAAGAAATGAGGTACGTTCTAGCAGTACCTCTTTTCTTATCATAAATAACATAACTTGTCTTGAGTCACTGAAATTCAAGTGTAGT
This sequence comes from Amphiura filiformis, assembly GCF_039555335.1. Lineage (NCBI taxonomy): Eukaryota > Metazoa > Echinodermata > Ophiuroidea > Amphilepidida > Amphiuridae > Amphiura > Amphiura filiformis. The sequence continues at coordinate 31,483,120 of NC_092632.1, forward strand.
AACTGGATTCCTTACCCGTATAATATACATAACCTTTGTTACCAGTGTGATATCATTTTTTGAGAAAAATGCAAAAATAGTAACAAATTTATCAAGAGGTGTAGTACCACCTTAAAGGGTTATATGTTTCATTTTTTTCATTTTTGATGAAATCTTAGTTGAATTTCAGTATTTTTTATAGCAACATGCTAATGTACATTTTTCTTCTTCATATTCATTTCCTCAATAATAGAATAACCGTCTCGCTGCTAATTACTCGTAAAAAGGTCATTGACCTTCACAATGTAATTAACATACATACAATTATTTTAAATAGTTCATTTGAAGCATTAATGTATTGAGAATGAGAACATATCCTCTAAATCTGATGACATTCTTGCATAAAATAAAAAATTTTGGTCATTTTTGACCATGTAATGGAAATTGTACCCAACTTATGACATGCAACCATAGGTAAGATGAAAAAGACCAATGCAGGCTTCAAGTGAAGCAATAACTACCAGCAGTTAGTATTCATCCCATAAATATATATTTGCCCTCATTATTTAGGGAACAAAACCAAAAAGATTGACAAAGTCCTATTTCTGGTCAGCGGCACAGTGTCAACATAGAGGCACACGCCTCCCCCCACCCCCATAAAAAAAAACATTGAAAATTGCTGAAAAACGTCTGGTGACCCCTCAATCAGGCTCGATGACACCCCCATGATGCATCAGATGACTCAACATCTCATGTCCTTATGGTTTATCTATTATCTTAGTAATATTATAATTTATTCTTTATCTTGCATTTTCCATATTTTCATAACACTGATGCGGATTAAGATGAAAATAAATAAACTTGAACTTGGAATACTTTGTCTCGCTTGTCTCACCCCACCCACCAGGTGTACAATGGAGAGCTGTTTAGTGTTCGGGGGTAGTCTGGCCTTGGCTTGGCGCTGGGATAAGGATATTTTTTTGCTTCTTGATTGATTTTTTACAATTTTGCTTCTTGATTTATTGATAAATAGAGAAGAAAAAAACACACCAAAAAACCAAATATACTATGATCAGCTCTTAATAGGCGGGAATTATTCTGTTTTTGTTACTGCGCGAGTCAATAAAGTTCCAACTTACGCACGCGTAAATTCACAAAAGCATGCGTCATTCACGCAAAACGCAGTTCGCGTAGGTGCTGCGCTTAGCTGTGTGTACGCCATTCTGTATTAATCCACGATGTTATGAGTCCCGCCTATTAAGAGCTGATCAGAGTATAGCACCCTAACGCCTCGAGCTGATGAGGCTAGGGGGAGTCTTCCAGTGCCACTATTGTTAGCTCTCTGAAAGTCTCAGTATGGTTGAAGCACCTCATTATCTTTGAGTTTGAGATAAAAACTTCATATGGAGAACATACTGAATGTTCGATCATTTGTAATTTTGTCCACATTGCAGCATAATTTCAAACAATTTGTAGCAACATCACATTCACAAAATGAGGGGCCAGATGGACTTGTCACCTATATTTCAAAATGTTACAAATGGTACCATGATGTATGTACACAACTTGTTGATAATTCAAAATTGACTAACTGTTGCAACTGTGAGCCTAACTTGACTACTTTTAAATAAAAAAAGTCACTTTTTGCTTGATAAATCCATGTAAACCGGACATACGTCATTTTGATGTAATTACAAACATTCCATAGCCAGAACAAATAAAGCATAAATAAATAGGACTCCAACTGAATAGAGCTACAATTTCTTTATTACAAACAACTTCAATCAATTTGATACAAGCTTATGTACATAATCTCAATTTACATTATAAGAATATTTCAAGACTAAAATAACATCTAGAACATGTTGAATCACATGTACCTGTTTCCAAACATACGTAAAAAACAAATACCAATAACATTGCATCTTTCACATACATCAATTTCAATGTATGATTTAAGCGTTGCAGAACATATTTTCTAAGTTACTCTGACATATTTTCAAAGTTACCCTGACATTACTTTATTCAAGATTTGACATGTGAGCCATGACTAGCTGCAGTGGCATAGATTTCTTTTTGACATGGGGGATGGGGTTGGAAAAAATTTCTTGAAGTATAGTGAATCCAGCACTTTTTGGTGAAAGAATAAGTTGATTGTACAAATGCGCGCAACATTTTTTGCCATTTTGAAGTTAAACTGACAAAATATGGTGCAAAAGTGGAATAAATTCGCGCAGAAGCACACAAAAATTTGCACTTTGGGGGCTAAAATGGCCAAATATAAGGTTAATTTGGTCAGAATCCCACATACAGGTGTCAACATTAGGGGGGGATGAATGTATGGACCATCCCCCCTGGCAAAATATTGGGGGGATTTATCAAAAACCTCATGTTTAGGGGACATCTGAAAAGAACAGCAGTGAAAACAATTCTGTTTGCATTATTTTCTTTACTTTGACTCAAATCTTTCTGGGCAAATTCTCAACTGGCTGGGCCAATTGAGTACCATATGTTTGTAAGAGCTAACAGTGGTAGTAAATATAACGCAATTTTACATCACTTATACATAAATTCTTTGGTTGATTATCACTCAATATCGAGGGCTTAGAGCCAGAACCACCTTTTGTTTTCTCAATTACTACATTGTAGTTACTCATTTCGGTAAAAAATGGACGTTAATTCTGCCCTCCAAAAGAAAATGTATAATAAGTGACTTTGGGGTATATGCATGGTCACTTGCGTGTAACTAACTGTTCAAGTGACCATGCATCACCCCAAAGTCACTTGCATTTATTATAGAGGGCATAATTAACCATCCATTTGTTGCCGAAATGAGTAACATGTAATTGAGAAAACAAATGACATGGGTGGTTCTGGCTCAGCCCTCGATATTTTGTGTACAGGCAGGGCAAAGCCCCTTTTGCGCAACATGCATGTCTGTTGGCTCCTAGACTGGCCAATTAAGTTGTGGGTAAATTATTGGAAATATAAATTTTATGTCACAGAAAAGGTTAGTGCTGTAAGTTATAGAATTTATGAAGAAGTGTCCATGTAGAAATAAGACCTATTAGATGCTATATAATCCCTTTCAATTATTACAGGATCTTTAAATTCATTCAATATTTTTGGTTAGGCTTTTCGAACAGAGATATGTGTATATGAAACATTTGATGTAACAAGTATTCGTAATTCAATCTGTTTCAATTCATTATATCTTGTTTGTTGATGGAAAATCAATGATATTTGATGTTGAATATCTGGTGGAAATGTTTTATTGATTATACATCAACATTCGTTAGAAGTTAAAAATGACTGGAAATAGATAGAATGATGAATACTTGTTGTATAATTATAAATAACTGAGACTTAACCTCAACATCTTGATGTGAAGACACACATCCTCATCAGGAGAACTCCAGAGATGTTGTGAAGGACTTGACTTCACGATTGACCTGAAATGACCTTAGGTTGAATCAATATTGGACAGACTGGCAAACTGGGGCAACGTTTCAAAGAACACAAATCTTCTACCCCTCAGCAGGACCCACTCAGTGGTTACAGAACACACTGTAGACACAACCCATTCCATAGATTGGGACAATGTAAGAGTGCTTAAAAAGAAGACAGAGATTACACACCTAGTCAGGGAAGCCATAAAAGTCAGGAGACACTCACCGCAACACAACTTTGACCAGGGCCTCGGGATCCCGACACTGTACACTTCATTGATTCGACCCAATGTCAATCGTGAAGTCAACTCCTTCAGAACATCTCTGGAGTTCTCCTAATGAGGATGTGTCTTCACATCGTTAGTCTCAATTATTTTCGTGTTGAATGACTGTTTAAATTGCTACTATATAGTAGACTACTAAATGAAATCAACTCGCCACTTGAGTGTAAAACTATACATCATTTATATTCAATAAATATTGACATACATTGTAAAATTTGTTCAAACATATTAAAATATAAAAAGAAAGCAAAATTATACTTCTACGCTACTCAAATTTGGTACACTCACTGGGATGCTTTCACCAGTTCAACTGGCATCTTCAGCGGATGTTTTTTGCTCTGAAGATTTGCTGTTGCTAATGATGTTGTTGAGCCACCTCCAATGAATATACATAATTAAATATATTAAAATATGTTCAAACTATACAATTTAAGTCAATATTTCCATTATATGAAATGCAAAAACTCCCAATCACAATGGCAATGAGTATCTAGATGTATAAAATGTTAAACTTGCTATCTTCAAATTCAGTTTCCTGCAAACACATTGATAGATATGACTCTGTCAAGGTAAAGGTCTTCTTTTCGAAAAGCTTCACTAATTTTCAGAATCATATCAGCAACAGTGTAAGAAAGTAGCACATGCATCTAAAGCATCAAATTGAAGCAATTGCAAGGAGTGCCAAATTTTGCGCTTTCAGCTCATCAAGTACGATGGTTCTTGAGAGATAATTCAATGGGTAAATACACTCTTTTACACTTTCAGCCATAACTTTGAGCTCAAGAAGACCTAAAGAACTGAACAATTAATAAAATTAGTTCTTTGATTCACTTGCAGCTGATTCTACAAAAAATTCTTTGCTTTTCTTTAATAGAATATTTCAAGAAAGATAATGTCAACAGAAGCTGATAACAAACCAGTATGAAGTTCCATTTATACAAGGGGCAGCCAATATGTTTGCAGTCTAACAAGGTACATCAGACTTTACCACAATTGCATGATTATGGTATCATTTGAAATGTCTGGCATTCAGTGGTATTTTGACAACTTCAAACAATGTATATTTCCTGCTTCTCGTAATTCCACCAGGACACCTTACAGAGTAAGCCTACCTGCTGCTTTCAGTGCCACTTTTCTCTTTACAAATTGACTGGTGATGATGACATGTCATTGTATCTCTCACTAAACATTACCTCGTCAAACTTTGGGAAGTTCTTAAGTCTGTCTGTTATCAAGAAAAAGTCTGTCTGTTATCAAGAAACCGCTATTTCTTGCTGTGAATGACCAACATTTCAACTGATACCAAATAAAATGTAACTGACAATGATTGTTCTACAAACTTATTGACTACTCCTCACACAATGCTGTGGTAAGTTTTTCTGATTAGGAAAATCATTTTGATTTATCCAAAAGCAAAACTTGTCACAGAACTCTTGACCTACAACTGATCCTATGACAATACATCATTGTTCCTGTGTGTTGCCATCACTCTGTACCTCTAATACCATTGCTGTATTTGAATCCACAACATGGATAATTTCAGTTCCTGGTGGTAAATTTGCAGCATCAACTTCTTCTGGTATCATTTCATCTGGGTGCATCTGTACCTTTTCTAATTTTCTTGGTGTCACATTGGCATTTTCTTCTACTACTATTTGCTCCTCCGCTTGCTCCGTATACACTTCAATGCTTTCACCAGCGTGTTGGTCATCTGTGTCACTACTAGCCATTTGAAATACCACATTGTCGCTCGACTCTGCTTGTGCCTCCGACACATACACATGTACAGTTTCGTTAGCAGCAAACTGTTGCTGGCCCTGCTCAGTTTCCACCACCATGTGTGACTGTGGCAGTGGCACTTCGACATACTCCCCGTCCATTTCTACTTCTTGGACGACTACTTGTTCACCTTCCTGCAACATGTTTGGATCTTGCAAATCCACCTGTTCAACGACCACCACTTGATTATCTGTCACATCATCACCGGCGGCTACCTCCACTTCTTGCATGGTGACAACTTGCTCCGTTTCAATGTAAGGTTCTCCCTCTTCTGCTTGCACTTCCTCTATGTTTACAACCTGCTGATTCCCTGGCATATATTCATTTTCGGTCTTCATAACTGTTTCTGGCATTTGTTCCACTACTACTTGCTGCTGCTGTTGCAAAATATTAACTCTTCTCCTTGACCTATTTGCTCTAGATGATGTTGTAATAGTGGTAGTATCCAAATGAGACTGATCTGTAACCACCTGCGTTTGGATCACATTGTCATCTGACGATACCTTGGCATCGTTCGGCAACTCCAGTACCATTGCTGTGTTCGGGTCACCAGTCATTTCAGCTGATTGTACAATGCTACTATGGAAGTGTAACAACATTTCAGTCCCTGAGGCTGTGGTAGAGTCTACTCTCACTGCCGACCTAAGCCCGGTAGTAGAATCAAAGACATGTATCACTTCCGATCCTAATGGAGCATTTGAATCGCGCACAAGAACTGACCCAGCATCTGATCGTTCCATAATTGGCCTACCGTTAATGTCTAAAGTCCTTGAACTTTCAGATTCTTGTTCAAAGGGTATATCTGTGAATTCCATGCCTTTCTTATGGTACCGCCCATGTTTAGGGCAGAAGAATGGAACTTGTCCAAGTTCTATAGCACTTGAGTAATACACCCCGATACAGTGACAATGTACTCGGTACGTACATCCCTGTTTCCTTCTGGAAGATGAATGTCCACAGTTCAACCATTTTGATGTTTCTGAGAGTTCACCACAAACATGGCACATATTAGGTCCAACCCATCGGTCTGCATATTCTGCACTTCGTATCGGATGTACATTACTACCAGATAGGTATCTATACTGCTTGCCTCTGGGCCAGGTTGGCTGGATATGTAGCGATATATGACAATGGGTTTGGATCTCAAGCTCTTTGGCCTGCAAAGAAAAACACAAACACAAAACTGATTTGAAGTACGGTAATAATTTTCCCAATGTTGAGCATCAAAAAGCAAACTACGAATATCAGAAACAATAATGCATAATTTAGAACTTTTATCTTTCTTCTTTGTTTAATCCATTAATATTTTGCATATTATTTCTTTGAATTACTTCCTTTTCTCAAAATTAAAAAAATTCCTTTCAGAATTCTGGCTAACTGTCCCATTACTCCATTGCTAATTGGAGGCAGTGTTCGAAATAAGCACTTATCCTCTTGTCCTCTTGTCCAAAAATCACTGGGGACAACCATATTGAGCTATGTACTTATCCCTGGACAACCACTATATTTTACCTCCAAAAGTAGGACACATTTTGGGGACAACCAAAATGTATTGAGGACAAGCAGAATTTATGCTTTAGTTATCCTCTGGATAACCTCCATATTTTCCTTATTTCGGACACTGATTGGAGGAGTCTATAAAATAACAGGTGTTCAACATTTTTCTATTACATCTACAAAATAAAGAATACTTACAGCCAAAATGAGACTTCCTGAGCGCTTTAGGTATGTTGTACTCCTGTTCTTAGTATGCTCAATGAATTGAATCTCCTTCTTGCTGGTTCTGCACTTGTCAGCCCGTTTCTCACGATTGACACCATCCTCCAACATATGGTAGTAGCCCACATTTTCTCCGGTGAATGCGCTTGGTGCCTTCGATGACTTGTGCTTTTTCTTATGTTTTGTTTTCTTCCCTTTCAATTCCCCCGATGTGCGACTTGTTTTCCCAAACACCTCTGTGCAGAGTCAAAGAGAAAGAGAGAAAACAAGTTTGCTTCTGTCAATAGGTATAATTTGTACTTGAATTACTTCCTTAAACCAAGTAAACAATTATCTACCAAGTTGAAAGTTGAAAGTGCATTCTAAGATGGGATGGCAACTAAATTGATACTTTATTTGGAAGGTAAAGCACTTCTACTCTTTGAAATGCTAATATCTTGCTTAAAGCGATGTTTTAATATCCAGAAACAAACTTGCTTTACCCCAATGACATTGACCAGGCATACAGAGTTTTGGTATTTTAAAAGAGAAACACTTTTGATGCAGATGATACAGTTTGTACAAAGAACAAAGGAGTATCGTACAGGACAAAATGTTGTGGACCAAAAAAACTTATTCACTACCAGAATGGGATTGAGGTACTGTGAAACTGACTAGTAGAGTGTTGACTGATTTCTTACAAATGTTTTGAAAGGTTCAAACAGGACACATTTCAGACAACTTAACAAAATGTTGATAGAATGCTCAACATACTGCTAATTTATCTTGCTGTCGCACATCCCATGCTGTCTATTCTATTTAACAAACTGGAAAGATTTTAAACTTGCTAGTCTTGAATGTAAAATTATTCAAAATACTGCATCCAAGGTCAACTTGGTAAATTAATTTCTTATTGGTTTTGGTTCTATCAATCAATGCAAAAATGTTACATGTACCTTCAGAAGATGAAGAGGATGACCTTGACCGGGACCTTGATCTTGAAACAGATGATAACGAGGTTAAGGATGATGAACTACTTGAGCGGTGTTTGGTGCCCTTTTTGCCTTTCTTCTTCCGGTCACGGGATCGCCCTCTATCTGGAGATGGACTATGTGATGGCTCAGGAAGAGCAGCTACTGGTGATGTTCCCCTCTTCTTTGCGCTCTTCTTGCCAGTTATCTTTAAAATATCACCCTCAAAGTCTATAGCATACTTGCTGGGAGATCGGCGCTGCTGTGGTGAGCGTAACTTCACTTTCAGTGTCTTGTCGCTCATGGCTGTTCTTGAATTCCACACACGACTCATGAGGAAGACGCTAGTCCTGCAAGATATAATAAAATGTGAATATGATTATGAAGCAAAATATAAAATGTGAATATGAAGCAAGTTGGAACAACTGTCACTTAGCAAGACGGTTGGAGAAAATACTGTAAAGTGCAGTGAGCAATTATGAATGATACCACAGATCCATGTGTAACCATTATGTTCCTTGGAACATCTCACATGGACTTCTTTTAACCACTCTAGGTTTCTTGGGATAATGGGTTTCTTTTGACCATACTGTGAATACTGACTCAACCTTTATCTAGGATTTGAGTTTCATGGAACATCTCATGTGTTTCTTTTAACCATATTGGATTTGATAGATATAATTGAATATTGACTCTTGTCTATTATTTGGGTTTATTTGAACTTCTTATCATCTTGTGTTTCTTTACACCATTCTACATGTATTGCAAATAATATTGACTTGGCCTTTGAGAAGTAGAAGCATTTAGGTTTCTTGGGACTCCTCTCATGGGTATCTTTTCACTATACTGAATAATGACTTGACCTCTGTCCAGTATTTGGGTTGGGTTTCTTGGGACCTGTTTCTTTATATGTGTTTCTTTACACCATACTACATGTGTTTCTTTATACCATGCTAAGTATGAATAACATTGACTTGACATTTGTATTTAGACTATTTAGATCTTGGTGTAGATTATTCATCCAGTAGTTCAAAACACTATTTTGTAAATTAAGTTAATACTGGAACAAAATTTTGCACCTCAATTTGCCATTAGCAAAAAAAAAAGAAGGGGACTCAGCTTTCAATTGTAACATGCAATAACATGCATGGGACCCAGCATTACAATAACTGCCCCACCCACTGCCTCTCTCTGTCTCTGATGTCACACCATAAATCAATCAGATGCCTGATAATGTCCCATGGTTTCGGACACAACATAGCAAAGCAAGTTGTAAAATTTTAGTTTCAGTACTAGATTTATTTTACAAAATAATGTAGAGAAGTATTTAGGTTTCATAGGACTACTCTCATTGATACCACTGACTGAATAAATGGGTTTCTTGGGAACTCTCATTGATTGTTTTTTTAAATCATACATAACACTGTATATATGTTGACTTAAGCCGGCCAATTTTGTGCCTATTTTTGCATTTTTCTCGAAAATTATAACACATTGGTGACAAGTAAGATATGTATATTATAGGGGCAAGGACTACAACTACTGTACTGATAATTCAGCAACTCAAGGCAAGTAGTTATTGATTTATTGATCAAATATTGGTTTTCCCTAATTTTTGACTGTAACTCCACAACTGTTGTCTGTAGTTGTAGTCCTTGCCCCTATAATATATGTACATAAATCCTACTTGTCCCCAATGCGCTATAATTTTTGAGAAAAATGCAAAAATAGGCACAAAATTGGGTAGGGGTGTAGTAACCATATTTGAACTTTGAAATTTGACCACTGTGTTGACCTTTAACCTTGAATATGGCTGGAGTGCCAGGAATTACTTTTACTCTTGAATGTGTTATAGGACCATAAAAGGAAGCTAAAAAGTTGGTTTGGTAGAGTCCTGTGGGGGTCATCATTAAATTCCTGTAGATACCAGACTACTACCGGGTAACCTAATCCCACATCATACACATTACACACATACAAGAGCAGTTTGTCGGCATGCTTGCGGAACCATCACACAAATGCACTGATTTCACTAATAAATTATCCACCAAAGGATGTTCTCATATGAAAGGAATATCCTCCTCATAAATGGGTCTCATCATCATCATCAGTCGGCTTTCTCCAAGTATTGCGATCTTTGGCAAGTGAAACAATTTTGTTTGGCTGCAGCAACCCTTCAGTATCTCCCAGAGGAGGCTTAAAGGCATTCCTACAATGCACTATGATTGGGAAATTTGATCAATATAACCTAATTTTAAAGGCAAAGCCCCCATTGCCACACACACAAAATGGTAATTTTAAAACTGCAGCCAACAAGCTAATAGTTGAGACTTATGACTGATATTTGATTTTCTTACAGGAAACATTCATATTGTCCCACTGCATTAATTTTATTCCTAAGTCTCGATGTTTTGAATGTTAAATAATAGGATGAAAACACCAATGCAAGGTATGACCAACTGTACCACATGTGTACAAAAGCCAGACATACAAGGTCAGAAACCCCATTGGGTTGTGGGAATGTCTTTAAACATCCTCTGAGTATCTCCTAGGAGGTGTTGGACATACTGGAAGTATAGTGTGCATGAGTAGCCGTTCAGTTTCCTCTTCCTATGTGGTGGAATATAAAGGGCATATTCTTTCACAGGCTCATCGTCATCAAGACGCAGTATATGGACGATAAATTTGAGTTGATGAATCTCAACTCTGGCTACCAGTGGAGTGGTGTTGGTCAGATTGTAAATGGGTCTACTTGAAAATAAACATTGACATATAAATAAAACACAGCAAACAATGTAAACAAGAACTGTTTGATAAGCAAGTTCTTTATTATCACTGTCTTCAAGATATCTTTAATAACACTGGTGACATGCAAACCATGCAATTGATATTATTTTTTATTAAGGTGGTCTTAACCCTCAAATTATGGAAACTTTTGGGCCTCATTACTGCTAAATTTATATACATTTTGAATGGCAAGCACTTGATGAATCCATCTGTGATGTCAATTTTGGCAAAATAGCTCAGTTTTGGACCCAATTTTTTTTTAAAAACTCAATGTACTACAAATGCCTAGGAACACTACAAATGCACTTTGATCAAATATACTTAAAATGGTTAAATTTGGGCTTTTCTTTTAAAACAAAAGTTTTGGGTGAATATCAATTTTTTTATTTTACTGTCCGCTTAAATTTTGGGTCAGAGCATTTGACATAAATCAGATGTCACAGGTGGATTTGACCAGATTTTCCCATTCTAAATATGTGACACTGACACAATCTGGTCCATGGGGGTCAAAGGCGGCAAATTTGAAATTGCGATAAAGGCAAAAATAAGGAGTAAAAAACAATAAATATACAAGAAAAAATGCATCACAAAACATGAGAACCAAGTATGCTAGATCTTTGGTGTTTTCAGTATATGATAGCTTAACGTTTGTATAAAGTCATTTTTATAAAAATTTTCAAAATCCTTTTGCTCCCATGGAGCAGATCGTGTCGCATGTACTTTTATACACTTTAGACCAACAATTTAGCAGTAACATGAGGCCCAAAGGATTCCATAATTCCAGGGATGACACCGACCTTAAAGACACATAAGATTGTCTCAATATTTACATTTTGTACATTTCGTCTTTCGCATTACATACTTTTCTATTTGACGTAACACAACCATTTCACATACAGAGCTATAAGTTTAATTACCATGTTAAACAATGTTACTCGAAAGATTGCTCAATTAATTTTCATTGACAGGGTATTTTTGATGAAGACATTTGAAATTTGCAAAAAGCCACTATTTCAAGTAACATTGTTTAGCATGGTATTATTAAACTGTATGTGATGTGACACATTTGATGCTCCAACTTTTCAAGTAAAATGAAAATTGTACTTTACTTCAATCTATAGAATGTGGACTGACACAGCATGTAGTAAATGTTTAGAATTGGTGACTGGTGAGAATTTATTCTCCACATTTACAGACATAATAAGAATGAAGGGATACGTAGAAGAGGTACACTAAATCCACATCACATATTATACTGAACACATCACAAAAATACAGTCTTTTGTGGAAGACAATATTAACTCAAAATTTGTACCTAGAATTTGTACCTAAAACAGCAAAAAGATCAAATCCTATTCCCAATTTGTTCAGCTCACAGAATTAGAGACAGAGAATCAGGACTTGACCGCCATCTTGATACAGGCATGGAGCAAAAATTGGGGGTATTCGGTTTCCCTCGGAATGCACTCGAGGCATCATGCAAGCGACATAGATGAAAGGCGCATTTGAGAGACGCACTTGATGCGACCTGCACGCGAAAGTACCAAGACGCTTCAGATGAGACTCAGAATTGTTTTCGTTCGTCTCCGCAACACCGTCGGCAAGGACCCGAATACACCCAATTTTATCCCCATAGCTGACGGCAGCGATTGTACGTGGCGGTATAGGGAGTCCTGGTTCTCCTTCCCTAATTCTGTGGTTCAGCTTCTCCACATCTTGTTTTGTGTGAAATAGCCAAAAAATGTCATGGTAATGGTAATGCTTGGAATGAAAACGATGCAGATTCAAAAGAACTTTGCACTTAAAAATCCACTGCTACTTTGGATTGTGTATCCTTTTTTATTCAAAGATTCATCATGAACTATTTGTAGCTATTGACACAAATTAGATCGAAATGTGCAGAAAGTAATTGGGCTTCTATTTGCTATTTCAGTTGGAAAATTGGAACAAATCTTCCAGAAAAGGTGTACATTTTGTAATGTGTTTGTTTCACAAAACATGAAACAGAAAGTCACAATTGAAAATATTTCTACCTGTATGTGTCACTCTAGTGCTAATTTGATGAAGTTGACAATCATTTCGTCACCCTCATAACCAAACTGCCCAAGTCATTTATTACATGTTTCTCATTTGCAATTTTGATTTTATGAGTAATAAACCCATAATTAATCAAATTTCCAGCTGCATTCTTCATGATGTATTCCATAAGTTAATGAAGAATGCGGCTGGAAATTTGATTAATTATGGTTTATTACTCATAAAATCAAAATTGCAAATGAGAAACATGTAATACTGACTTAGGCAGTTTGGTTATGAGGGTGACGATTTATAACAAAATACATAATGCTGCCCCTCCCCCCGCTGGAATACCTATTGATGCTGCTCCCCTGCCATGTACAATTATATCACTCATACATAAATTCTAGATTTTTCATTGGTTTATTACCATTTGCCATTTTTACCATCACCCACTCTGTGTGATAGTCTTTACCATCATGTGCTTTGCCGTAGTGCGCCTGCGTCAAGCCGTGCGCTGACTCTTGGACTCGCCGATTTAGTTATGGGGTGGACCCCAAAATGTGAAGTATATCACCGCAAAACATGGTGTTATGTTGAGGAATAAATGTATTTCCTACCTTAAATAGTATTTTAGTAATAGAATTTATGCACGAGTGATATAAAACAAATATTAACTGTCTTAAATTTGTGTAATGGTGAAATATAATCACTCGGTGAAAGATGTATTGTTTCCATTCCACTCGCCGTTCGGCTCGTGGAATGGAACAATTCATCTTTCACCTCGTGATTATATTTCGACCATCACACTCATAGACAGTTAATATTTGTATAAAGGCGGCACCAAGGTTGTGGGGTTTTATAGAGTTAGTGAACAGCAAGGGCTGTACTTGTAACATGTGCCCCACAAGGCCTGGTTTAAAAAGTTGAACTAGGTTAAAAAGGTAGACTAGAGCATATTACGATAAAACATGGCAAATTTTGTCATGGCATCTTACATTTGATGATGGATGTGTTGTGAATGATGATATTAACCCTAAATGGCAGACTTATTATGATTTCAATGGCTACACAGGGATTGGGACAGGAAAAACCATCCACTTCTAAAGAGGACATATTGCATGACAACCAATTTGAAACAACTAATACAATATAATGTGTAATGAAGACACATGCAACTGTTTATATTTATTTCTCATGTCTGGTTACTATACAATGTTTAACTTGTCTAGTCTTATACTTGAGCTCCATTCAAATTGTTCGTATTGCATAATAGTTTTGAAACAAACAGATTTTGAAACTCCTATTGTTAGGTTCCAAACTTACTATAGTCTGTATATCTACCTCGAGTATCTACATGCACAAAGTAATGCTAAGCTATAAATGCAGAACACCCTGAACTTCAAAGCTAGTGCCGGTGACTCAAGGTTGATATACAGACTATAGATGGGGTAAAACCAAGTGATACGATGAGTGAATATCTCCAAATTTTCCTTTCATCAAATGCTGAATTTGATTGACGGCTCTCTACTTGGTGGACTTGGACTTGTTTTATAACCCTTTTGTAGAAAACAGCATTAAGGAAACCTTTTTTTATTTAAATGATGCATATCACAAAAGGCTTGAACTGAGCCACAGTAATCTAAAGCCTATTTAGGAATGTACAATCTTTAACACGCTTAGTTTTATTAATGCAATATTTCGCTTGTCATCTCATATACACCCAACAGAAATAGAATACAAACTGTACAAATATCAATTGATGCAGTATTAAGCAGGCAAGGAGTCCTAATAAGTAAATCAGATAAATGGCATGTGTAACTGTAAACTGCCCATTTTCTTTATCATATGGTTCCAATAAGTACCAGGTCCAGGCTACTTTTAAGCCATAGGTATGTTTATGTTGTGTGGCTTTGAGTTTGGTAGTGATTTCACTGTTGCGTGCATCGCCTTAAATCAAGTGCACAATTCTTAGAATAAATCAAGTGCACAATTCTTAGAATCGCAGCATACATGTAATATGCTTGTGTGTATGGCGGCTCAATTGGAACGCTCTCTCATCTAATCCGCATTTTGATGTCACTACCGAAGGTATTATAGGTGCCTACTTCTTTAGCTTTTCCTTTATATCAAAAACAAGACTTGTTTTAATCTTGTTTCTAAATTCTGAGGGCCACAAAAGCCCAGGCACAAAAGCCACCATCATCAATCTTCTGCAATGGCAGAGACAGCCATTGACTGTCACAGATCAACAAAGATGTGGAAAAATGGAAATCACAATCAAAGGAATCTTGTACCACATGTAACATACGGCTTAAAGACCTACTGAAAGGAATGCCAAAATAAGCTACCTAGTACTCACATAGTGAACACAACTAATTGAGTGAATTACTGAAGCATTTTGTTTTGGAAGTTAAAAAACTGGGTGGGCATAGGGTGCATGTACTTATTGGAACAAATAAACTGGTCTTCATATCAAGTTAGTTACTAATCGGATTCGCCTGTGTTTGAATCCCCTTTCATTTCATTGATATGATACTTTCCATGTTTAAAACAATAGAAAGGAACTTGTTCAACTTCCATCCGACTTGTATAGTACAGTCCTATACACTCGCAATGCACCCTATATGAGCACTCTCTGTTGCGTGTTTGGTGACCGCACACTAACCACAGAGATGTCTCCGTCTGCTCACCGCACACTCCGGCACATGTTGGGGCCCGCCTAACGTTCCATAAACTCTGCATTTTGATGGCCTGCACACAGGGACCAGATTGGTAAGTATACTGCTTTCCTCTAGGCCATGTCGGTTGTATGTGTAGTGCAACATGACAGTGTGTCTGGATCTCCAATTCTTTAGACTATGAGGGGAAAAAAGAAGAGTTTGTTCATTATTTGTATTAAAAGTTTAACTTTTAACTCATGCAATGCATTCCATAGACTGCGCTGCATTCCTTTGTTTTTTTTGTTGTTTTTTTTGATAAACAATTCATACGTTTCCATGCATGAAACCATTTAAAATCTATGACGAAACACATCACATCTCCAGTGACTGCCCTGCCCAGAGAAAAAAGGACTGCGGTAGTTGGATATGACCTGTGTGACCCACCATATCTTAACACATAGACTCAACCTCTTTCATCTCGAATCTGAGATGAATGTTAATGAAGTAAAAATCAATGTGGGTGGTAAATCTTAACCAATAACAGATAGGCAAGCATACATGTTTATGCATTAGCCCAACCCACTGTGTTCACTGAACCCAACCCACGTGGGGTAGCTCTATTCAGATTTCATTTGACAGCTTAACCATCGCGTATACGTGCGCGACGTCAAGCGTACTACACATTGTATTGGACCTTGTGCAAATAATATGCGCTGGACGGCTATTCAAACGGCTTAATTGGTAAAAACCACAGGATATGTGCATAAACAGCCAAGACTGCATTTTTAATGAGGTAACATCATACCCACTATAGAGTGCATAGTTCATTGTATATTCGAACTACAGTAGACCAGTTTTCTCATGGATATCTGAGCTGTTGAATCAGAACAGGAATGATGACTTTTCCATGGTCAGGTCAGAGAGATTAATTTAGGGAATGATAAATTAAACTGGTCTACTACAGTAGACTATGCATTCCATGATGATGCTTAGAAAAAAACACATGAATCATGGGACAAGATTATCTTTTGACTAGATTATTATAAGTTGCTTCACAGGTTCATACTTTGCCTACCAGCATTTTCAAACTTGTTTTGAACGTGTGTACAGATTTATGATGAAAGCTGTAGAGTATTTGCAACCAACTTCAAAGAGTTATTTCCAACAGTGTGGAAGATTTGAAATTCCTTGATTTAAACAGCATTTAGCTGGAAGTTTTAGGAATTTAAATAGAATAACCCAAGTATAACTTAACAACTCACAAATTATTACAACAACTTACAGCTAAAATTAAACTGCCTGATCGCTTCAAATATGTTGTGCTTCTGTTCTTTGTGTGATCTATGTACTGGATGGACTTCTTGCTGGTTCGACACTTATCCACTTTCTTCTCACGATTCACATCATCTTCAAGATGTCTGTAATATTCATCATTTATCCCATCAAGTGTTGTGGCAGTTGTAAAATGTTGACTTCCTCTGAAAGTGTATAAAATTTTTTATGCAAGGTAAGTAATTTATCAAACATAAATTCATGGCAAAATTTTTTGCGATCTCCTACTTGCAGATTCAATTTGCCCACTATAACTTTTATGCATCTACAACTCAACTTTGATAAAAGTTAGGTGTTCTCCAAAGTCAACTTCTGTTCCTGTATCCATTACAACTTACCTTTTGAAGACGTTGATGACGACCTAGATCTTGACCTCGAGACGCTAGACAGGGATGAGAGAGACGATGAACTACTGCTAGCTCGTTTCCTTCCTTTCTTTGGTGTCACTTTTTTCTTCTTTTCTCGTGTCCGTCCTCTTTTGGGGGTTGGACTTCTTGACGAGTCGGAAGCTGCTGGTGAAACTCCTCTCCTTGTGCTCCTGCGTTTTCTTCCTGTCCCTGAAATGGCAGTTGCTTCATTTCCTATACTTCCTTCACCATACTTGCTGGGTGAAATCTCTGACCCTAATTTCACTTTCAGTTTGTTTTCACTCATGGTAGCTCGTGAACTCCACACACGACTCATTGTTGCTTTGGCTGGTTTCACCTACTGAAAAGCCTGGGGAATAAATTTTAAAACAGTTGTAAAACTGAAGTTTCAATGAGAAAAGCTGAATATGTGTTTGTAAAATTTTACGAATGTCAAGGATAATTAAATGAAAATGAATTACAATAATAATAAACAACATTTAATACCAGTATTTAAACTGTTGACATACATTTTAAAAATATGAAGTTTACAATCATGCGATATAAACATTTACAAACTGATAAAGGAATTTACGTAAATGTATAGAGCCACCTACCGTAATTTTTGGCGTAAATTGGTGCCTTGGGTCTCAAAATCCGAATTTAAATTTCAGTCAGAACGAAGCTGCATCACAGACTGGGAAATCATGTTGTTGCTCCTGCCAAGTCTTCAATTTGTTTACACATGCACATTAACTTTATGTCTATATCCACTGAATCAGTGTAGGCCTATTCCCCACCAGTCAATACGCCGAAAATTACGGATTTACGGTACGTCTAACTAGAATTAACATTTAATTTAAATGCTAAAAACCCAGACTGCAAATCATTTACAATTTACATAATTCATGTTACCATACTTCAATTTAACAATTTTACTGATAACCTTTTGGTAGACAAAATTTGAGGTGGATGACCTGATTGACAGTCTCATCCCCCACTTTACACCATCAAAATGCAGACTTTGGTATCAGGTGTAAATGAAAGGTGAATATTTTTTCTCATATTGAAATTAGGCGTTCCAAACTAGTATATTTCCGAAGAAATCATAAAAAAACTGTCAAATTGGTCTTAACTGTCAGAGAACTACTTAGGAACACAATTGTATGTTGTCATTTCTAATTCTAAAGGCTAAATTTATACTCGATTGTTAGAAGTGAATTGCACGCATTTATACTTTCCAATTTTACGGAATACTTGACATAATTTCATTGCATTTTTTTTTACAATAAAGAATCTTTTCTTTCTACTTTCGTATCCAAATAAGGTAGATCGCCAATTCGCCATCCAAATAAGGCAGATCGTAAACAGCGCTGCTCATTAAAATCACTAGGCGGTTACCCGTATTTGGCGATTCTCGGGTGTCGCGATTATACCTGGCTGATGGTGATTGTACTCACCAAGTTTGATGCCCATAGGACAATTTTTACTAATTTGACCTCAGATGACCCCTTGTGACCTCGAAATGACCTTCCAAAATATGGCTCTAAATGTTGACTGTACCAACCACTTTCATGCCCATATGACTGTTTTTAGTAATTTGACCTTGGATGACCCCAAAATGACCTTCCAAAAATTTGACTCTAAAAGGTGACTGTTTTCAAGCGCATACGACATTTTTTAAACTAATTTGACCTCAGATGACCCCTGGGTGACCCTGGATGACCCCAAAATGACCGTCCAAAAATTTGACTATAAAAGTTGACAATACCCACCAAGTTTCAAGCCCATACGATAGTTTTTACTAATTTGACCTCGTCATCAATTTAGGTGAATTAAAATTTGCCATAACTGCATCATTTTATATATCAAATTAAAGCCCTTGAGTAAAAGAAAGCCAAAACTGAAAACCTTTTGTCATAGCACTTTCCGTAGCAAAGTTACATCTTGTCAAAGATTGACTTTCATCAAAAAGATTCTGCTAGCAAAATTCCCCAAAACATAATTTTGGTGGTGTTTCCAGATCTTAGTCTCATCACATCACATGCTATAGTATAGGTGGCGCTATTCGTCCATAGGGAAGTGGAATGTGCATGTACGGTCCAAAAATGGCTTTACTGTGGGGCTCCATGGAGAAAATCACTAAAAATTAATTTTGACAACCAAAACCTAAGTGATGTTGACTTATGTTGGTACTGGCATGATACTGGATTCATAAACTATCACTTAGTGCAATCCATGTTCTACCAAGTTGACGCTCGATTTAGCTCAAAAGCAATTTGTGTGTAAATCAAGACCATCCAAAACAGCTTTCTTACAGTAAAGAATAGGAGGTCATCTGGGGTCACATACAGTAGTGTGTATTGTACATGTGCCTGCTGTCACAATTTCACACACAAAATTTTGGGCAATTTGATGACACTATTTTTGTCTGTAACTTCAAAAGTATATGCACTAGAAACATGATTGACCCCTTATTGTTAAGGTAATTTAATTCTCTTTCAAATGAAAGAACTTTCAGCTAAAAATATTGAACTTCAAAATTTTATGAACATCCCCATCATGATGATAGCAGCTTGTTTTAATGGAACTGCTATCAAAATCCCTCTAAAATTCCATGTGCGATTGTCTTATCACCATAAAAAAATCATATATTTGGGTCAAGTGAAGTATAGAAAACATATTTATGTAGGCTTCCTTGACCAGCCTGTCCAATCTGTTCTTTTAAATTTCTATGTAAATATGTATTGTGTTTGGGCCCCGGTCTAGGCGAATTTGGCTGACTAGCAAACAAACATCGTAACAGTCGGCTTAATTTATCGTGAGAATATTCCAATCAGAGCATGATTGCGATATTGACCAGCAACACGGATTACAACACGGAAAATGGATTTTAGAAAATGGTAAACTTCAAACTCTCTACTAGTGCTAGCATCGAATGCGTAAATATTGTGTGCATATTCGAATCTAGCGAGTAGCGTTCTCGATGTCCCACCCTGCAAAATGTCCATGCACTGACCAGTAGCAGCTAGCAGTACTACTGTACATTACAATTAAATTACACAGTCACTGACTGACAGTTACTGAGTACAGAAATCAAAATGAGTGTTGGAAAATGGATGGTGTTTTTTGTGAACAAAATCTGCTCCTGCCTGCCTGCTCAAGACACACAAAATTCACGCCATTGTTAAGAGCTCCCTGTTGAGGAATATTTCAGCTTATATGACAACACTCCGCTAACTGCTCAGACCGACAGAATTGGCACTGTGTTCACAACAACATTTGGCTAGGCGTGGGATGCTGAATTCGGAAGGCGCGCATGCGCGTTAACTGCTGAATTCAACAGCTTTTGCAAAATTTCACACATGTAATTCACATACTTAAATATGACAAATGCATATGATTTTGCACTCAAAATGTTCTATGAAAATTTCCCTATTATTCTGTGAAAGATTAAAACATTATTTATCGGATTTAACGGTTAAAATCGTAAAAATGCACCACCTACCAGAAGTCGTCAAATTCAGGAATCCAGTCGGCGCAAATCCAATATCCCGTGCGTGTATGGTTCCAAAACACAGTTTATATGGAAATCCTATGTAATCAGGTTCTGCATAAAACAGTTAATCGGAACCAGCCAGGGTTAAGTGATTTGCGTTTCTATGATATTTTTATTTATCTCTAAACGGACCTGATTGCATTTTTACAAATAATTTAAGAAATAAAATAAATATTTATTTACCAATGTTACTTTATTTTCAAAGTAAACTATTTGATGACGAGAATTTTGTTTCATATTTTTGTTTATTTATACAGTAGTCACTACTTATTTTAGGTGTATGATAAAAACACTCAACAACCCAATGAAGGGTCATGTGCATTGATTTCATGATTTCATAACATTTGATACAAACAAAGCTCCTGGACAAAACCATGTCACAGCTTTTACCAGATGATATATTAATGTTGCAAGCCTGAACTGAGGTTGTTTCATTTTGGTGAAGGTGAGTTTATGTATGAATGCCAATCATGCCAAGGAAGGTCAATCAATAACATGAAGTTCAATAACTGAATAAGCTTATACTTTTTTTATAGTTTTAATATAATTTTAATATGGAATTGAGCATTCATTGGTCTATTGCTGGGCAGGGCTGTCAACACTCACGCATTTGGTCATTTCCTCATGGACATGGTCTCATGCCTAGATAATACATAGAGCCTAGCCGTGAAATGAGTAAAATATCAGGGGAATAAGTAGACTGCCTAACTGGCCTGTATCTCGTTTCGGCCAAAGTACGTCTGTAATACATACCTGTTTTTAATGACTTTGCAACAATGTTTCTATTGTCAGCAAATAACAGCTTGCATTCACACTTTTGAGTTTATATGGTGAATTTTCGTACACATCATAAATAAGTGAAATCAGAATATCCTGAAAGGAATTTAGGTAAGCTAATTCAACGACACTGACCTCGCAACAGCTAATGTTTTCATGTAAACATGGCGTCATTAGACATTTTTAGCCTACGTTTCGTATCCTACTATCGGATCGTTGAAACAACGAAACTCAATCCCCGGCCTCATTCACGAATTCACTCACCTTCCTACACCACCAGTTGAAATAAAACTCGAAACATCCCGTGTTATTCCTCAAAACTACATGCACCTTCATTAATAAAAATAGAAACCCTAGTAGAAATCCGTTATCGAAAATTGTTTGATATAAAACGTCACCAAAAGTAATTTTTCTGAAGAGTAGATACGGCGTGTCAAAATGGCGGCCGCAGTCGCATCCCCCAGCTTTGTATGCGTGTACGGTACCCAGGTCACGGTATGTCTACGTGACGAACAGTCAAGGTCAGAGAACAGCTTAACCTGTCTGCTGTCATGACGTAATATAATGGCTCCGCCCAATTTGCGGCGCTGTCAATCATCCTTATTGCCTTTGTCGAACAGACTTTTACGCAGGCAAGAGCTCACGCTGTCCTCACTTTTAGGATCGACGAAGCGTCAGGCCGACACAATCTGGTTGTGTAGGAGACTATCATCGTGATGCCCACGTTGGAACCATTGGATTACTGGAAGAAATATTCATACCAGGACTGAAGCAAATGTGGCCATTTCTATGTTTGTACCGGGCAAGTACCGGACATTTTTCAACACGGAGCTAGCGGAAAATACTGCAAATTCGTCCAAGGTAAGCAAAGGGTTGGGGATCGCATTTTAACTTTGACTAAGCTGTTTCGGAGTTAAGGCACGCTAAAAGTAGACCATTTCGGGGCTGTATTTGGTGTACATGTGACGTTTTGAAAAGAGTAAAAAACGACCACTTATTCGCTATTGCTGAAGTATACCCGCCGAATCATGTACCAATACACAAGGTATTGGTACATGAGATCAGGTATAGGGAATAAGGGAAATATGGAGGTTGTCCCGAGGACAACTAAAGCAACACTGGCCATTAAGCATGGGCTGGCCCGGTAACCTGGATAAAATTTCACGCAATCGATCGTCCAATCCTAGTTCACCTGAGTGATCACGTGGTTTGCCGAATGAAGCCGAATGAACGGTATCGGTGTCGGAACAAGGATTGTTACTTGTAAACAAATCGTTTAAGCTGGCACGCGTTTCAAGAAATTACATTTACGATCTTTTGATAATTAGTTAGGGATCGTTTTATTTAAACCTCTGGCATGAGAGATTGAGAATGTGGGTTGCATCGACATCGTAATTTTATAAAAAATTTGTTGTCACGTCCCTAGTTCACCACGTAAACTTGTATGGCTCAAAATTCGGACCGCTCGCCATTAAGGTTACACGAAGAAACGTATAAAAAACGTATAAAGACGTATAAAGTTGTTCTCTAAAACCGCGTTTTCTCAGCAATCAAATATCGCAGTGAGTCAAATGTTGGTGCATGGATGTATCTTTACATTATTTTTGTGTGTTTATAAAAAATTTAGAATCCGTTTGAAAATCCTTCGTTTAAATCATTTTTACGCACCATGTTCACAAGATCAAAAACACGTTCCATGCAGTTTTTTTCAAATGTTCGCTCCGTATAAAACCACGCCGAAAGTGATTGTTTTCTCCTTTTTGTATTGTACTACAAATCGATTAAAGAAATAATGTTGCCGTTTTGGGGAACATTTTCGAGAATCTTGTCTGAGAAAAAACTGTTTTGTGAAATTATCGATATCTTGATAACGGGCGTTAATTTAGACATCTGAATACCTACATTATTTCTCAACATTCTGCCAATTGCTATCCCATTTGATTTTCACTCCAAATTGAAGCTAGTATTGCAAAAAGCGAGGTTTTTCCTCCATCACCGTTCAAAATTTCAGCGCCGACATGCGTGTTTATTCTAAGAGCCATTGTGCGGACGCGATTGTAATCATTAAGTAATTGCATCAATAGTTACATATCCGCTTCGAGAACAAGAAATTTCGTAAGCTGATGTATGGTCGAGTGGATAGGGCGTTGGACTGGGAATCTAGCTGTTATGAACAATTTTTGTGGGTTCGAGTCCCGTGTGGCTGAATTTTCTTTCCTTTTTTTTCTCTTTTCTCTTTTTTACTTTCTTTCTTTCCTCTTTTCTTTCTCTTTTTCTTTTTTCATTTTTTTAAAATTTCTTTCTCTCTTTCTTCCTTTCTTTGTCGTTCTTTTTCTTTCTCTCTCTCTCTTTCTTTCTCTTTTCACTTTTTCTTTATTCTTTCTTGCTGCTTTCTTTTTAGTTTTTTTTGATTGATTCGCTGACTGCAGTGAATCGTGATTGATTGTTTTTCACTTTATATAGGCCTAATTCAGAAATTTGTAGGCCTGCTAAGTCTGTCTTTTTGAATATTCTTCCCAAATTCGATTTGCAAATAATTGCTTTTTGATACTGTTGTTGATGTTATATTTAAAATTTATAAAATCCTTATGAAAATTGCGAAAGCGGCTTGTGCCCCTCCTCGGCATCCGACCCGCATGCCGCCCCCCTCATGACACCCCGCCCGCCCCGACTCATGAGCTCCGGGCACGAAGCTAAGCCAAGTTGCATGTCTTGACCGTGGATCAATATTCTATTGTAAAGTAGGCCTACGTCCCAGCACGCTTGTTCATTTTCTGCATGGCTGTTTCTGTTATGAACTTACGCCCCTCTGAAATCAAGCGCATGAAAAACTCTCGGCTAAACCTTAAGTTTACTGCTTTCTGTCTTTTGAAATTTGTTGATGTTTTAACGATCCCCGATTCCCGGTCGATTATTTTAGCTGTGTCACGTCACATGCATGATGCTGGTGGGTACCAACCAAACTTCAGAAAAAAAAACCTCGATCGCCGATAAGGCCAAGAAAAAAAAATTGTTTGCTTGCCCTCAATTGAATTTTAACAATTGGGTCGGTCGGTCGGGATTTCTTTTTTTTTTTTTTTTTTTTTTTTAATTACTAGGAAACTCTAATGTTTGTATTAATTAAGGCTCAACATATGAAAAATCAGACAATTTTGGTGTCAAAATGAATCAACTAATATTAGAAAACAACTAAAATGTTGAACACAAGCTCTAAAATACATTTTTTACATCTTCAGAATGCAAAAATTTGAAAAGAAAAAAAAACTTTTTCAGGAATTTCCAAAAATAGGGTCGGTATTCTTTTGTACAGTAAATAGAAAAAAAAAAACTTTTTTCAAAGAAAAAGTTCTACGGTCGGGACTGCCGAGACGGTCGGTCGGACGAGGGCAAGCAAACAACTTTTTTTTTTTTTTGGCCTAACGATGTGATATGGGACTTACATACATGTAGGATTACACAGAGATATTTCTTGCCAAAATTTGACCATTTCTAGGCAAGTTGGCCCTAATTTGTCTGCGTTATGTGAAAAAGGACAGTCTTAAGTACCGGTAAGTATAAGTGCAACGTTTTTGATGTTTTGATGTTTCGGGAGACTGGGAGGGATCATAATAAAAAAATGATGGAGCCTATTCTTGACTGTGTAATATTCTTTCACCACATTGCCGTACGGTAACAGTCTTATACATGTACTATGGACAGATAGTATCAGTTTGTGAATGAGGACATCGTATAAGTTCCTTGTACTAGTCACGTCCCTACCCCCTACTCCCCCAGTTCCAATAATTGAAACTCCTGGCTCTGACCGGGAGTTCCAACAGGTGCTGTGTACATGTATTTGTATGTGTTTAATGTGCATTTACATACACATTTAGCCGTCAGTACGAAGAAATCGTTGCTCCAAAAATGTTTGCAAGTTACACATTTGTAATCATTTTTCACCACAAAATATGATATTAAAACACAGGTGAGCAATGTACATGAATATATGGAGAGGTCAAACAGGTTGTTAATTATTGTCAAATTTAATGTTTTGCGACATTTATAATGAAAACAAATTTAACACTGAAGACACCCTATAACTTGAGAACAAGTCCTCAAACGTTCGAAATTTGTAGTTACTACAACTGCCCCCCCACCCACTTTTTAGATTCTGAAGCGCCGTGCTGTGGCTCAAATATAAAAATCATGGGTCAAAACGAACATTGTAGTCGGTAAGAAATAATTCCGCCCCGGTACGACAGTGTCTCACGCCTAGCAATTCCAAAAAATTGACAGCCCTGTCATTGGCATTGGGTGATAAAATGTCATTTTCTGAGGTTTTCATATGAAATTTTACAAATGAAAAACTGTCAACAGAAAATGGGAAAAAATCCATAATTTGAGTGTTCCCATCAATACATATTCCAAGATTTTAGTTTTTTACAATATTTTGCATTTGAGTGACAACCTGCACTCCATTAATCTCCACTTATTTTTGATTTTGTGCAGATTTGACTACAATGTGAATGGTGAAGTCAACAAACAGCTTTCAACAGAGCACTGTAGCTCTATTCTTAAATTGTACCAGTAAATCTTCCAAATCTACCAATGGCAGATTCCAAGCCACCAAGCAATATCAAGCCCCCATCATGGCCCCACAATGACTGGATTGGACCTGTGGATAAACGATCTAATCTGAGAAAGATTCACTTTGCCGAACCTCTAGAAGAAACAGAGAGGGAAGCAGCTTATCGCAAAATGCGTCAAGAGACATATGAATGGAATCATCAGTTTTGGGCTAGACAAAATCAAAATTTCATTCAGGTAAAGTACAATACAAAAAAATCCTGTGTATAAACTACCGGTAGTCATACATTTCTTTAAAATGTTAAGAAATTTTCAATTTCATAAAACAATACCAGTGCATTGAAAGGTTAATCCAGGTTAAATAAGAATTAAATAAAGTTAATAAATTCAAATATATATTCCAAATAGAGGTGAAACCATCTAAAAATGGTAAAGTGCTCAACCATAAAGGGAGCTTATTAAACATAAAATTTGGACTTGTATATACTACATGTCTTGACAGATCTGTTTCATAAAGGCCGTTAGGCCCTCACTCTTCAGAAGACTCGATGCATAAATTCAAATGTTGGAATAAAGTTGTTCATTGATAAAACACCTCACAAAAAGTAACACATCCATTATAAATATGCCTGTAGTTTCAGAACTAATAATAATCATATTCACAATTTATATTTAACATTGATAGTCCAAGGTCAACACAATGGCATGGTTAGATTTGCCATTTAAAGTGTTTGAAATTAGACTTCAATTGAACTTGACCCCATCCTTGACCTTTGACCTTAAAAATATAAACTTGTTCTTCCTCATACCAAGCTGCACCCACCCACCAAGTCGGACAGACAGACAGACACACACACACCCCACCCCCCCCCACACACACACACACAGACGATGCATATTATATAGATAGACAGAAGGATGGTTTATGTACCGTACATGCATTTGATATCAAATTTGTCCGATGTCATTCATTATTTTAAATAACACAGCAGCATTTTTAAAGAAAAACCCTGAACTTAAAAGTTGCAGTTATTTGCAATATGCCATTGATCGCTGTTAACTGCAACTTTTCGGGTAATGTCATTAATGTTGAACAACATTGAACGAATATCGAAATGCATGTAATGTTAAAATATTGTGAATATGATTTCTGAAGCTATACATGTATTTATAATGTCAGGTGTGTTGCTTTTTGTTAAGAATTTATGCATGTCATACTACTCGCCATTCCAGAAAAATACAGCACTAATTTTTTTGGATTAAAAAAATATTATCCTGTTTTGCCAAATGAAACATAGCTAAATCCTAGTCCTAACTGGCAATGAAAGTAAAATTTTAATTTTTGGTCAATTTTTGGAAATAAGGGCTAAAAACATGCATTTTTAGGGCATTTTCAACCTTTTTTGTATTCTGTGTGACTATCAAGCCCAAAGACTACATGTAGGAGTAGGACAAAGACTTATTTCAAGTTATGCATTCTAATTTTTGGAAAAGACATTTTCCAATCCTTTTCATAACCAATTAGCAAAAATAACATAGGCCTATTAAAATTATGAGCTAACTCGTACCCTATACTCAAGATTTTGAATGCTTAAAGACTTGTGCCAAGTCTTACAATTTTGTGACTACAATAATTGCATGTTTTTGGACCATTTTCCCTCAAATTGCAAAAATATTAAAATTTGACTTTTATTACCAGTTTAATAGGACTAAATAAAGGATTAGGATTTAGCTATGTTTCATTTGGCAAAACAGGATAATATTTTTTAATCCAAAAAAAGTGCTGTATTTTTCTGCAATGGGGAGTAATCAATGTTGTAACCAATATGGCTTCTTTTTTCATCTGTCTCATATGTTACATGTACATCAATAATGATTTTTGATTAGGTTAATGAAAGTCAATTCCCAGTTTCCCGTTACATTATTTTTCATGACTGTGTAGGTGACCATTTCATTATTCATTATTCATTATTTTATACCATTTCATTATTGCATCTGTTACAGGTGTAAACCAATAACTACCCATGTATACATGTGATAAATCACAGTTTGTAGTTTACAGATGTAGTTTACAACCACATGAAGGTGATTGTACAACTATTATAAAAAGTTTCACAACATTTTTTACGGGATGAGATCAGAGCAGATCAAAAAGTGCGGGACAGAGAATTGAGTATGTATTCATTAATAATTCATTATTAACCATATACCATGCTCCTACTGCAAAGAAAATTTCTGAAAATCAACAGAAAGAGATTTATGATATATTTTAAAACCACAATTATTTATTTGTATGTTAAAGTTTGTTAGAAATCAACATTTTATTCAAAATAATGAAATATTTGGCCAGCAAATTGTTTTGAGCGGAGTAGGGTAACGGGAAACTGGGAGTCGACTTTCATTAGCCTTATAAACGTATGTATTAGTAACATACTAATTAGCTGACTTTCAAGATAATCATATAAATTATATACGGTAATTAATATTTTTTTCTGTTACAGGTTAAAGAAGAGTTTGTTGAAGACACATTTGCAAAGAAAGGAATGAATGCAACAGATAATGAAGGTGCTAAGCAAAATCTAAGCACAGAAGAAATGGCAGAATTCTACCGAAATTTCCTACATGACAATCGCCAGATCCTGAAGGAGTATAATCGGGAATGGTATCGCAGGAACTTTGGATTATTATGGCCTGCACTTAGAGTGACAATTGATAAAGTTCTCAGAAAACTTATCAGATGACGTAGGCTATCACAAGATGTGATGTTGTTGTTACTACTGATTCCAGAAAAATACATTTTTAGTTAGTACAATGTACATGTACTAACTGGCAATTTGAGTTCAAATTGGCCAAACATGCAATTTTTCATGTTTTCTTACACTTGAAGTCACAAAATTTAAAGACAAGCATTCAAAAACTTTGAGCTTGAATGTCGCAGCATACAAAAAACACTCTAAAATGCATGTTTTTTTGCCCTTATTTCCAAAAAATGGGCTACTAATATTAACTTAAGGTTTAGAATTACGCTATGTTTCACTTCGCAAAACAGGATAATATTTTTTAATAAATAAAAATTAGTGCTGTATTTTTCTGATTATATCAGATCACATAGTAAAAGACATGGCAACATTTCAAATTACACTAATTTTCACAAGTCATTAAAAGCTGCACAATTTTGAATTCTTTTGATACAAATGAGGTATCATTCTGCTAGCAGAATTCGTTGCACATTTCTATTTAAATTTTAATATTCTTAAAATCAATTATGTTTAGAAAATCCTCAAGAGAATGGAGTGTAATCATAGGATTCTAGGATGTCAGCCTTTCCTATTCACTCAAGACAAACTTATGTAATTTGAGTTTTGGATTTATTTGGATGGGATCTCTTATTTATTTGGATGTGATGTAATTTATTCCCCTTTTGCACCATATTTCATCAGTATAGTTTCAATATGGCAAAATTTTTCACGCACAAAGCGTGCATTTATACCATAAACATATCCTGTCGCCAAAACGTGCTGGATTCACTACGCCATTGGGTGCTAAGGGCATGTGCAGCAGTCATGGGTCTCCTTTTCAAGGTCAGTTCCTGAAGACCCACATCTGGGAATCATAATCCAGTTCTGAGCTTCACTTGGAGTAAAACTCACAAATTTGTAGCTCTTTAGCTCAAATATGAAACAATTTGAAATTTCTTAGCTGCATATAGGCCTATAATTTGGCCCAATTTTAGTTCACTAGACCCAAAAAGAACTTTGATATTTCAGTTCAAAAGCCCTATTTTGCTTGAAAATCAGTTCTCAGTTTTAGTTTGGTGCTCCACATGCAGCAAAACTCCACTAAAATTTAAGTTTATTGCCCTCTCCTGATCCTGCCTATTTTGAAACAGTATCCATCAATATTAAATGTTGTTTTCATATACACCTGTTTAGGAGTCAGAGAAATATTAAACTGTTCTTTAAAACAACCTTGTTCTATTGTTGTTTATATTTACTTGTCGTATGTACAGACATCCCCTCCACCACCATCCAAAGGACAGACAAATCATGGACATTGTCATCATATTACAAGTGATTTATTATTTCACAATTTGTATCATCAGTAGTTTTTCAGTGGTCTCAAAAATACCAATCTTATGTTCCATTCATGTCCTACACCCACTGGGAAATCATGCATTGCGGGAGATGTGCTTGTTCCATAGCAAATGTATACAAAAATAAGCATTTTCTGCACTTCCTCTGTACAAAAGTATAGCTTTCCAAATTTCAGACTTTTTCAGATTTTTTATCTGTCAGGTTACTCACACCCCTGAAAAAGGGTAGCTGAAACTCTGTAAAATTTTGCTCAAAAATGCACACTGTGCTTTTGTTGTTTTTTCTTCATGCCTTGTGATTGATTTGTTATGGGTTCCTGATGATTTAAGTGTGTTCATCACTTCCTTGGATAGGAAAACAAGTACATTTCGGAAGTCTTTCTATATGGGTGATATACAACTTGAAGTTCAAGCCCCCCCACGGAACATGCATGCACATGTACTCCACACACCGACACCGCCTGGCTAATAATTATTTGGTGCAGAAGGGACACTAAAATGAATACACGGGATCGATACACGTGAATTGCTATATGCACGATTTTGATATCAGACGAAAATCTTCTGATACCGGGTTAGAAAATGATGAATATCCCCCGTCATGATTTTTTTCTCAAGAAACCAGATTTTGTCTCATAACTTGGAAATACGTGTTGAACAGATATGATAGTCGCTAGACTGCGCTTTGAAAATTGGCCGTGCGCTTTGAACTCAAAATTTGACCATTTTATATTGCGTTGGTCCTGTTATGGACTACAGCGTGCAGCGTGTAGTACAGCTGCACTCACTGTAGGCAGTATAAAAGTCGATGACCATTGACCTCAATGGGGTATACAAGCTTAATCACGCACAACCAAGATCGATTACCCGGCTATTGTGAGTAGCCTTAGTTATGTCCCTTTAAAAACTTTAAATATGGATATATAACACTGTATTGATATAGAATGGTGTCCACGCTGTTGGGCACAGTGCTTATGCTAGTTGCAAGCGTGAGTTGGGACTTAATTGATGTGCGCACTAACAAGAGCCCAAAAAATTTTCAGACTTGTATAAGCCGAACAAACTTTCGATAAAATGTTTCGGTTCTCACGATCATATAAGCTGACCTGACTAACAAAAAGTGCACGAGACTTGACTTGTAACTGAAAGCTTCAGACTTTATTGAATACAGCTGCTTACAACTTTGGCAAAAACAAAAGCATAATTCTAAAACATAGCAAATATATGTCAAAAATTAAAATTAAAATTAAAAGATCCCACTTGCGCACTTGTCAGCCCATATTACTTGATTATCATGCTAAAAGTGCTGGGCATAAAATGGGCTGATCCATTTAAAATCCACACAGGGGAATATGAATTTCAAATGGAATGAACCCATTGGGTAGCTCCATTTGAATTTCATACATGTGCACCCTCTGAGAAAAATTCAACCCAAATTTCCCACAGAGGGAGGGTGAGTTTTAAATAGAGTTGGTTAATGTGCTGATTCCATTTGAAACTCATACTCCCCTTGCAGAATATATTTCCTAACTCTTCCACATGGGGAGTGGACTTTAAGTGGAAAATCCCAATGTGATGATAAGATCAAAAGATGATGGCATTTGAAGCTCTTAATTCAATCATTGAAGAATGTTAAGCAAAATGATGCAAAAGAACTCTTATTAAAATATGATTGTCAATGTCTCTATAAATTTCTGTAACTTGTACTTATATTTTCTGAAAGTGATTACTTCTAAAACAAGTACCGTCGGATCCGTAGCGGTCGCTGCGGGACAAGGAATTCAATTTTGCAGTGTTGGTGTCTTTGAAGCAGGTTCATCAAAAGTGTTCGGAAACCGATTTCAGACACTTTTGATGTCCAAACCATTTTCGGAAAAAAGCGTCTTGACATCAAAAGTGTTGAAACCGATTTCGGACACTTTTGATGTCCAAACGATTTTCGGGGAAAAGCATCTTGACATCAAAAGTGTTCGAAACCGATTTCGGACACTTTTGATGTCCAAACGATTTTCGGGAAAAAGCGTCTTGACATCAAAAGTGTTCGGAAACCGATTTCGGACACTTTTGATGTCCAAACGATTTTCGGGAAAAAAAGCGTCTTGACATCAAAAATGATCGGAAACCGATAACGGACACTTTAGAGGTCCAAACGATTTTCGGGAAAAAGCGTCTTGACATCGAACGTGTTCGGAAACCGATTTCGGACATGTTTGATGTCCAAACGATTTTCGGAAAGAAAGCGTCTTGACATCGAAAGTGTTCGAAAACCGATTTCGGACACTTTTGATGTCCAAACGATTTTCGGAAAAAAGCGTCTTGACATCAAAATTGTTCGGAAACCGATTTCGGACACTTTTGATGTCCAAACGATTTTCGGGGAAAAAGCGTCTTGACATCAAAAGTGTTCGAAACCGATTTCGGACACTTTTGATGTCAAACGATTTTCGGGGAAAAAGCGTCTTGACATCAAAAGTGTTCGGAAACCGATTTGGGACACTTTTGATGTCCAAACGATTTTCGTGAAAAAAGCGTCTTGACATTTTTTTTTTAATGATACGGCGTCCGCCGAGATCTACTCTCTAACCCTTCTCGGCGCAATTACCATCTCGGATTACAACATCCACGGAAACCGATTTCGGACACTTTTGATGTCCACACGATTTTCGGGGAAAAAGCGGCTTGACATCAAGTGTTAAATCCCTTAATTCTTGTCAATTTCCCTTAATTCACCAGTATTTCCCTTAATTCTCTTCAATTTCCTTAACTTCCCTCAATGTTCCCAATTTCCCCTCATTTCCCCAAATTTCCTTAACTGCCCTCTATTTTCCCAAATTTCCTTAA
This sequence comes from Amphiura filiformis, assembly GCF_039555335.1. Taxonomy (NCBI): domain Eukaryota; kingdom Metazoa; phylum Echinodermata; class Ophiuroidea; order Amphilepidida; family Amphiuridae; genus Amphiura; species Amphiura filiformis. The sequence goes on from NC_092632.1 coordinate 31,516,261, forward strand.
TTCTCTTCAATTTCCTTAACTTCCTCAATGTTCCCAATTCTCCCTCAATTTCCCTTCTTTTCCCAAATTTCCTTAAATTCCCTCTATTTTCCCAAATTTCCCTTAATTCACCTGAATTTCCCTCAATTTCCCTTAATTCTCCTCAATTTCCCCAAATTTGCCTTAATTCCCCTCAATTTCCCCCCAATTCCCCTCAATTTCCCTTAATTGCCCACAAAATCAATTAACTCACCTGAATTTCCCTCAATTCCCCAAAATTGCCCTTAATTTCCCCATTCCCCAATTTCCCTCATGTGCCCCACTTTTCCCAAATTTCCCTTAATTGCCCTATAGGCCATTTCCCTCACCAAGTAGTACCATAGCCATGCGACAAAGCGATGTTGACGTAACAGCATTTTTTAGAAATTGTTGAAAATCGTGTAATGCCCTTTAATGACCTAATTAGCATATTTCGGGATGAAACTCTTTTCCAGCATGGGGCGGTACCTGCCTTCCCCCTCACCAAGTAAGATAGCCATGCGACAAACGATGTTGACGTAACAGCATTTTTAGAAATTGTTGAAAATCGTGTAATGCCCCTTTAATGACCTAATTAGCATATTTCGGGACTGAAACTCTTTTCCAGTATGGGGCGGTATAGGCCCTCCCCTCACCAAGTACCATAGCCATGCGACAAAGCGATGTTGACGTAACAGCATCTTTTAGCGTTTGTTACTAACGGACTAACGGACGGACGGACGGACGGACGGACGGAGAGACATGGTGACTTATAGAGCTGCTACCCGCAGCTAAAAATTTTAATCAAGTAAATATTCCCAAGTATTAGAAGAAAGATGATAGCAAAGTAGTTATCATCCACTTTACCCTTATGTCATTTCAGTAGCAATGGCATCATGGGGTCTAGATGTAAAGTAAAGAATTATATGAAAGTTGTTTGGCACCGATTTGTAAAAACTTGGGCTTTCGTTCTACTTTTTTCTTCTTCATGCAACAAATATGTATTATGATGACTACAAGTGCATCATAAATGTGACATGCAATATGAATCTGTGTAAACATAAACAACACATTCTTTATGATACTACATGTACATCCATTTGTTTTGATAGGTCCCACATAGTGCACATGTTCTTAAAATGTTCTATAACATAGAAATGTAACCTTGTAAATGATAAATACTACTTCAGCAATCATTCAGACTTCTTAAAAGGCAAAAAAAAAGAAGATGTTTGCTTGCCCTCAACCGATCGAACCTAATTTTGGAAATCAGAAAAAAGGTTTTTTTTTCTATTTACTGTACAAAAGAATACCGACCCTATTTTTGGAAATTCCTGAAAAAGTTTTTTTTTTTCTTTTTAAATTTTTGCATTCTGAAGATGTAAAAAAAAATGTATTTTAGAGCTTGTGTTCAACATTTTAGTTGTTTTGCAATGTTTAATAGTTGATTCATTTTGACACCAAAATTGTCTGATTTTTCATAATTTTGAGCCTTAATATTTTGATATAAACAGCTAGTAATTATTAAAAAAAAAATCCTGACCGACCGACCCAATTGTTAAAATTCATTTGAGGGCAAGCAAACTGCAATTTTTTTTTCTTTTTTTTTAGGTCATTTAGACGTCACATAATATGGATCCCGATGCATTGGATAAATACATTCTCTACCAAATCTACAACAAACTTTTTCTGTGTATTATATATCGCTCATTCTACAAAATCCGGTGCCAATAGCCTTTTTTCCATTCTTTGGTCCACAAAAACTTTGTCGAGCATTTAGGGCATCAAATATGTTGTTTTTCTGGTAGAACTCAACGAGATCTACACGGACATATATAGTTTTCCATACTTTAAATGCTTTCTTCAGCCTGATTAACCCTTGCAAAGGCTCAAAAATCGCTAAAAATGCGTTTCCACAGCTCAAGTGTCACATCTAACCCTAAATATTTTCTTTGAATAAATGCGATTTCTTTACATATTTGTTGTTTTTAATTAGATAACGCACCATCATATTGTTTATCAACATTATTTTTTAGTGATTAAAATGTCTTTGTGTAATTCTAAAATAAATTGCACTTTCCACCAAAACGCTGTGAGCTTCGTTACCCCTTTTTAACACACGTTATTGGAAAGAAGTAAAACAGAGGTATCAATGTAATTTGCGGTTTTTGAAAGGAAACACTCATAGGTTTTAAAATCACAGTAAAAATCGTGATGCTCTAGCATTTTTGGCATAGAAATGTTGTAAACATTGAAATTTCGACCGACCATGTTAAGATTGGTGAGCTACGTTACCAGAATTCTATAGTATGCACTTGTATTACATGTACTTCCTAATAATATGTGAAAGCTACCAGTGGTCGAACCCCATTTATATTAGAATTAACAGACATAACGTTCTAACGTTTGCAAATCACATTAAAAACATTAAAAACCAGTGAACTACGTTACTGTGAGCTACGTTACACACTCATTTATGCATCTTCAAAACTTCTATGAAATGGTGAAATCTGTTTTACATTTCACTCAAGTGATCTTTAATTGGCTTTTTATGACCTTGGATTGAGTAAAAACAGCCCATTTTATAGTCGGTAACGTAGCTAACATTACATTGAGTTTTAATGTTAAAAAACATCATGACATCCTGAAAGAAAAATATGCAAGTGGTGTTGACAATTTTTTACATCTGAAAGTAGTGATACATTTACTTTTAAAAAACACAAAAAGCAGGTTTTTTTGAACAACTTTTATTTTTTCTATTTTTTTAGTGGATTGGCACCGGATTTTGTAGAATGAGCGATATGTCATAGGTGTCCATTATTTTTGGTATGATTTTCAACAAAGTAACTATAAACTACATTTAATGAATGAACTGAATCAATTTAAGGTGGTTCTGGACCCATTTTGGAAGTGCTCTATTTATGTTTTAAACATATTAATTGAGTAGGGCAGAAAACACTGATCCATATGCCTTTTGTTTGAAGCTAATCGGACATACGGTTTTCTTAATACATACATTTTAAATGTCTTTGTATTGTATTGTTTTTATCAATAATCAATACAGTTAATGAGCTAATATGACTTGAAAGTGCTCATTAATATGTAATTTTTGCCAATATTTTGCTAAAATCCAATGCATAAATGTTCATAACATTTTATTTAACAGAATATTGGTTTCAAACTTGGTCAAAGTGTTCCTAATGACTTCCAGATAATTTATGCATAATTAATGAGCTAGCCGCCCTAATTTGCATAATTAATTAGCATTTATGCAAATTAGCTCATTAATTATGCAAATATGCAAATGAGGGGGCGGCTTCACTATATAATACATTAGAACATATTAGAAACACTTTGACCAAGTTTCTGGGCAAAAGTATGCAAAATAAAAGTACCATGAACATTTATGCATTGATTTTTAGCAAAATATTGGCAAAAAATTACATATTAATGAGCCTTTACAGTCCTTTTAGCTCATTAACTATATTGATTATTGATAAAAACAATAAGATACAAAGAAAATATAATTTGATGTAGTATAGAAACCGTATGTCCATTTGTTTCAAACAAAAGGCATATTGATCAGTGTACTTTACCCTACTCAATTAATCTGTTTAAAACATGCTCAAAGCATTTCCTTATTTCTAGAAAATGCATTCAATACCACCTTAATTTATGTCATAATTATGTGTATTCCACAACCAACTAAGTGATTATTTTGGTCTAACATAATTCTATGTGTGATTTACTGAACAATATGAACTAAATGTGACAGCTACTTATATAATTTGCTTCAACACTAATAATTCTGGGTATATAAAACCATCACCATTTACTGTATCATCCAATTTTGAGGGTTTTTACAGTAATAAGAAAACTTATAATGTTATCACACTGATGTGTAAATATTTCAGTGCATGACAGGTTCATTATTATTGATATGGTTTTCACCAAAGTAACTATGAACTACATAAATGAACTTAATCAATATAATTTGCGTCATAATTATGCATATTCCACAACCAACTAAGTGATTATTTTGGTCTAACATTTGTGTGATTTACTGAACAATATGAACTACATATCATTTTATGTGACAGCTACTTATATAATTTGCTTCAACACTAATATATTCTGTGTATATAAAACCACCACCATTGATCTTTAGGTTTATCTATTTATGTATCATCCAATTTTGAGGGTTTTACAGTAATAAGAAAAATTGTAATGTAATCATAGATGTGTAAATATTTCAGTAAATAGAAAGATACATAATATCTACTGACAAAAATGCTATACTATTTTGAATTTGTTATCCAACTCAAATAAATGATAAGTGCAGTCAACTTTTTTATTGTTCTTGAAAAAAAAACACGCCACAAATTGTGTAACATGACGAGCCTACCTCATACTCTAAATATGGTAAGAATCATGTTATCGAAATGTTACCAACGACGTAGCATGACATGCTACAATGTGTACTTTAGCAATGATACATGACCAATTTGCTAAATCTTGTTCCTCATTGAGCTAAATTATTTCCACATGTGCATCCATAGATACAAGACAACAAAAGAGATCAGATCCAAAGCATACCGCCTCAGAATTGCACCATGCATTTCTCTATGGAAAATCAGCCATCTTGGTTTGTCATGCATTGAGACCATAAAAGTGTACACCTGGTGTATGTTGGCTGAAGCCTGTAATGGAACAATAATTGGCATCTTTGAGGTCATGGGTTACCAAGGTTTGTGCATGTAGCACTTGGAGATCATTATCGGCACCAACGCAAACAAGTAGCCTACACACTTTAAATCAAGATTTACTGGGGAAATAATCAGTAGGTACACTATTTTGCACTCCATGAGTGAATGTCACAAACATGGCGGAGTCGGTACTCGGGTATAATCTTTTTGAATATTATTAACTTTTCTCCGATGGTGGGCACAGTGGGAAGTGAAAGTCACTTTATATTCATACTTTTCTTTAATATACATATCTAACAACACATTCTAATTATTTATTAAGAAATGTTACATCCAAAGTTAAACCTTGGATTACATCTGTTTAACGTCTTTCTTAAACAAGACTCTTACTTTATTACTGTTACTAATTATAAAAAATAAAATATACTTTCATTTTAAACATTCTCCATCATCAATTACTCAATATGGAATAGAATGGGTCCCTATGTAATCTTTATTAAGTACATATAATTTGTATGTAAACAATAGTTAACATTTATCAAAACACCTTACTTCATGCAATAGGGTAAGAACTTCCAACTTAAATTGATATCTTAACACAAAAAATAAAAACTTTTGTAACTACTCCACCTTATTTGGTATACCAATTCACGACATATGACCATATAAGTAATGTCAAATCAAGTGAAACATGATATTATGTAATAATTATGATATGATATTGATATCAAAAGAGATAAAAACAAAGAAATAAAGGCAATTTGCCTCACCTCTTTGAGGTTAAAGATAAAAAAATTTATCAAAACACTTGTTACTTGGACTGTTTTGCATCACAATGGAATTCCTCCATTTTTGAGCAAGTGATCAGTACCTCCAGCTATCAAAACTTTTTTAGTTGACTGGTTCTATTTCAGAGAAACTTCTAAATAAACTGGATCACACAGCATTTGTGTTACATAGACATCAATTATACTCCTATTTTTTGGAACTAAGCAGATGTTTGGCATAATTACAATATTGATAAATATATATGAAAGTGATATTTATGACCTGACCTGATTCAATGATCCAAGCATGCCCAGATGAAGTGGGACATTTAAAAAAATTGCCAGTCTGACAAAAATAACTGCGAAGATATACAATTGGGAGTGCATACATTTCTTGAAGTTTGCTATTGTTTTGCCATCATATAATTTATTGCTTATATTGTGAGTTAATAATATGCTATTTCATTGGAAATCCATTCACCCCATGGAAGACATCAACTTAATCTCTGACATAGGGGTGTAGATTTCAAATGGAGTCACCCAGTCAGGTAGCGGCTACCGTAGCCACATTATAAATTTGCACTCCCTGTGTAAGAGATTAAGGTTCATGTCTCCATAGGGGGTGTATGAGTTTCAACTGGAATAGCGCAATTGAAATACTTGACTAATAATTGGATCATATCAGGTCACATTGTATGGTTTATCTGTTCAGGGGATTGCACTCACACATTTTGAATTCAATACCTGATGCAAGATCATGTTTAAATGGACACAGTGTGTACCAGACTCTTTTCCAAAATAGTTACTTTCATGGTGCACAGGTGACTGTTGTGACTTGAAACAATGCACAATGAGCCACAATGTAAATTGGGTAAACTATCACTTCCCTTTTATTGGACAGGGAGTGTAATACGGCTGTGGTGTTGATATACACCCACAATTAGCAACAGTATAACACCCACCCTGGTTGGCACGCATTGACAACAGGCACTGATTGAGATGATTTGACTTTTTATTAAACCATTAACCAAGCACCATAATATAAAATTTCTGATAAGGCATTAACATCAGTAGTGAACATATCAGAATTCAATCAAAAACATTCATGTCCAGATTAGCTTGGATGATCACTTTTCCAAGACAAATGTGACACAATCTGCTCCATGGGGGCCAAAGGAGGCATTTTTTGAATTGCTATTATTATTACATTATACAAACATTCGGCTATCATACACTGAAAACACCAAAGGTCTAGGATACTTGGTTCTATGTTTTGTGACATCTATTTTCTTATGTATTTTATTGTCTTTTTACTCCATATTTTTGCCTTCATCTCAATTTCAAATTTGCCGTCTTTAACCCCTATGGACCAGATCATGTCACATATACATGGCTGACATTTATATATGAGTAATATACCTGTATACCAATGATAATGGCTGACATTTATATATGAGTAATATACCTGTATACCAATGATATTGTCCATACAAAACAAGCATGAATACAGCTAATGCACTAAATTTGTAGAATATTTGGTGGGCAAAGCTTGGGCCAAAGCTATGTGAAGACCTTGCCCACACTCAATAGATCCCCTGTGTTCACCACCTGTTTCCATCAGCATATCTCACTACCATAGTGATGAGTACTTGAAGTTCATCTTGATCAGGTACTTCATCCTGATCTGTGCAGTGTCATATACAATGTATCTGGAAGAAAACTTGGTTAAGGAAATACACAGCTGACTTGACTTTTCTCTAAACAGGCTTTTGCTAAAGGGCCATTCCACAGAATCGTGACCAAAAATGAATTTCAAAAATGAAGTAAAATATCTATTTTACTTTATTGCACTGGATATAATTCAAGTTTCTGGAACATCACATAATATAAGTTCAGGACCATTCCACAGAATCGTGACCAAAAATGAATTTCAAACATGAAGTAAAACATCTATTTTACTCTATTGCATATACATGCAAGTTTCTGGAACATTTACATAATATAAGTTCAGGGCCATTCCACAGAATCGTGACCAAAAATGAATTTCAAATATGAAGTAAAACATCTATTGTACTCTATTGCATATACATGCAAGTTTCTGGAACATCACATAATATAAGTTCAGGGCCATTCCACAGAATCGTGACCAAAAATGAATTTCAAATATGAAGTAAAACATCTATTGTACTCTATTGCATATACATGCAAGTTTCTGGAACATCACGTAATATAAGTTCAGGGCCATTCCACAGAATCGTGACCAAAAATGAATTTCAAATATGAAGTAAAACATCTATTGTACTCTATTGCATATACATGCAAGTTTCTGGAACATCACAAGTTCTGCTTCTAACTATGCAGAAATGACCACTGGGGATGTTTGATAACAGACTGTTCCAAAAAATAACCATGTGATATGAGTAACCTCTACATGAGTACCCCCCCCCCCTCTCTAATTAAAAACCTACAGGCAAGTATGACACATAAGACAAAATAGCGAAATAATGCAAAATAGTGAAAATGGACTTGTACAACTATTGTTGCCATCTAACAGTAAAGGATACTCATTGTAGAGTAGACTAGTGTTGCTGGGTCCTGTTCTTGTACCAGTCCCTTTTGGTACAACCACTCCATCAGGTTGTACCAGTGTACCTGAAGGATCAGGTCCAGTCCTGCCAAGACCTAGCAAATATAAACAGATACAAATAAAGTATGTTGATTAGTATACAAGAAGAGTCAAAATGATGGCATCTGAACACAATATATATGCTGTCGTTCGGACATCCAGGGTGTTGCTCTATCTTTTTTAATCCCCAGATCTGGAGTGTCGCTGGAGTGAAACTTTGTAATGGAGTGTACACTTTTTGTTTATTCTTTTTTGATTTGACACAAGGAATAAACATTTTAAAGCGAACAATGATCTTTCCCTCCAGTGTGCTAAGGGATGTTGAGCAATATCCACAGAATAGTTATGACAAGACTCTGACTGACAGAATAAGATGCATTCCTGAAAGGTAACCACAATAAAGTATCACTCCTGAAATACTGGGATTTCAAACTCTAGTATTAATGTCTTGTGTAGTATGAAATGCTGGCAATGCTGGGATGTCAACAATGCCATCAATTTGACAGGTCACTGCATTGATTAAGTTATCATTTTGGCATAAAATTAGTTACAAATTAAGAGACCTGATTACAAGGTTCTGCCAATGTTTTGTCTAAAAAACACACTTTTTAAATATTAAACTCAGTGTTATAACGAGTAAAGTCATTTGGCCTATTTTTACTTCGAATCAAGTTAAGTCACTGTACAAAGTCAATGGGTCAAGTCAGCTGAATATCACTTTGATGAGTCAGTCGCTTCTTTTACCTCGAGTCACAAGCCATGACTCATCACAACTCTGATTAAACCAAGTGAAACAAATATATACATACCTTTGGTACTGTGCTTTCCTTTGGGTAGTTTGGTAATTGACTTGGCCCCTGTCAACTCATACATGTTACCTAGTGCTACCTCACATAGTAACATCAGACCAAGAGGATTGCTAGAGTAAGCATGACAATAGTTGGCACTTTTGGACACCATATCAGCAAAGTAGACACCTTTACCAAACATGTAACCAGTCTGTAAAGTAAAGCAAAATGATTATCTATCAACCTCTTGTGATATTTTTGTTTCATATGAAGAACTAAAAGCATACTTTTCCTTTAATTTTCTACCGTGTCTAAAGCAATAAATTGCACGATTTCTGCAAAATGTTAGTTTTTACTTTCAGATATGTACCCAATTTTGTTTTTGCACAAACTATTGACAAAATGGGGAAGACAGTTTTAAAGCAAACCTTCCCCTCCATTGGTAAGGTAAGTCTGATAGCATGCGATAGGTTGTCTGACTCTGTTATGTTATCACTTACCACTGGTGCCTCTGGTGGGGCAATTCTTAGACCCTGTGACAGAATACCAGCATAGTTAGACACACGAGAACCGTGCCATAGTAGCTGCCTGTTAGGTAACTGTTTGAAGGGTTTGTAGCGTGAAGATTCCCCTTCACGATCCAGTTTGAAGACCTGATGAGAAAATAGGGCAAAATATTGCTCAATTTAACAATGAAACATGTTTGATAAAAATACATACATATACATGTCACACAATATACAAATACGACATGATTACAGGGGAAATAGGGCAAAAACTGCGTATGGGCCTCTTCAGATTCGGAGTGATAGGCTCGTAGTCAGTAAAAAAGGGAAAAATAGTTGCCCTATTTACCCTATATAAACCAGTAGTAATATTTGTTCTATTACACCTCACTATTACTCACTATGGGGATGAGGTTAAGGAAATAATACTTGTGGTTAGTAATTGACCAATGAATTCGTATGATTAGTTCACGAATATTTACAAAGTGTAATGACAAATAGTGAACATCATCTATATTTGCTGTTGAGGCATCAGTTGCAACTCACCAATGTGCCCAAGTTCATCATGTACAACACATATTAATTTTTCACATTTTCATTGTCAACAATTCAAAACTTAATGAGTATATCTCAACCCTTTTAGTACAATGTGGTGTTAAACAGCATACACTTTCTCATTTTTTATTGGGGTATGTGGTGGTGGGAAGGCTGACAGTTTCTACAAACATCAAAGTCCATTATTACTCAAATAATAACTGAATTGTTAGAAAACCCAACTGTTATAATAAGTGCCAACAAATTTATATTCTGATTTCAATGTCTTCAAAATTCAATATCAACATACCTCTTGTACTTCCAGCTTGTATGATGAATGTGTTGCAGCATGGGTATTCTTGGTATATTCTTCGATAAGCTTAAATTCATCACTTTTATGATCGAGAACCTGGAAAACAACGCATGAAATAACAAAAAATGATTTACCATATTCGACCTACTTAGCGTCAGTCATTTTCAGGGCTTATACAAATGGGAATTTGCACAAATAAACATTCAAAATACAATGCAAAATCTCAGCTTTATTTGAAGTCAAAATCATCATAAAGGGTAATTTTATCAGACTTGGAATTAAGTTGTACATGTGCACTGAAAAGGGGATGTGAAGACGGATGTCACTCAAAAATTCTGTAGAGAGTGCTTATTAAGGGAGAGGCATTAATTAGGCTACATGTAGTACATTCATATCAAATTAAGTATTTCATTCACAAGAATGAAAACACAAAGTGTGTGCCAAAACTGTTAATATCCTCTTCTAAACCCAAGACCCAATCTTGACAATACGTCCATTTGGGTTTACATACTTATAACCCCTGCCCTTCATTTTATGTGTCCAATAATATTATATGATGTGACCAAGCAAAATGAGTCGTAAGTCAGACATTCTCGTTCGCAGATATGGAGAGAAATGTGTCAATATTTCCTATGTAATTAATCCCTTTGTTTTTACAGTGATTAATATTTGAATAACTTTATATGTATGCCATCTGTAACTCAATCCTCCCTACACCAATTCCCATCTCTCCTGAGGTCTAATGCTCTACTCCTGTATTTCACTTTCTTGTAGTGAGCATTCAACAGTACTTTAACCTTTGACCGCACCTTCAGCATGCTGTATTCAATCTCTTTGAGTTGCTCAAAGTGTGCATCCAGTGCGTCTTTGTCTCCAGTGTCCATGTCAGTCTTCAACATGCTGTATGTATTTCATCCCTCTCACCTAACCCCTTTTCCCCTCCCCTTCCCAGAGATAAGTGTACCATCTTACCTCCATATCACACTTGAGTTGTTCATAGTGAGCATCCAGTGGGTCTTTGTCTCCAGTGTCCATGTCAGTCTTCAACATGCTGTATGTATTTCATCCCTCTCACCTAACCCCTTTTCCCCCCTTCCCAGAGATAAGTGTACCATCTTACCTCCATATCACACTTGAGTTGTTCATAGTGAGCATCCAGTGGGTCTTTGTCTCCACCAACATCAGCCTTAAGCATGCTGTATGCAATTTCAATCTCTAGTAGACTGTCCACCATCTCAGCTTTGGCCTAAAAAAATAACATGTGCAGAAATCATTACATGAGCAAGCAAGTTTTGGCAAAGTAAGTATACTTCATGTGTCTGTGTTCTATGTTACATAACATGTAATAATTGAAATGAAATAATACATGCTTCGTTCCACAAGGTTTTGTTACAATACACCTTACCAGTACTGGGAAATCATGGTCATAAGTTTGAACTTTGCTTTAAATCATGCAAATGAGCTACCTAATTAGTATAAATATTTTGTGACGAACATGTAATGGAATTTGCAGACTGCACATTGCCACTCATCCACCACGTTAACTCACTATAAGTATAGGCTTTACCAGTTCCAAGAAATCGTGCTCACAAGCTCGGGAAAGGACTACTGGATGGACTGACCACCAGGAAATATAATGCTTACAGTGCATGGAGATATGACAAAATACAACTTTACACCTATTTTAAATTGAAAAAACATAGACTACTCAACTAACCTTAATCGTATCCAAGTCATTAAGAAGTGGTGGAGTCTTCATGCCAAAGTTATGAGGGATGAGAGTGTAGAATCGATTGGATGCATCCAACAACAGATTGTTACTGGCCTTGTCTTCTACCAACTACAACGTAAATTAAGCAATAAGCATTATGTTTGCCATAACTGGTCACCAATCTTTTGTGTTTTTACAGCACGTTTTTAGACCAATTAAAACAATACTAACATCACATTTACATACTATATTAATTTTGTCACTGTTTGCACTTTTCTTCTTTGACAGACATGAGAAATGGGTAAGTGCAATAGATAGAGTAACCCTGGCCTAAAGAATATAAATTACCAATCTACATTATCTGATCATACTTAAATTGTCTGATCTCAAACAAATCAATAAGTCAATTTTTATTAAAGCTACAAAAACAAGTTTGCCTGTACAAGGAGATACCTGCCTTATCCTCATTATGCTACATGTATTGACCATTTCGTTTTCATACATTACCAGCAATCAAAGAGATTGAAAGACAAATCGCTTGATATTCAAATTTTGTAGTTCTTGTGTAAATGATGCCACTGAATGACACACAACCAAAATCACTTGATACTTGCATTCAATTTTGACTAGAATCCAACTGCTTGCAATGCAATGTTGATCCAGGTTTGTCAGGGCCTGCTTACCATATCAGTTTAATCATTTATTAGTTCGTAATAAATTGACTAGGTGTAGATGTGTAATACTAAAAATACATTAAGTGACTATGGACTGGTCAGAATAATATGACTTTTGAAGTATACATACAAATTGTGCATTGTTCCAGGCATACTTTTTCAAACTGTAAGTGATACTTTATGTTGAGAAAAAGTTAATTATTTGATCTCACCTTCTGCAATTCTGTCAAGACCTTGTAGGCATCTTCCATTTGTTTGCGAGATAATTTACCAAGTGGCATCTTCTCAAGATCAATCTGAAGTGTACATTTGAAACACATGATCAAATAAAAGCAAACACACATAGATTATACACCAAAAATACTACCAAAACATAATGCGATAAAATGCTGTCTGGAAATAAAGGTGTTATTCACTGAAAATGTGGATCTGTTTATTAAATGTTAAATGGTAAGGCCTAGCTAATAAGACAACTAAAATTTAAAAAAAATTGGGTCTACAAACTTCAAATACCAACCACTATCACATTATCTTGAGTAAATTAATCTAAAAAATATCTGCTTTGTGGCTGGAGGGAATTTGTTGATAAGTTCAGTGGGATTGCTGTTATAGGGATCATAAACCAATGCATTTGATGTTTAATTCTTGTGATGTCATGTTCAATTTGGCTTACTGACTGATTTACAATGGTTAACCACTAGCAAATGAATATAACTTTGGCTTTACTACTTTACATCTTTAGAGAGTCTTATTTTGTTGATAAAACTTTTCTTCACTGGCATAAAGGTTGGTTTTTTTTTAAATATTTTTTCCTGACCTCTTCACACATTTCACACATGTTATAACTTCAGTTAAAGAGACTTAACCACCCACTCCGGGATCACATAATATACTAACCCTAGCCCCCTAACCACTTATTACCTCATCTACTCCTATATAAATTCAGTATAATCCCCCTACCTCAAACTCTACTAGAGTTTTCTTGAGTGTATCAATGTCAAATATCATTTTGACAAGCCGTTGTATGGCGAGATCAAGCTTGGTGGTGGTTCCGGCTTTTTCATTCATCTTGGCCATCTTCTCTTCATCCTGAAACCAAAAGTGAAGAAGAATACAACTGCTTGTTTGAAGAAAACTACCAGGTACTATATTTTCAGAAATTATGTTGAACATGATACCCTGAATAAACATACGACTTCCTAATATGTCATCAACCCATTAATGAAATGAAATCTACGAAACAATTTTGCCCTGTAACACAAACTCAATCATGTTCAGTGTTATTTAACTGGTTTCTTACAAACAGACAAAAAAAATATGCTAGACATAAATTTTGCTTACATCTCCATAATCGATGTCCAATGGATAGAACCTGTTAGGGTGCTTCTGGAAGTTCTTAGTGCCAAAATTATTACCAGTCTTCTCCAGATAGAGTGCTTTGAACTCCTCTTTGGCCCTATCTTTACTACCACCCATGGATTGTAGCTTGTTTCCACCAACAGTTGTACCAACACGACCCCATGCACGATAGATCCAATACCTGTATCACACACAAAGGAATAAGTCATACATCCAAGTGATAAAATTCTGTTGGAAAGAGAGGATCTCATATCACAAAATATTATGGCTGAGATCATTTATCAATTTAATTGCGAAACCCTTTTGTTTGAAACAATGGTACCATGTTTATTAATAGCCTGTTGGCAAATCAAATGGGCATCAAAGGAATAATGCATTACGTAATACATATTTTCTCTCCATGTTTATGTAACCTCCTTGTTTATACCTTACCCATTATGGCTATCAGACTCAAGTAGTTGCAGCTTGTAGTAGGAATTGGTGCCTCTCTGAATGTCTACCATACCAAGAGTAGCTGCATATAGTTTTCCTTTCTCGTTCAGTACATGGGCTGAACTGGCGAGTCCTGTAAAATAGATATCTCATTATGATTGGTTTGTTTTTGTATGTTTTTTCCTGTGGAGAAATGAACATGCAATAGCAACAGCAATGACAACATCTCTTGAGATCATATTGTAAAGTATACTACAAATTTAGAGAATAAAATGTATTGGTTTGAGATCCATTATTCCTGGCCAGGTTTTGGACTTTTTGAGCCCCTTATCACAAAAAGTGGATCTTTTGTCAAATTTTCTTCTGCTTGCAAGCCCTTTTATTGGGAAAAATAGCATAAAGTAGACTTTTAGTGATGGGGGGGCATGTTGCTGCATACGGACTTGTACATGATGCATAGCCTAATATGAGATGATATGTGTTACCTGATTCTGGGTCTACAGCTCCTCCTCCTTTCAGCATCATCTTCATCTTCTTGGGTACGCTCTTGGTGTAGGCTTTCTCTGAAACCAGATATATCATACAAATTTAATATCTCACCTTTACTTTAAAATACTTAGTGGTGAGTACTAGTAAAGATCCCAAGTTGGTAAAGATCCCAGGTTTTCACAGCATGAGAATATGCCTTTTTGTTACTAATAATTGGGTTATAAAATATATTGATTGTATAGCAAAATACATTCACTACATCAAAATGCTTTTTTCCTTAAGTTTCTGTAAAGATATACCTCCTCTCGATCATGCGCATGATCTACTGCTCAAAATATTTTCACTTCAGAAGAATGTCAAAAATAGGTGTCAAAGGAAACATAGTGGACCACATCACTTGTGTTCAGGCCATCAGCCCAGACTCCGAAAGTCTTGAGTACTTATTTCATTAAATTTCTAAACCAAAAATGTTTGAAATATAACATACCTTCCCTGTCTGAGACCAAAGCACTCTTTTTAGGTCCACTTTTGAATGAAGGTCCTGGAGCATCAATTTCGTCCTTGGCAATCCGAGAGTGTGGCTGTGGTGAGACAACAACAAAAAAATCATCAAGGATTACCCTGTGTCTTTGAGCTGCTTAGAGTGGGTAATCACTGCTCAGTACAGCAATATTATGCCTAATTTTCTGAATCAGAACACATTAAATTCATTCAAGATTTTTGCATTTTTATAATAAGGCACCAGATCTGTTATGCTAGCACTTGATGTTTCGTCAGATAACACAACCTCATTCCCCCTTTCAGCCTGCATATGGAATGTCCTTCCTGAACATGTTGAGTCCAATCAAAACATGCAGAGCTTGAAGTGGGAGGTAATCCACTATCTTCATACCAACTATTCAAGCCTTGATTAGCTGTGACATACATGTAAAAATACCTGCATGTACATCCCAGCAACCTAACTGTAATTTACGCAAGTTTTGACTCACATCAGCACCCCAGTCAGAGATACTTTTCTCAGTTATCATCATAGCAGCTCCACCTTTCTTGACTGCCTCCAGGAAGTCTTCCGACACCACATGGACATCATGCTTCTTGGCTTCTTTTATCTTCTTGGACATCTTCTCCACCTCAGCTATACATAAAACAAAAGGATGGTCAAATTAAAAAAAACTTTGTTGTGGAATTCAAGTGCATTAGATTTTACAAATCATATTAATAATATTAACTGACTTTCTGATAAATTTTCTTGTACCTATTACAAATTTATTTACAGATCACCCTTGTAGTACCAATTTCAAACCCTCATTACTGATAAAGAAAGTGATTTTTGCTCCTGTAAATGCTGCGCTTTGCCAATTTTGATCTACTTTGCTTGTGTTTAAATTTGTGATTTAGATTTTCTTACATAATAAACCTATATATAAAAGAACATATTTGTGCATTTGACAGTGAAAAGTGTGAAAACTAATGTCCTGTGAAAATTTCCACTTACATTATGCATCAATGAGATCTCAACAAAATAAATAAACATATATGTGACAAAATCTAAGCATTGCAACAATTTATCATTTTAATATCTCATCTTCTTTGATTGCCAACAATGTACGGCTGTTTAATCAATATCAAGTGACAGGGTTGGATTCAAAAAATAATAAATCCGGATCTGTGTGATTTCAACTTTTAATTATTTTCCATACATTCAAGATCATGCAATCTTTTTTTTCAGGTACATATTAACTATCATTCATTTTGCCATAGGTCTGATAATCTGGTATATCAGCTTGCATCATTCAGTTTGCCAGGAACTGACCTTCATTGCTAATAACACATGCTACAGATGGATTGATAGAAGACACCAATTCTCCTCCTAGTCCGGTGATGGTCTTCTTCAGTGCTGCATTACTCTGGCTCAGTTTGCCAACCAGAGCAATTTTCACACCAGCTAGGGGCTGGTTGCCTGATGACTTCTTGCTTGAGCTAGTGAAATACAAAGAAGGTTACATCTTATTTTTAGAACTGCAGACATTAAGAGATCTTTATTTCACATTTAAAACATACTGTTACCATTTAAAGGTGAACCTCATTGAAAATAAAGTTATATATCAATGGAAAGCTTATGATGTCAGGAAGCAGAAAAGAATATTTTTTATTTGCCTAACGTACCAGGCTAGACATAATCTCCATGCAAAGATTGGATATTGGCACCCCCTAAATAACAAAACGAAATCGTTCAAATTGGGCGCTTTTCGTTGATGACGCCAGCCCGGGACACACAGTTACTTCGGGTTCGATTGTAAACACAATGTCCATGCATTACTGTGGCATGCATCGGGCCAATGCACTAATTCAGTCATTGTCAGCTTACTTTACATGAAAAATATCGTCAATAAAATAAGAATAACTGAAGGAAACATCATGATCAAATCAAGAATGAAGTTCCTGAATAAAGTGTGTGGATTTAAAAATGGGAAAAGTGCTGGCCGGGGTGATTTGGGATTGGCCAAGCCATCCACGATATCACTGATATGCATAGGGAATATTACAGTAAAGCACGAAGAGCAAAGATTAGCCAAGAACCGGAATGAAAACAGATTGCAAAAATAACTGCTAGTGCTACCAGTTCAGATCGTCACACCAAGTTGAGATGAACTTATCACAATGAGAAAATGAAGGAATAGAATAAGGTACATGTACAGGATTTTTAATTATTTCTTAGCTTTACAACCGGTCATGTGTGATAGGCTAACTCGTACATACATACGGGATGAACTCAGTGCGTGACTGACCGAGACTCAGTCGCCAAGTCCGTGCCGAGTGTTCAGTATCCGCGACTGTACTGTATTTGCAGACAAAATGACCGATTTTATATTCACATTCTGATATTTCCAACTTATTGCTACTTCATCAGCAAAATGTATTCCTGTAAATGTTCCAAATATAAGATAATGATTGATCAAATCTGCTGAAACACACGCAAGCAGGACGACGCGAGTCGCTGTGTTTGTGCATAAACCCTGGAACCACCTTGTTCGGGTCCCTGCCATTTCTTCAGCATCAATTTACGCATCATGTGCGGTAATCCATAAAACATGAATGTTTCACTTTTCAGTACCGTGACCGTATATACTGATTGTACTATCATTAAAGAATCGTGACACAAGTGACAATATTTTAATTTTATTCAGATTTCAGAATTCCATCAAATAATGGTCTATCAAGTCCAAATTGTATTTATTTTATAATAAAATATCTGTTTCTTTCAATCGTGATTGTGTGGAAAGAATGTATTACCGCAATGCGCTAAATATGAAACCAAGTTTATATGGGCTGGGTTTGATAAAATCGGCGGCTTTTTTATTAATTTTTTGATTACTGCAAGACGATATTTTTTTAAATCAGATATTTTAAAATGAATCAAGAATAGGAATGTCACAAACAAGATTTAATTTTGATTTTGATTTTAACTTTTGATTCAAACACAAGGAATTAATTCCTACTCGATTTTCAGATGGTACTCCATCTTTCATCAGCAGTGAGTGACTGTATCACTCGCTGATGAAAGATGGAGTACCATCTGAAAATTCCGAGGTAGGAATAAATTCCTTGTGTTTAGATCAAAAGTTTAAATCAAAATCATGATTTATACCAACACAGACATGACAGATGAACTTTCATGAAAGTATTTAATTTGTTATTCGATCGTGTTTATTCAGTCCACGACATGAACGGCAGCAGCAAGCATTTGCGCATGGAATTGATCCCAGCGCGAAATTCAAACTCAATTACCCAATTATACCCAGCTAGTTATGACTGATTTTGTCAAAATTTACGGAAAATTTACGTGTTGACAATAATTCTATTATTTCTAATATATATAGAAGGAACCAGCAACTTGAAGATTCCTCTAATTTCAAGCTTTATTGTGAAAATCAGACTTGCCGGGCAGCTTGCAAAGTACAGGAAGCAAGTCTTGTTTACATGTTTCGAAGTATGATCACGTGATGCGAACCCTGAGCTCACGCCACGAGCATTCCCAAGGTCATAGATGATTGATTTGGGTGCTTTTTGGGTGTCTTCAAAAAGACAAAAAATTCATTAATTTTTTTAATTTTTCAGCTTTATTGGCCATCAAAAAAATCGGAAAAAATAGTTTTTAGTATCCTGACATCATAAGCTTTCCATTGATATATAACTTTATTTTCAATGAGGTTCACCTTTAACACATCACTTATTTGCTAGAATATGAACATTGCTAGATCAACTGGCTCACACTTTCTTTTTTACAAACCACTGATCAAAATGATCACAACACGAAGTCTGTGGCACACCATAATCCGGAACAGGTGTATGAGCCCATGCACTACGGCAGCAAATTAAGCCAACTGACATCCAAGACACAACACACAAACATTTTGGCTTACTACCGTCCTTTTTAAAATCAATCATGCCCATCGCAGAATACTTGGTACTTGGCTCTGTGCCAACAATACACTGGTGTAAAACTCTGCATCATACATTATAAAACAACATGTTAACATGTTGCAAATGTGGACATAATGTTGACAATACACGAGTTTTTCCAGGGCAAAGAATGGTTTTTCTGGATTCTTGGTAAGTTTCTAACAGCCTGTCTGTGCTAATGTCAACTATTTTCCTGAAAACAAACTGGTGACCAATTAGGGGTTGCTTTACAGCTGAAGTTGGTTGGTCAGTTTGTACTTTTTTTCCAAGTGAATAGCTGCAACTTTATATTATTTTAATGAACGTGCTTCCTCATAACAAATACAAGGTGCAAATAATGTGAAACAACACTCATCAGTAAGGATGTTTAAATAATGGGTTCGTTTTTAGTACTGTACCTCAAACACATCATTTGGGTGTAAAGGATACGGCATAAATTTTTTTTTTAAAGCGCAGTGATTTATAGTGCGCTACGCACAGGCACAATGCCTAGATGTTGATCCAGAAGCCTCAGCACACTTTACAACTGTGTTTCTTAATTTACATACCCAGCAACCCCTGAAGTACTTGCTTCAGCTACAGCATCAGGTGGGAAAACTCGCACTCCCTTATTGAATGCTTTGAATTTGAATGTAGACCTGAAAGAGATGTAACAAGGAGATTAGTACATTAAGTTGTCTATAAAATACGGCCCTGCCTAATTATGAGACCAGAGCAGGCAAGTTTAAAAAGAATAAAGGATGATCCTACATGACCCGAAGTAACCCTTGACCCGATTTCATAGCATGAGCAAAGCCGGATTAAAAACATCACTACCTCAGTATCCTCAGAGGTGTAAGTGAGGTAACGATCCACTCCCTGAAAAACATGCAAGCCTAAGGCGAGCACCTCGCCAAACTTCCGGAATTCCCGGGATGCAAGGGGGCTTGTCTGGGGAATAGGCTGCAGGGTATCACCCCGATCCAAAAAAAGGGGGTTTTTGCTCTTTTAATAACATCATCCATTTCGAAATGTAAAAAATAAAAATAAATATTTTTTTTTCTTTTAACATTTCCGAATTTTTTGTGGCCACATTACCGAATTCCATAAGACTTGCACCTCTGTATCCTGTACATCCAGAGTACCCAGGTAAAAACCGGGAAGGATGGTCATGGATCGGAAACCATGCTTACTTTTATGGCACTGTGGCAAACCTGGGACGCAGTGGTGAAATACAAGTGCTACGATCACTTCACCAGCCCGTCGTCCCAAAATATGATTACAAAAAAATTTGACCACTTTTTTTGGCCACAGCTTGAAATCAATTTTAGGGACAAAACAAGCTATTTTCGTACATGATATTACAGGATTTAAGAAAACTTGGAAACAACAAGAACTTGAAAGCAGATCATTAAATTTAAATACTAACAGGTAATCATTTTTCTGAAATGATTTAGGTGTAGTCCACCCTCCTCTCTTTGCAGTGAGACTTTTATGTTGACATTTGGTCCAAGCTGTAAGGTCGCCAGTGCAATGGTATCCTGTACCTGCTGACACTACCAACTGACCCTGGCACTCAGGACAAGGCAAGAGGGCGCCAAATGCCATGCAGTCTGCCACTCTATCCAACAGCTGCATTAAGAACAAAGTACATGAATACAATATTATTTATGGTATGGTTCCTTGAAAAAAGTAAAAAATTTTCTCCTCCATCAATATCGATAAAAAATGAACATACTTGAACAATTTTTACTTGGAAAGTAGACTGTATAATTTGAAAATGTGTCTTTTTGGTGAATAAATACCTGGTGGAAATGATTTTGAGTTACAAATGTTTTCTTTGAGCAGCATGTAACCATAAATGGTGTTGACAGCACAAAATATCTGTATTACCTTTAATGATTAAGCTATGATTATGAAAGTAGCTCCTGATTATGAATGAACAGATTGCAACCCATCTTGAAGCATTTGCGTTTTACCATCTTGAAATATTAGAACCATATTTTTGTAGAATTGGGAGTAGTAGTTTCCTTACCTTGCTTTCACCACTTGGAATCTCCTGCTCATTTTCTTCAAGCAACACCCTTAGATCACTGTTAGACACATTACGAAACAAGCTGTCTCGAATTTTCCAAACAAAATCATTCTGCTCCTGTTTGTAAAACAATCAATTATAAACCGTTAGTAATTTCCAATTCATTTGTGATGAAAGTGCAAAGGCTAACAAGCTGAGTGCTCTGTGTACGTTCAGGTTAGCCTGGTCGTTAAGTTCAAACACTTTACTGGCATCAGCCGATTGCAAGCACACTCATTAAGTTACAAACAAGTCATGTAAAATAATGTGCTTCAATGTGGAACACATTCCTGAAAATCCTGTAGAAAACTTTGTTTCTTAAAAGCATTGAGGTACATGTATAAGACATTCGTTTTACGGACAAAGCCTCATAGCTGATCATTGCATGCCATACCTGTATGTTTGAAAACACAATGTGCACACTCTATGGAAAAAACAACCTGCTCATGTTTTACTACAATCTTAAACTGATTGAAAACTGAGGTTATTGTGCAATCAACTCCATAGACTTAAAATATGTAAACATAATTTACACACACGTTTAACAAGAATGCTTACAAGTTAAATATCAGAGGTTTTTTCTTCACAATATTTGCACATTGTGTGTTTCAAACATGATGCAAAATAGTTTACTCACGAGACCTTGTCCTTTAAATTACAAAATGACTGTTCCTGTTCCATAACAGAAGGTGAGTTCTTACTTTGAGTGCTTTATCTTCTTTACTTGTTTTTCCTTTGGTTTTCTTCGCTGATGGTCCACTGTCGGTTTCATCGGCAGCAGCCTTACGTTTCCTTGGATAAAAAATTAAGAGTCATTAAAATCATCATTACAATTCATGGGAACAAGTATAATCTTAAAGTTAATGGAAGAAAGATTATTTTTCAAAAATAAAATGTTTTTCTGACTAAGCAAGTCATTTTATCAACAGTATGTGGCCAGAATTCAAAATTTATAAAAAATACCCAAGAGGACTTATGCTACCGGAAACACTTAAACATTTTTGTTCAGCCTGATAAAAACTTACGCTGGTAGCTTTTTCTTAAGCATATCCTGGTCAGGTTTCTTGAGAGTTGAGAAACCAGTAAGCCTTTCTCCAGAATAACTTGGTAGCCATCCATACTCATCAAACTTCTCTTGGTCATTGAAGCAATCCACATGATGCCACAGAGCCAAAGGACCAGGCACTCTCTTGGCAATAGCAGCTGACTCACTGAGGTGAGAGATACGAACTTCATTCTGGAAACACAAAAGACATTTATATGGCTTGTAGTATTAATTAAAACAAAATGCTGTTTGGTGAAAAATACTTGGTCATTTGATTAAAAATAGGGCATGACCTCGCATGTACCGTAACCACTCGGGTATAAGCCCACCCCCCCTAGATGGCAGATTTCACTTCAAAAATGGGGGTGGGCTTATAACCGGGGTGGGGCTAGTATGCCCAATGTACCAGTAATTTCTATCATCTATGTCAATTTCTTAAAATTCTATAAAGTGTGGAATGTTTATTATCAACTGATATAACTGAGAGAAAAGCATTGATTGGATTTAAGAACTTAGCCACAATTTAGTACTGGGCTTATAGCCGAGTGCACCCTTGTTCCCAGAATGTTTTGAAAAATAGGGGGTGGGCTTATACCTGAAGGTGGGCTTATACCCGGGTGGTTACGGTAATTGTATGCTTGTGTCCGGGGAGGGGGGCAACTTATGTATATAAGTTGTAAGCATCCAAGTGAATGACTTTCAAAAATAACACTTAGAAGCTAGGATCACAACTTGGGCTAGCTATAACCTTGGACGGTACATATATCTGTCATGTCAAGCAGCAAATTTAAAATTAATGAAATATAACTGAACCTTTCCACCAATTCACAGTCATATTTACCTTTTCTATTTTCTCTCCACACCCTTTACAGCTGCTGCGGCTTGATTTGGCATACTCAACAGCAAACTCTGGCACTGGTTCTGCCTTCTTTGTCTTGGATGATCCTTTCTTACTCCCACTAGGTGCCGAGTCACCACCTCCTGATATCTTGTCCTTAATTGCAGTTTGGTCATCCCATCGCAGGTTGTTGAAGCCACCTGTTGCAGGGAAATGAATCAACAATTATGAAACACATTTTTATGTTAAATACATTTCTGCTTCAAACAAGAAATTAAAAGACTAAAATAAAATCAACAATTAAAATAATCAAATTGTAGTAGAATTTATATAGACTAACAAGTTTTTTTTCCTAACAGGTGTTTATTAGAGACAAGTTTATGTATGTTATAAAAGGGTCCTGAGACATTCTAGTAGCTTTCCTGATGCAGAAAATGTATTGCAAGTTTACACCTGGGACTTCTAATCCCCAGCTATTTCACTGTATCAACGTCTATCCATCACTTCAACACAAATGGCATGCTTTAGCAAATTTAAAATACCCCGGGTGGGTGCTTATTGGGGTATGGGCGCTTATTGGAGCGAATATGGTACGTTACAATTGTGTAAAATACGGATTTTTGAAAAATATTGTGGGCGTCCTCCTCAGCAAATGTTACAATATGGCTTTTAGTTAAAAGTATAAACATAGCTGTATCTATAGGGACAATGATTTCTTACACCCAGCCAATGCGAGTGCTAAGCCCATTAATTGACAGTTAGAAGGTCACACTCACACCCAAATCGATGTATACCATGGACTTGGGACCTTTGTTATACATGCTATATGGTCATTTTCACGGTAAAGGGTGTAACTTTGGATTTTTAATATTTTGATCCGTAGTATTCTAATAAAGCACAGAATTCCATGATTTTTGGCCACATAAGTCATCTAGTGAGCAGTTACCTTGGGTAGCATAATCATCTTCGGGAGTTACTGCGTTCAGTTTTAGCAGGCTTAAATGTACCTAATATTGCCATTTTGAAAAACTATAAAAAACAGTAACATTTTTGTAAAACCCTGTGTTTTCTTCAGTTAGTTCATGGATAATTTTTCTTATCCTGAAAGTACGGTCATATGTTCAGTAAACACTGCCCCATTAGATTTAATTGTGAACAGCCCTGCATTTTTGAGAACCGGACTTGATATTTGTCGCTTCGAGGCTTCATTTTCCGTTAACAATTGTTAACAAACTTTGTGGGTATAGCTTTGGTTCATAATTCTTGGTTATTTCTTCACTTCTTCTTGATTCATAACAGTTGATATCTTAACTTGAAATGGGTAACAAAAATTAGTCGATTTGCAAGCTTTTAAATTTTTTATTAAATCTTGACTTCAAAGAGCCGTTTTTCCGTTAACTTTAAAAATATGTTTAAGGTTGGGAAATTTCCATTGCAAATGACCCTTGATGTTAAAAATTTTCAAAACTGGTTATTACAAACATAGCAAAACATGGTATAAAATTTTACTTATATCTGTTGACTTACTTTGGAATGGGATTTCACATGTATTCAAGCTTTCATGTCATAATTTTCTGAGCTTATGTAAAATACATTTTTTCTTAGATTTTAACCAAAATGTTATAGAAATGTCAATTTTTTATCAGAAATCAAAAGGTTTAAGCCTTGAAACATTATTTTACTGGAATTTAAGTTGCTTCTATGCATGATTTCAGTAAACAGAAACATATTTAAGTGGTTTGAAATTTTGACCCTAAAAATCAAAAGTTACACCCTTTACTGTGAAAATGACCATATTTGAACCTTGATGGAAAATAGTTGAAAAGGTAATATTGTTTCAAATTTTGAAGCTACATAAACCATGCCTCAACATGAATTATAATACTTACCAATATCCAAATGAGATTCAACCGTAAAACGTTTCCAAAAGCAGGAAAAGTGGTGCCACATTGGCATCTTGCCATCAAAATGAGGAGACTGCAAAGAAATTTAAAAAACAGAATTGTTCAACAATCAGCATTGACAATGATCATGCAATACATACAAATCAGGGATACAGTAGGCCTACTTCTAAACTCATGAACTCAAGTATATTAAGGCTTTGCAGTAAAACTTTGACGAGCGTGTACTACCTTGATGTTGCAAAGTCAAGGCTAACAACACGTACGACGCAAAGCTCATTGATAAATTTCCACTCGGCAACAATTAAAAGCAGATCGCATCAGCAGCCTATTAGAGTAATCAAAATTTTAGTTGATTCAGATTTTGCGTAACTTGCGAGTTATGTATGAATACACACTGCTCCATAGACAATGTGCTGTAATTTCGTTCTGGTATACAAGAACGAAATTCAAATATCACAATATCTTTGCTAAACGAATTAATCTGTAAGAAATATTTTGTATTTAAACATTATGTACAGCCCTCGAATTAAATAAGGATCTGAAGGGGCACGGCAACTTTTTTAGGGCAAGTTGATAATTGCCGTGGATTTTCACTGAAAAGGCAAGGCAGCACGGCAATTTGTAATATATCAAAAGGGCATCAAGGCAACTGTTGAAAATTTGAGAAGGGCACCAAGGCAATTTTTCAAAAGCGAATAGATGCATTGCCGTCAGCTGAATTCGACACCAAAGTAAAATTCGACTCTCAACTTTACACTAAAACTAAAATGATTGCTTAAAAAACCTGCTTTAAAAATAAGCAATCAATCAAATATCAACAGTTTAATTTACTTAAATTTTGCGATCCCAAGTTCTGAGCTGCAAAACTGACTCGAGACAGCGATGAAACAGCTGTAACTTTGGTAATAATATTGATCAAATTCGCCGGGATAAAAACTATTTCGTGCAAAAAATATCTAGAGATGGGCTTACATGTAAAAGATAAGACGATACCAGAAGGGTATCGCCATCGGTTTGCAATGGGAAGTCAATGTTTGCTAATCGAGAGATTAATTGATTTGCCCAGCGCTCAGATTTTGTTCATGACACGAGGTCGAGGAAGCTTAGCTGTTTAGTTACTAACAGCGTTTCTGATTGGTCGATAGTATGCTGAAGGTGTTTCCCTGACCAATCGAGAAAATGAAGTCATTTCTAGAAACCAGATAATGTATAAAAGCCGATGTGATTGGCTGAATATGTACGCTTACGTAGGGGTAATGAATATTAATTCACAACAAACTATTGTGTATACTGTGATTGATAGCTGGGTTACGATGCTCAAAATAGCGATCGTGTTCAATATTTTCGATCTAATTTTCCGCAATTTTGCGGGGATTTAAGCAGTACGTGGTAATGAGTTTATAAGGAAGGGGCAGGGCCGGCCGGCTAGGGCACCCACGGCAACTTAATTTAGGGGCACGGCAAGTGACTGCCGTCGGTAAAGGACATATTTTGAGGGCATTGCGGCAATGGGGGTGGGCACCCACGGCAATATGCCGTCGGTGCTGTGGGTTAATTAGAGGGCTGATTATGTAGCCAGAAGTTTCCAGTGATAAAAATCTCAACTTATTTTGAGAAAAGTTGGGGGATGATGCTGTGGATCATGAAAGTCTTGTGAATAAATCCAAATCAAGATTTTGTGAATTTCAAGCAGGCAAAAAAAATGGTGTCTGATTGACGGAGTACTACGGTCATGATGGTGGAAACTCTTGAACTTTGATGAATTCACAACATTTAAAAACATGCTTGTTTTTTTTTGTGTGGAAAACCTTCATCTCTTTTCTCTCGACTTCAAAAATCATTTTCTATTGTATTTGGATGTTGGAGCTGAGCTTTGAAAGGATGAGAAATTGTGAGTTCTTTTCACCAAGTTCAGTGAAGTTACACACAAATTGATTACAAATGCGTAAGTCATCATACGCCCTCTGGACTCACTTTTCTGAGGCTGACGAGTATGACCAACAGGATCATCATCATATCACCTAGTTGTAGTAACTACAAATTTCGAACATTTGAGGACTTGTTCTCAAGTTGTAGGTACTCCCGTAGGATGCCTCCAGCCTCCAGGGTTTTATTTTGACAAGTTTGCATTTTTAGTATATCTAGTAAGTAAATACTCACTTTAGAAACCAGTGTCACTGATGTATGCCATCTGTGATTGCTCAACTTATTCTACGCATCAGCTTTTGTCCAAAGAAATATTCAAAAAAGATGATTTTTGAGTGATTTTATGAGCAGCGAAAAGTCCACTCCACGACTATGTACATGTGAATATGGTGCTGAATGCACACTATGCACTATTAAAATCGCGGCGACACATACACAAAATTACACATGTAGCTCCTTGGAACTCACGGTCGGAGCCGTGAGTTCCAATTATTGAACTATCATATCACCCGGGGTCACTCCCATTGTGGCCTGTACACCATCCGCGATAATGAAAACGCGTAAAAGGGTAGTTTTTCGTGGGTAAGCACGATCACGCGTAACGCGCTTAGGGTGTCAAAAACATGAAATATTGGAAAAAAGGGTAGCAAAATTGCAATTGCTAATACGCTGAAATGAAATTTAGGGTATGAAATTTGATTTAGGGTATTGTTTTAGCCAAGGGTTAAATCCTTGTTTAGGGTGCTTTTCAAAAGTTGATTATCGCGGATGGTGTACAGGCCACAATGGGAGTGACTTCCGGGCATATCACCATGATCACCTTTTTTTTTGTCAGCAAACATGGCAAATAAATATTTTGTTCTGGGGACTGACATGACAGACATGATGACAGAGATCAGAGTCTAAGACTATAGAGAGTCAGCAGAGCCCGAGGTATTAGTTTACAACCACCCAGACCCAGTTGTACTTGTAGTAACTACAAATTTCGAACGTTTGACTGAGGACTTGGTCGGAGCCGGGAGTTTCAATTATTGGAACTGACAACCACCAGTCCATTTGAGATACATTTAGAACAGTATAGATCGAAAAGTTATGCTAAATTGCTAATATGATAATGATTTTATTAGGATCATTGCAATAATTGCATACACGTACTGGTGCATTACTCATGCATGCATGATTTATTTTGTACTGGCATGACTGGCTGCGGAATTCAGCAACCCCGCCAAAAATTAAACATGCCGTCAACCAGACACTTACAAACTGTGTTTAAAATGCTGAAGAAAAACGTGTCATATTACCTGCACCATCTTTGCGATTCGAAGACTCTCCTTTGCTATGTTTCCCTTGCATGTTTTGCAGCCTGCACGGCCACTTTTGGCATATTCTGCCATCCACGGATACTCTACATGATCTCCCATGTTGACAACTTTAGCTAACCTTTGACCCAAGCAGGGCCCAAGTGTGTGCCACACATGTATGGCAAGCCAAATGTTTCAAGAGAGTTTTTTCCGCAAAAGAAACAAGAACTGCCAGTCTTTTAGGGGGCTGGCATTTTCTTCGGAAGGGGGGTCCCAAATATGTCGGTGACCGGAGTCAATTTTTTATGACCCCCCCTATCGCGGGCAAAAATTTTTACGACCCCCCTCCCTTGACCCCCCTTTCAACTACACAGACTCAAGACAAATTATTCATTGCCCGAACTATTAAGGCGCGGAGCGCGTCAAAACTTAAAAGTGAAGAAAGTGTGTGGAGCGCGTTAAAATTTTTATTGTAAGTGTAAAGAAGGCGCGCGGAGCGTGTAAAAATTGTGCATAGATTTTGCACATTTTGTTAAAGAATCTTGTGGCAAGAAGCGCTGTGAAAAATTTTGAGTCACCAGCCCTTAATAATTCTGTAACCCCCTATTTTGGGTGTAAAATTATAACCCCCCCTATTTTTGGTCTGAAAATTCTATGACCCCCCCTGTATTTTTGTGACCCACCCCCTTCCGAAGAAAATGCCAGCCCCCTTTTTTTAATAGGCTGTGCAATAATTATCAGCCCCCCGTACAATTTCCCAACGGCCCGACAAAGGGCAAAAATCGCTTCCCCTCTCGCCTGCCCAAAACGTTTGCCCCCCCGGCACCCGTTTTTGAACATGCCATAAAAATACTGACCGGTGTTGCGTGCGCAGCGAGCAAAAATTTGCATATTTAAAGCGTTTCTGTACTGTTTTCCCAAGCCTTAGCGCATCCACTGAATGTGTGTCCAAAAATCGCTTTCCCCCCCAAAAAAAATTATTTGCCCGGCTGCCCCCCTTTTGGCTCGCCAAAAATTTCTCAAGAATTTTTTTTAATTTGATTCCAACCACCAATATAAAAAAAAATCGTTTTGGTCACTTTGAAACTGCCATCCACCCGCCTAGGGAGTGTTCAGAAATACCTGGGGGCCAGGGCTGGAAAATATGTAGAGGGGTCATAAAATTTTTGGAGTTCTGAAAGGGGGGATTAAGAGTTGTTAAAATATTTTTTACTGACCGTGTTTGAAGCAAAAAAAAAAGGGAGAGGCTGAAAAGTTTTGACCCTCCTAAGGGGGGGGCACTGAGGGCCCTGAAATTTTGAGGTCTGTAAAGGGGGGGCAAACAATTTTCGCGCTGAAATTTTTTTTGCATTAGCCCCTCCTAACAAGTGTTTGTGAAGTCCCTTAATGCTTCCGCCGTCACTGATTCAAATCATAAATGGCTGAGGTTGCATAAACATGCTTATGAGCTACTTTACAAAATGACAAAACATTTCCACAATTCCACATCTTTAATCTATTATTGTTCCTACCCATGCACTGATGCACACACGCAGTGCGTTTTTCTCAGCCACGGGCAGCACTTTTAAGGAAGGAAGGAAGGAAATCCCCCCCCCCCCCCCCGGCTTATCATGCGCGTATTTTGGGGGGCGCCAAAAATTGAAAAAGCATAAAAATTTTGAAAAAAGGTCGCTTTTGGTACGCTAGCGCCTAAAATCCTTTTTTTTTTTTTTGTTTTGTTTTTTGTTTTTTTTTTTTTTCACTTTTTCAAACGACCGTGAAAAAAATTGGGTCAACCTTTTCGGGCTGATAAGGAAGGGGCGGCAAAATTGTTTCTTCTTCAGCCCCCCGGGGTTGGGGCGGCCACGGTACGCCACTGCTTATTGCACAGCCATATGAGGGGTGTCAAAAATTTGGCGATCTTTTCCTTTAGACCACCCTCGCTATATAGGGACTAAATTATTACTTTTGCATCAAGGTTTACTTTTGCATCAAGGTTAAACAGTTGCCAAACACTTTGAAGTCAAGGTTTAATGTATTGGAAGGAGGGCAGGGCTTCGATTAATGAGGGAAATTATGGGGTAAAAAACAAGGTTAAAACAACTTTTTGAAAACAAGTGAAAACAGCTATTCTGCAAAGAAGTTTTTGTCTCGAAAAACAATTTAAAAATTATCGGAAAAACAAAAAACATACCTTCATACAATCAGCATCACTTCCGTCACATAAAAAGATGATCAGATGAGTGAAAAGTGGCAAAGAATGTGTGAAATGAGGGATTTTTAAAAAGAAAAATACATCGTGTTTTTCGAGAAATTCGCCATCTTGAATAAATACAAAATTGCGTCATGCAGTAAAATACTGTCAAACGCGCTTGAAATGCTTGATACGCGAGCGTAAATCACCGTCAAAACGAGCGTACATCAAGCGCTCGTGCTACGCGAAAGTTTTGGAGTTTGCATCACCGGTTTTGTATTCAGCTCTTTTACGTCAAAAATTGCGATAAAAACGTGGATTTTGGAACAAAATAAAGCTTGTTCGACGAAATAAAAGGTATGTTTGTATAGCTAAGAACATGTTTAACCTTGTCGTGAAAGTTTAATTTGGTAAATTTGTAATTTTAACCTTGTATAACTCGGGTGGTCTAAAAGAAAAGATCGCCAAAAATTTTTAGGTCCAAAAAAGAGGGGGTCAAAAAAGGTTTTGGGTTCACGAAGGGGGATTAAAAAAAATTTAAACATGAAAAATAGTTTCAAGGCAGACCCCACCACCATTATAATAGTATTTCTGAACACTCCAACTTACAAGACAGATAACAGATTGGAGTTGTGGACGGGATTGACACATCAGATTCATTTATGGCAGCGATCGCACGTTATACTTATAGCTTGGCGTAAAGCTGAAGTTATACCAGATCGCTAGCGATAATGATTAATTTTAAGCCAATGAGATAGAGCATTTTTCGTTGTATTGGAAAAGCGCGCTATCTTATTGGTCAAATATCAATCCCTCGTCGCCTAGCAAGAGAGTATGGAAATAGATTAATCGAACGTGCATCACTTCTGTCTGTCAGTGTCCGAAGTTTGAAGTTGTCAACATGGATCGTACAGAGTACAAGTGGAGAGTAGAATATGCCAAAAGTAGCCGTGCAGGATGCAAAACATGCTGGGGAAACATTGACAAGGACATCCTTCGAATGGCTAACATGGTGCAGGTAATATGACACGTTTGTCTTTGATACTTTAAGCACGGATGGTATCGCCAATTTTATTGTCACTGTGTTTGGGTTGCCGAATTCTGAAGCACTGTCTGGCCTGTGCATGTGTCTTCAGTCTTCAATCAGTTCACTCAAAGAAAGTTTGAAACTTGTCCATGGAGACTTCATGGAGTGTTCATATAAATGTGCACGGTCTGCACACATGATATTTATTATATATAATTTGAAGGCCAAAAATTGGCAACAGTTTTGGAACACAAGTTTGAGTTTGAAGTCTCAGTTTATTAATCATGCATGTGATGTATATTTAATGGATTGGAAGGGCCTTCGTGTCGATAAATGAGGTCAACATGGTCCTGGATCAGTGGATGGACAAAGTCAAAGATTGATCGAAAAAATCTATCTTCTATGCACAATGACGCAATTGTTACTGTTTCGTATCACAAGCTATCGGTTGTTCATACGAAAGTTGGAACTTTTCAAACAAGTTAAAGACAAAGCAGCTTTTTTTAAAAACCCATGAAACAGTGAAAACATTTATTTTAATGTACCTTCAGAAGTGATAGTATGTAGTACAGCTAGTTTTAAAAGCCTATTTTAATTTTTTATTTTATGGTTCTTTCTAAAATATATCGGTGATCCCAGCAAAGGTGTAAAATTAAATTTGTTTATCAATTTCCTAAAAATGAAGGATAAGAAAACTGTCATTTAGATATTTAAATTGACAAAAAACAAGAAAAGCAGCAGTATCATATTGACATTTGAAGTTGAAGCCCCATTCAAATACATGTAGCTAATTTCTGTAAAAAAGTAGAGAAATGACAGATTCATGTGAAATGGTTTATTGTCTTTAAAGAATGTGTTAGCACATCAACATTCAACATGTCATGATGTATGACATGTACATTGTAAGTAAGGTGCCAAAAATGATAAGGTGCCAAAACATGTAAGGTACATCAGGTGCCAACATTTTTGTGATCATCCAGATGAGCAAATTGCTGAATGGGCTTTTTAAGTACAGTAGTAAATCATCTGAGTAAATAATAATGTCAAGTGTGCCAGTGTAATTGTAAATTAGGACCTATTGTCAACAAGAGGGATAATCAATCAATCAATTCTGGACTTCCCACCTCTTGTTTCAGGTGCACCGCTTTATGCGTGAATGTCACTGGTAACTCCACAGACGAAAACACCACACTGTCACAATAGAATATAAAACACTCAAAGCAAGCCAAGCTATATGTATTATGTACATGCTCAGGTACTAGATTATGGTGTGAGTTCAAAATAGCATTTGAGCTGATGTTGAGAAGTTATGAGTTTTAAATGTAATGCATGCATGTAGGTGATGCACAAATATATTAGGTTCTGGCAATAGCAGGTATTTAACACTGGCTTAGACCTTGCAACTAGCACAAATACATAAGGTGGCTAAAATACAAATTGTGCCACTTCAGATACAAAATACAATTAATCAAAAAATAAACAATGAAAAATAGCTGCAACAGCATTATTAAATACATATCCGCAAAGTCGGCTAATGCGAGAAGTGCCGAACATGTCAATTACTAAAGCATGGACTGTTGACATTGTTCATAAGAGACAAGACTCAAGAGGGATTTAGTGCAGGGTACAGTACAAGATCAATATTATCTAGAGTCTTCCTCAAAACCTTGGTCAAGTGATAAAGACTGTTCATACATGCCCATTAGTAATGCCAAGTGCATGATATGAAGTGGTGTGGATTTGGAATTTATTTAGCTGGACAATTTAGGGCACACGGCACATGAAATACCACTTCTCTGGTATAACTTAGGCCAAAAAGGTACATGTTTAGCATCCAGGGTATTGAAAAACAAGGAAGGAGGAGGGGCTATAGATTTATTAGAAAAAAATTATAGTAATAAATTAATTTGATGATATCTTTAAAAACATTTTCCTGGTAAATTAACTAAATTTCGAATATAAATTAAAGAAACTAATTTGCTAAGATTTGCAACTTGTACGACATCACCCATTTTATCAACAATTCTGATCCATGTTAAAACTCCATACGTACTGAGCATACTGAATGTATCGCAATCGATTCAAGATGTGTACATAGTATGTGTTGTTGTCCAAACAAAATGAAAGGATCAGTGATGAAAATGAGTTCAGCCCTAGGGACCTTTATTTATTATTATTTATTTCGCAAATGTTTCAGATGAAGAAAATAATAACTAGAAATTTATAAAGCCCAAAATGCAAGAGATTCTAAGCCCTGAGAAAAACAAATTTAAATATTAATGAAGAAGGAGACAACCTATGCTTCAACCAAGGGGGGCATATGAAGACAATGTGAGACCAGTGTTGCCAAAACTTTTCAGCGCCAAGGCGCGGCACATTGACTCGCCAGGCCGCGGTAAAGGATTCTCAAGTAGCCCAATTTTTAACCTTCCAAAAATAGCGCCCAATACCGGATATTTGGGCGGATTTATCCGAATTTAGAACGCAAAACACCCAATTGGGCGGAAAAGCACTTGACTTTAAAACTTCCGGTACTTACTGGGAAGAGACCGACCGATCAATAAATGGTCACAAAACCCATTGTGATTGCAATTTGCAGCTTCAGAGACTCAAAACCTTTATAAATCGCCGAAAATCGGCTAAATTGAAAGAAAAATACATGAAATTACTGCCGCGGCCTGAGACTAGCAAAAGTAGCCCAATTTTAGGCAAGTAGCGGCATGCTTTTTTGAGTAGCGGCAAGTGATTGTCAAGTAGCCCAATTGTGCGCCTAAGGCGCGGCGTTGGCATCACTGTGTGAGACACAAGACATTGTACAAAATGATTGAAGTATTGCATGAACTTAAAATTACCTTACTGGTACTTGAAATCCACATTGTGTCTAAATGTGTTTTGACTTGAACACAGTAAAATATTTTGGTATAAAATATATGATTTTAGTAAAAAGTGAGATTTTGGTCAATAAACATGTGATTCTGGGTTAAAATGTGATTTCTTGCAAAAACTGAGATTTCAGTTCAAAATGTGATTTTGGGTCCAAAATATGATTTGGGTCCAAAATGTGATTCTGGGTCCAAATGTGATAATTTTTGTTTCAAATAAATATCAAAACAGATTTTGGTCAAAAATTGATTTTTGGTATGCATGTAGCCTATAAACAAATCGAGATTTTAGTAAAATTTGTTGAAATTTTGGAAACAAATAATTTGGGAAAAAAAAAAAAATTGAACACCCTTCCAGAAATATGGGGAAACTCTGAAGCCCCTGATCAATTCCCCACAGGCTTCCAGCATGGTGGTATGTTTGCATTGCAAGGCAACTCTAGTGCAAATAAAGAGGAATTGTTGACATGTTGTTGCCCTCAGGAAAGAAAGTTGATAAAAATTCAGAGTGATACTGAGGGTCTGATCTGGCCACACATCCTCACTATCTGAGTACTACCCCCCACGGTCATACATGTATATTACTATATTGACAATGTTGATATGCTTTTGTTTATTTCTTTTCAGTCTCCTATGTTTGATGGCATGATTCCACAGTGGCACCACTATTCCTGCTTCTGGGCAAAATATAAGGTTAAATCACATGCCGATATTGGTAAGGATTTACTTCCGAGTTGCTCAGGCATTTATTATGTGGCTTCAAAAAATGCAAGTTTTCACTATCACATGTATATGTCCCCTTTTAATTTTGAGCCGAGCAAATGAGAAAAAACAAAGATAATGGTTGTTTCATGCGAGCACCTGTATAATTATCATCAATCCGGGTATTACTATTTAGCAATTGAGGGGTGGAGCAAATCACACATTATTGCTTATCCTTTGATACCTTACAACTCAATATTATTTTTTTGGCATTTGGTAGTCTTATTCTCTTGTTTACATACATGTGACATGATCTGGTCCATGGGGGCCAAAGGTGGCAAATTTGAAATTGAGATAATGGCAAAAATATGAAGTAAAAAACAATAAAATACAAAAGATAATATACATCACAAAACCTCATAACTTCAGAACCAAGTTTGCTAGAACTTCAAGGTGTTTTCAGTACATGTATAGATAGCCTAATGTTACTACAAGGTAATAATTAAATAGTAACTCAATTTTCAAAAATGCGGGCAAAAATGCCTCCTTTGGCCCCCATGGAGCAGATTATGTCACATATACTTATTGCTAAAAACTTATTTGAACTGTGCATTTGAGAAAGGCATTTTTACAAACAAAAATGTTGTTGTCAAGAATTGAAGTGTCAAATTGTGCCTTTTGATCCTTAAAGAGTTTTAGATTCAAGTGAGAATGCATGAATGTTGGCATGCTGGTCACTTTTTGAAAGGAAAAAAACCTTTTAGCGATCAACTGACTGACCGACCGACCGACCAGCCAATCTATCAAAAGAAAGCAAACAATTTTGTGTGTGTCCTTCCTGGTTTTATCATAGGCACCAACATTGATGACTGTGTGACAAGTTCTTTTCACTTCACCCTGTTTTCCACTGCCCTTTTGGAGTTGGGTCATGTTTATCCTTGTCCAAATGTTTGGAAATCAGTGTCTTTTTAAGTTAATTTTGAGGTTTGATTTCCATATGATGTAAATAAAAACTTGTCAGCAATGTTTGTGTCATCCTTTGCTTTTGGTGTTATTTATTTTATTAATATTTTTCAATACCTTGTTTTTTCAAGCACAGAGCATTGAAATGTTTATTTCATTTCTTCAGGTGGGTTCCACAACATACGATGGGATGACCAAGTCACGATAAAAGAGAGGATATCAAGGGGTGGATGGCGTCCAGGTTGTTCTGGAGATTACAGGTATGTACATAACAGAAAGCACATAGCAGTATATATATTGCAACTCTCAGTTCATAGATATATGGAGAACCCCAAGGTTCGAGCCTAGGCCTATTTTCTTTCTTTTTGCATGTTAATGACATCATAAATGCTTGTTTGCTGTTCACATTAGTTTTACTTATTCACATATTATTCATAAGGACATTGTGTCCAAATATGATCTCAGCATACATTTTTGGCGCAAAGTGATACACACACAGAACACAAACAACTAGGCACTTTGAATCAAATTTGCCAGGTTGTATAGCGAAATAATCCGGAGGTACACTATTTTAACTCTATGAACAACTTTGCAAACATTGCGGACTCTGCATTCCTTGAATATTGTGATGTGCCCTGAGTAATTTGATTTAATTTAATTATTTAACTTTGTTTACAAGCTGAAAGTATTTCATGAGATGGGAAACCCCCTTGTATTTTGGAATTCCCCACATTATTGTAAACAAAGTCAGATCTATGTTTGGAACTTGGAAAGCCCCAGTTCATTGTTGCACCATCAGGAAAACCCCAGGAAGTGATGTAATGTGAATGTGTATAATTAATCTTGGGAAATCCCAAGATTGCAGCAATGTTGTGAAAATGTGATTGAAGTAATGGTTTATTAATAGATGATGGGTTTTTTTGCATGAGTACTGATATAAAAAGCTTGAGGCTTTTGTTGGGACTTGACAGAATGCCGTGGGAGATTGAGAAACTCCACATGTGTGTGATGGTCTTCGTGCTTCAAAAAGAAGTACATTTTAACCAGTTTATATAGCCAATAATTGAGCTAATTTTAATACAGCAACGAAGAAGACAGCGAGCACACAAAAGTGCTCTTCCTCATCAAAGGATTAAAAGTTCTTCTGTCAAATTGCTGGAGTTTGCTGGGTTTGTGAAGGCCACGAAAGCTGAAAAAAAACAGTGGAGCTGTGTTAAAGAAACCGGTTCCCTGGAAAAAGAGTGATTGGTGAAAGAAACACCATTTTTGGAGAAAGCAGCGCAAGGAGATGTATTTGAGGAGAAAGCAGCGCAAGGAGATATATTTGTGGAGATAACAGCGCAAAGGAGATTGGAGAAAGCATCATCATCGTCGTATGAGGATTTTATACGCAAGGATTTATAAGCATAAGTGTACACTGGACTTCGTGAGGACAAGTTTAATAAGGATATATTACATCAGTCGTCCAGAACATTGCAAGAACTCTAGGATCACCAACAAGAAGACAGCTGGTTAAGTAGTCATAGAGTAAAACTGTCATTGTGTGATTTTATTGTATATGCGATATTGTTATTATATGTACCAATCATACTCTGTTTTTAATTAAAGACTTAGATTTTGTTAGCTTAAATAAACAGTGTATTTGTGTTGTGCATTCGTGTGAGTTCGGGTAAAAGGTGATTTTGGCCTTGAGTCAAGTACGACTCAGTAACAAAAATTGGGGGCTCAGCGTCCGGGAAATACACTGTAAAAAAAAAGTTAACATTCATTTACTGAGTCTTGAAAGTGAAAGTACAGTATGACAGAGTTCAAAGCAGAAGAGTTTCTTGAAACTATAAATTGGGAGAAGTTTGATGAGTTGAAAAAGCCTGATTTATTGGCATTTGCCCAACATTATGACTTGAAAGTAAAGCAAGCTACAAGAAAGCAAATAATCAAAAATGCCTTGATAGATGTTTTGGTCGGGGAAGATATTTTTGATGAATCCTATTTGGAAGAGAAACTTGAAGTAGAAATTGGTGGGGACTCAGCATTTAAGTTGAAAGAGTTGGAAATTCAATTAGAATTGAGGAAAATGGAAATGGACCAAAAGAAAATGGAAATGGATCAAAAAGAAAAACTGGAAATTATCAAGTTAGAGAATGAAAAACAAGAAAGACAAGAAAGATTAGATATGGAGAAACAGAAAATGGCAATGGAAGACAAACCGCCATGAAAAGATGGCGCTGGAAGCACATTTGAAAGAAAAAGAAATTGAGTTTGAACAAGAGAAGTTGGCTAAGCTAGGTGACAAATACTCATCAAGTTTCTCCTCAAAGTCAAAGTCAGGGTTTGATGTTACAAAGTATGTAAAGCTTGTGCCTAAATTCAAAGAGAAAGAAGTTGACGAGTACTTTCAACATTTTGAAAAGGTAGCTACAAATTTGAAATGGCCTCCAGAGCATTGGACCCTACTGTTACAAAGTAGTTTTGTGGGGAAGGCCAGGGAGACTTACTCAGCTCTACCAATAGAGAAGTGTAATAATTATGAAGAAGTCAAACAGGCAGTCCTTAAGGCCTATGAATTGGTGCCTGAAGCATACAGACAAAAGTTCAGAGATTCAAGAAAGCAAGCAGATCAAACCCATGTAGAATTTGCCAGAGTAAAAGAACAAATGTTTGACAGGTGGCTTGGTTCAAAAGAAGTCAAAGATGCTTTCGGCCAACTTAAGCAATTGGTTCTTATAGAAGAGTTCAAGAAATGTGTCCACGTTGACATTAAAACCCATTTGGATGAAAGCGCTAGCAAAATTAAGACGCTAAATGAGGCGGCGACAATGGCGGACGACTATGGCTTAACTCACAAATTGAATGGGAGTAGATTTAGTCATAACAGAAGTTATTCAAACAGGTTCAGCCATAATCAACCTAGAGCAAATCAGGGTGGTACACAAGAAGTGAAACCTCAGTCTAATTCACAGCATAGTGCTGGTGGTAGAGGGACCCCAGGGAGTTCAGGTAACAGAGCAAAATTTGGGACTGAATTTAAAGCCAAAGTAACTTGTACTCATTGTAAGAGACCAGGGCATACGATGACCCAGTGTTATTTCTTAAAAGGCAGACAAGACGCACACAAAAAACAGCAGCAAACTGCTAGTAATACTGTAGGATGTGCAGTGTCACTTGAGTCAAAGAAACAAGTCAGTCAAATCAAGAAACAAGAATTCCCACAAAAGGGAGGTGAGACAGACAAGGTGTGTGAAGAATTTGAACCATTTGTGTTGGAGGGAGTAGTATCACTTGGTGAGAATGGTAGTCCAAAGCCCATTAAGATTGTGCGAGATACGTGTTGTGCACGGTCTATGATTCTGGAAGGAACTTTGCCCTTTAATGAGGATAGTTCAGCAGGTAATGCTTTGATCCAGGGTATTGGGATGGAAATAATTAGTGTACCTCTCCACAAAATTAACTTGACATCTGACTTAGTTTCTGGTCATGTAACCATAGGAGTTAGACATGAATTGCCAGTCAAAGGAGTGTCCATGTTGCTAGGAAATGATTTGGCAGGGGGGAGGTTTTTCCTGACCCAATAGTCACAGATAAGCCCTGTATACAGGATGATAATAGTGAGGAAGAGGAGATATTTCCTGCATGTGCAGTGACACGGGCAATGAGTAAGAAGGCCTCATTAGAAACAATTGAGGACAACCAAATTGATGACTTAGGCTACAATTTGGAAGACACATTTGTGTCAAAGTTGAATGAGAAAGAAGATAAACTTCCTTCTCCTGGGGATAAAAATACCCCTAAAAGTGACACAGCCTCTGAGCATGAACAAATTGGGGAAACCATGAAAGACCCATTAAGTCATGACAAGCTGATTCTGGAGCAACAAAATGACCCAGAACTCAAAGAGATCAATCAAAGGGCATTGACCCTAGAAGAAGCAGAACAAAATTCTGTCTGTTTTTACAAACAAGATGGTGTGCTAATGAGAAAGTGGCGCCCACCTGATGTGCCTGCCGATGAAGAGTGGAAGGTAGTGCACCAAATTGTGGTACCAAAAGTCTACCACACTGAAGTTATTAACATAGCACATGATAGTCCCATGGCAGGGCATTTGGGTGTTAAGAAAACTCATGAAAGAATTCTGAGACATTTCTGGTGGCCCACTCTCAGAAAAGATGTTTCTGAATATTGCAATACATGTCACATATGCCAAGTAGTAGGGAAGCCAAATCAGAAAATACCTCCTGCTCCATTAAAGCCAATTCCAGCCTTTGATGAACCATTTAGTAGGGTTATTATTGATTGTGTAGGCCCCCTACCAAAGACTAAGTCAGGTAATCAATACCTTCTGACAATTCTGTGCGCGGCAACACGCTTTCCTGAAGCCATACCTTTGAGAAATATTAAAGCAGTGACAATAGTGAAAGCTTTAACCAAGTTCTTCACATTTGTGGGGCTCCCCAAGTCCATACAGTCAGACCAAGGATCAAACTTTACTTCTGGAGTATTTCAGCAGGTCATGTATCAATTAGGTATAGAACAGTATACCTCAAGTGCTTACCATCCAGAATCACAAGGTGCACTAGAAAGGTTCCACCAAACATTGAAAAACATGATCAGAACATACTGTTTGGAATTTCAGAGGGACTGGGATGAGGGAGTGCACTTGTTGTTGTTTGCTGCTAGGGAAGCGGTTCAGGAAACTTTGGGATTTAGTCCTTTTGAGTTAGTGTTTGGACACACAGTGCGCGGGCCCTTAAAGTTGTTGGCAAAAGAAAAGTGGCTCAATGAGAAATCAGATATCAACTTATTGGATTATGTCTCCAATTTTAAGCATAGGCTTAACAGAGTAACTGATATTGCCAAAGAAAACTTGAAACAGGGTCAGGCCAAAATGAAACAATGGTATGATAAACATGCCAAAGAGAGAGTGTTCAAACCAGGTGACAAAGTTCTAGTACTGTTTCCAATTCCAGGACACCCATTACAAGCCAGATATCATGGCCCATGTGAAGTAGAGTCAAAAGTGGGTGAAGTAGATTATATTATCAAGACTCCTGGTAGACGCAAGAGCAGGCAGTTATGCCACATAAATATGCTCAAAGAGTATGTTGAAAGAAGTGACAGTGGCATTCCAAAACCTGTGTGTACAGTAAAACATGCTGATAATGTAGACAAACATGCCGATGTAGACAAAATCGCCAATGTAGACAAGAGTAAAGATGACAATTCTGATGTCACATATGACCAGGATAAAGAGCTGGAGCACAAAGAGTATAATGTAAAATTGAACAATTCTGATGTGCTCACTAATTTGGACTCAAAGTTAGGTCATCTTTCTCAAGATCAACAAAGTCAAATTACAAATTTGATTCACAAATTTGACAATATATTTCCTGATACGCCAAGTAGAACAAATGCTGCATTTCATGATGTAGATGTTGGTGATACAAAACCAATCAAGCAGCATCCTTACAGAGTCAATCCATTGAAAATGGAACATCTCAAAAATGAGATTAATTATATGCTAGACAATGATATCATAGAACCAAGTAGTAGTGAGTGGAGTTCACCATGTATTCTTGTTCCCAAGCCTGATGGTTCATACCGATTGGTCGCAGACATGAGAGCTGCAAATGTTCATTCAAAGACAGACTCGCACCCAATTCCAAGAATTGATGATTGCATAGACAAAATTGGGAATGCAAAATTTGTTAGCAAATTTGATCTTTTGAAAGGGTACTGGCAGGTTCCACTCACAGACCGTGCCAAAGAGATTTCTGCCTTTTGTACACCATTTGGTCTTTACCAATACAAAGTTATGCCATTTGGGTTGAAAACGCACCGCAACCTTTCAGAGAATGGTGAACCAAATTGTGTCAGACATAGAGGGCTGTGAAGCGTATGTAGATGATTTGATTGTTTACAGTCAAACTTGGGAACAACACATGGAACAACTCCATCAATTGTTTGAGAAGCTGTCTGAAGTACAGGCTTTGACAGTCAATCTGGTAAAAAGTGAGTTTTGCCATGCCACAGTCACATACTTAGGATATGTTGTAGGTCAAGGTCAGGTGAAACCTATCAAAGCCAAAGTTGAAGCAATTGAGCAATACCCCACACCTGTAAACAAGAAGGCACTCATGAGATTTCTAGGAATGGTTGGCTATTATAGAAAGTTCTGTCCAAACTTTTCAGAGATAGCAAGTCCTTTGACTGATTTGTTGAAGAAAGATGCAAAATTCATTTGGTCAGAACAGTGTGAAAATGCTTTTCACAAAGTCAAGTCAATACTCATGAGTTCACCAGTGCTAACTGCACCTGATTTTCAGAAGCAGTTTAAGTTGACTGTGGATGCCAGTGACATAGGCTGTGGAGGTGTTGTGATGCAAGAGGGTGAAGATCAAATTGACCACCCCATATGTTACTTTTCAAGGAAGTTCATCAAGCACCAGAGAAATTACTCCACAATTGAGAAGGAGTGTCTAGCAATGCTATTAGCATTGCTACATTTTGATGTGTATTTGGGTACCACAGTATACCCTGTGCTTGTTTTCACAGATCACAACCCCCTCACCTTCATCAACAGGATGAAGAACAAAAACCAAAGACTGGTGAGGTGGAGTTTGACCTTGCAAGAGTACAATCTGGACATCAAACATATTAAGGGAAAAGACAATGTAATGGCTGATGCCCTGTCCAGAATTGCATAGAAAAACCTGAAAAACAAAAACTCCTTTTAAAAGGGAAGTTGTGTGTGACAAGTAGTCACTGTGTATGATGAGTTAAATACTCAAAGTTGATAATATGTTGAAGTTGATGTAAAGGAAGAAAACATTTAAGAAAGTTTTCATTACATTCGAACTTTCTTCTTTTAAGGGGGAGGGTGTGATGTGCCCTGAGTAATTTGATTTAATTTAATTATTTAACTTTGTTTACAAGCTGAAAGTATTTCATGAGATGGGAAACCCCTTGTATTTTGGAATTCCCCAAATTATTGTAAACAAAGTCAGATCTATGTTTGGAACTTGGAAAGCCCCAGTTCATTGTTGCACCATCAGGAAAACCCCCAGGAAGTGATGTAATGTGAATGTGTATAATTAATCTTGGGAAATCCCAAGATTGCAGCAATGTTGTGAAAATGTGATTGAAGTAATGGTTTATTAATAGATGATGGGTTTTTGCATGAGTACTGATATAAAAAGCTTGAGGCTTTTGTTGGGACTTGACAGAATGCCGTGGGAGATTGAGAAACTCCACATGTGTGTGATGGTCTTCGTGCTTCAAAAAAAGAAGTACATTTTAACCAGTTTATATAGCCAATAATTGAGCTAATTTTAATACAGCAACGAAGAAGACAGCGAGCACACAAAAGTGCTCTTCCTCATCAAAGGATTAAAAGTTCTTCTGTCAAATTGCTGGAGTTTGCTGGGTTTGTGAAGGCCACGCATCTGTCAAGAAACAGTGGAGCTGTGTTAAAGAAACCGGTTCCCTGGAAAAAGAGTGATTGGTGAAAGAAACACCATTTTTGGAGAAAGCAGCGCAAGGAGATGTATTTGAGGAGAAAGCAGCGCAAGGAGATATATTTGTGGAGATAACAGCGCAAAGGAGATTGGAGAAAGCATCATCATTTTCGTATGAGGATTTTATACGCAAGGATTTATAAGCGCAAGTGTACACTGGACTTCGCAGGACAAGCGAATAAGGATATATTACATCAGTCGTCCAGAAGATTGCAAGAACACTAGGATCACCAACAAGAAGACAACTGGTTAAGTAGTCATAGAGTAAAACTGTCATTGTGTGATTTTATTGTATATGCGATATTGTTATTATATGTACCAATCATACTCTGTTTTCAATTAAAGACTTAGATTTTGTTAGCTTAAATAAACAGTGTATTTGTGTTGTGCATTCGTGTGAGTTCGGGTAAAAGGTGATTTTGGCCTTGAGTCAAGTACGACTCGTAACAATATGTATACTCTTTGCTAAAAGGAGAACTTCATACATCATTTCATTAGCTTACAAGTTACTATTAGTTATTAGGTGAAGCGGAGGTATAGTACGTAAAATTATCGCAGCGCTGAAGTGCCATACTGGGTGAAGCCGAAGGCTGAACCCAGTATGACACTGAGCGCACGATAATTTCCGCACCATACCGACGCTGAACCTAATAACTAATTTATCATACCACTAAGTCATTCTAAATATTGAAATAATTACGTTTTAAACATTTTAATTGCTGCTAAAGAGGAAAAACATTACAAAAAAGATGACTGTTCGCGA
This sequence comes from Amphiura filiformis, assembly GCF_039555335.1. Taxonomy (NCBI): domain Eukaryota; kingdom Metazoa; phylum Echinodermata; class Ophiuroidea; order Amphilepidida; family Amphiuridae; genus Amphiura; species Amphiura filiformis. The sequence continues at coordinate 31,560,715 of NC_092632.1, forward strand.
TTACATATTGCGTGCATTTTACGGCCCGGTTTATGCGAATCGCCTTTATACGCGTACCTCGCCGAACACGCGTATCGGGCTTGCGAAATACGCTCTCACTGACTAGATATAAAGCGTAAAATACACACTCACTGACTAGATACGAAAATATATCAGGTTAGCGGTGTTCTTTGATGTTTCCCTTAGTGGTATGATAAAATTATATACCTTATATTATATATATGCTAGATAAATACAACTTCAGTGATTTGAAAGCTTAAAATTATCAAATTGTTGAAAAGAAATTCTAAATTGGATTTGTCTACTTAAATTGTGAACATAAGTTTAAAAAATTAATTTAGAATGTTACTCTCCCCCGTAACAATAAAAATTCCCACTGCAAATCGCAATCGCTGAGGGATATAAGCATATTATTAATGGGATTGTGACGTTATATGGGTGCTGCCCATATGATGACAATTTTAAAATCCTTGATTTCTACAAATATAGATAACTTTGAATGATTTTCCATACCAATAATGTATTTGAAAAATTGTTTATTTAACATATGAAGGTAAATGTGATGATTGAATGAAGTTCTCCCTTAAGAAAAATTACTTCTGTAGAGTTTTAGTGGTTTATTCTTAAAGATAACATTCTTATTTTCCCTAAGTTACGTAAGTAATTCCTCGTGCTGATGTTTTCGAGGTTTAATGTCCTCATCCTCTGACAATATTCTTCAATGAGCTGAATCAAGAATCCCACCGTGGAGAACAGGATGAAATGGATGATCATTTTACAAACCTGTTAATACTTAAAAATAGTTTTCTATACTTAAAAAATATTTTGGGCAACCCTTTTTTTGGGTCAATATTGGGGTTTGCCTGACATTTGCCGAATGTTATAAATAAATATGGATAGATATAAATTCATTCTTTCAGTCAGTCAGTCATCATTTTCATTGTTTTTAAATTCATTTATAAATTAATAAATTTGTTTATTTATAAATTATTGATTGATTGATTTATGCTTTTGGGTTACACAACATGTTTAAAAGATACTTTCAGCTGATGCAATAATAATTCATATAAATTGACATATTTGACATACTTTGATGTATTATAATTTTTGATCCCCCAAGGAAACGTAAGCTTGCTGCCGATGAAGCAGACAGCGGACCATCAGCAAAGATAGCCAAAGGACAAATGAGTCCAGAAGATAAAGCACTCAAGGTTAGAATTCTCTACAAGATGATCAGGAATGGATTTCACATTGATCAGATTAATAGATGCAGTGCAATCAGGCAAAGTCCAGCCTAATCTATTAATGAGGACCAATCATTCTGTGAAGTGTGTGAGACGTTATTGCTATGCTCAGTCTGTATCTGTTGCAGAACATTTTTACAAAGCACAGTCAATCGTCATGATATCTCTGGTGTGAAGGCAAATACATGCAATGCCATACATGATTTGATAGGCTTTGCTGTAAACGATCCCGCTTTTGGTACACAGACTACATCAGTTATTTTCCAACCCATAGGCAATTTGCCTGAGTTTCATTGGCGTTTATCTTCATCAAATCTTCGGCTCCCTACATTCTTTCCAGAGGCGCGCGCTTAGCGAGGGGGAATCCTGCCTTCGTTCTGTGTGAAAACGTGGTAGGGTATTTCAATATGAGCCCTTACTGACAATTGTCCCAAAATTGCAACCAATTCATATTGCACCAAATCATAATGTTCAGAAAACAGATTCACAATCTGTTTGGGCTTAATTTGTTATTTGTAAGGCCCTCATGACTATGAAACCTCATTATATACAAAGCACGGGTACTTTGCATGTTTGTATAGTGATCTTGATTTCATCAAAAGTTATGATTCATTCAAGTTACATAAAAATTGTGAATCCATTCCTGATCATGAATCCATATCTATTTGTGAACACAATGAGCACCAAAAGCTGTGGTAAATTTGTGTTAAGTTCGCTCTCTTTATTTACTGTCATATTTTTAAAACTTCCCACGTACTGAGAAAAGTAAAAAAATGTTTTATGTATTGCTGAGATGTGCATCACAAGGAACTAGAGTCTTATGGTAAAGTGGTTAGATTAGTGATTTCATTATTATCATAACTTGTCACACAGCATCACAGGCTATAGGTTCGGCCATTTTTGATGTGAGATTTGGTAGAAGGCAATCATGGAATTCATTCAATTTTGTACTTGCGTTATTACAACTGTAAACGCAAGTGTTCATGATAATATTTTACTTCAGTATCATACGATTTGGTGTTTCAATGTACTAGTTAAGCAATTTGAAGAAAAGAAAACTGAAAGCTTACATTAATTAGATTTGCTTATGTAATAAATGTAATAGGAGCAGTAGGGGCAGCTGGGTAATAAATAAACTATGAAACTAATGTACTAATACTAATAGTAATACATGTTTAAGAAATTGCTAACATTTTATAATTGTTGTGTTCCAAACAGGAGCAGAATGACTTCATGTGGCAGATTCGAGACAACTTGGCTCTTGGTAAAGTGACTGGCCCTAATGTAAAGGTGCTACTGGAGGAGAATGACCAGGTGCTTCCAAAGAAGGGCGGAGCCAGGGTAAGAAAACAAATAGGGTTGCACATAAATAGTGCCACAGACCAGTGGATGCAATATACACAAAAACAAAAAATAAAAAAGGAGGACAAAAAAGTATGGAGGGTTACGGGTACAGATACAGGTGATTCTTGCCGTTTGAGTGATAACTCCCATTTACCCAGCTAGTGGGGTTCGAGTGCAGGCTCTCTGGCTAGCCTGATATAACGGCTGTACGCTCAGTTGAAACACACTGTTATAATTTAGTATAACAGGAAATATGTATTCTAAGTAAAGTTTTAAATGTTGATTGATGTGTTTAACTTCTCATGCTATTTGTAATTTGTAAAATAGGATTAAAAAAATACATTTTCATCCTAAATTAAAGACTCAATATACTACTTTTTGGAGGAACAATACTGCATGATATAACCTATAGATGTTATTTATTTGCTTGTACTTCGTTCTTATTTCAGCTGTATGATAGGGTTGTAGACTGCATGGCATTTGGCGCCCTCTTGCCTTGTCCTGAGTGCCAGGGTCAGTTGGTAGTGTCAGCAGGTACAGGATACCATTGCACTGGCAACCTTACAGCTTGGACAAGATGTCGATATAACAGTTTCACTGCAGAGAGAGAAGATTTCACTATACCCAAATCACTTCAGAAGAAGAAATACTTGTTAGTAGTTTAAATGCTTCTATGATTCTCTTTTGTGTTGTGTTTTGCACCACGAGTGTACCAACAAACCGCCCTTTAATTGCGTGTGTGTAAACAGTCTGCATGATTAACTTAACATGTGCGATTCAAAACTGGCAACTGCAAAATACACATGTGCAATTGTGCATCATTACTGAGCTTGAGTTGAACCAGAGAATAGGAAGGTGTTCTGTGAGCCATGTTATAGATGTACCTTGGGTATATGAGTGCAGAGGATGTATATAGTAATGAGTGAGGCTTTATTGCATTTCATACACATCGGTCTTCAGAGTACATTATTTCAACAACAGTGCTTTAACATGACATGTTTTAACAAATCAGTGAGTGATTTTCAATGATCGGCCCTGAGGGTAATAGAATTGTGAAAAAAGAGGGAAATCTACATATGTGACGTATCATGTCAAAAGGAGACACTTTTGGGCAGGATCGTAAATGGAGAAATAGCCAAAAATCTGCCCGGGGTGATTTTTTCAGAATTTGGGTTTGCTGCAAATTTGTGATGTTATTAATGTTAAAAATATTGTCTGATAGTTTCAGACCGGAATATAACTGGCATCTTGTATTTTTTGAGACATTTTTCAAGGTAATTCCTACTCTTAACATTGTCAATAATATTTGTAAAGGCCGATATCTCAATTTCCAATTTCATAATACTATAACTTACGACCTCAATATCTTCGCTTAGGAATGTCCGATTTCTTTGGGGAAAACGGCATTGTGGAGCAAAATATCTCTATATTTCAGATATGTAAAAACCTCAAAATTGACAACCTGCCCAAAAGTGTCTCCTTTTGACATGACACGTCACATATTATTACATGTAAAGAACCTATTGACCAGCAAGTTTTATTACCTCTTTCAGGAAAACATTTGAATTTGAAGCATTCAACAATGGGGTGCGTGTTTTCCCATCTGAATCTGGGGCACCACCGGTATCAGGAGCAGCAGCAGGGGCAGCTGGGTAAGAAACATCAAATGTATATCGTTGTGTGTGTATATGACTGAAAGAAGATCTTATATGAATAGAGGTTAAAATAGAAGTTTCAAATGGAGTCGCCCATTCAGGTAACGCCCATTTGAAATTTACACTCCCTGTGTGAAAAAGTTAGGTCATGTCTTCCATAGGGGGTGTGTGGATTTCAACTGGAATAGCCCAAATTTCATCTTGCTACATAAGCTATGATATTATTGTGTGTTGGACTGTCGGTTTCAGCTATTGGGTTCAACTTTACTTTTCAGTGACCAATGACATATTTGGACCTTCTTTAGTTACAAGGAAGCATGTTCCTTGATATAGTACACATTTGCAGTCATTCAGTATTGGGGGGAAAGTGCAAACTGACCAACCTTTGGCTGTAAAGCTGTCCACAACTGGTCACCAGTTTGTTTTCAGGAAAATCGCTATCATTAGCTCAGAGAGGCTGTTAGAAACTTAATCAAGAATCCAGAAAGACCAGTCATTCTTTGTTTGCCCAGAAAAAAAACTTGTGTACTGCCAATTACATGTCTGCATTTTTGCAACTTATCACAATGCTTTTTTACAATGTATACAGGTGTAAACAATGTGAACTCAAACAAGAAATAAGTATCTCAATTTTTGGAGGGAAAAAAAGTTAATATTACAATTTAAAATAAGATATTGCAGAAAAGGAGGGTAGGTAGATATTATATAAAATGCATAATGTTAATGATGAATAACAAGGTCTGAAAGTGGCCAACTAAAGCCTGATTTTCAGGGGGAAACCTAGTTGGAATATATTATTACAGATATCTAAGAAACATGTAGTGTACTAAGCATGCATTAATCTTTACACAGGATATGATGCAGTTGGACACCTGTGCATTATTGCATTCCGAGTATCTCACAATGGATACAATTTATTTTGAAAGGACTGTTAGTAGTAAACCAAACTATTTTTGTTTTCTGTCTTGGTTGTCAGTTGGTTTAATTAGTGATTGGTTAAATGTTCACGTTTTAAATATAGAGAAAATAACTTGTCAAATACAACCTGCAGTATTATATCTGATCATTGTGGACAGCTATTTATGACCTCCGGCTGTGAGCCGCAAGCATTCAGTAGGCTTTTTGAGATTTCAATGTTGGCAGGTATGTGTCAGTACTAACAAATAAACAACTAGATGTTGGTATTAACAACTAGATGTTTGTACCTAACAACTAGGCCTTTGTATCTTAGCAGCTCAAGTAAGAAGTCATCAGACAACCTGACCTACCTAACTGGTGTGAAAGTTGCTTTGGCTGGCAGACTGAGCCAGAGTGCTGCATCACTGACAAAGATAATCAATGGATTAGGAGGAGAGGTGATGTCTACTGTCAATCCATTGGTAGCATGTGTCATTACCAATGAAGGTCAGTATCTGGCAAACCATGTTGGTTAAAGGTGTTAGACATGAAAAAACAAGATTACATGTTAAGTGAATGTATGGAAAATTATTTAAGATTGAAAATGATTTAAAATAGAAATCCCACACAGTGAGGTTGCCGAACGGTTAAGGCGTTGGGCTGTGGGCCGGAAGAATATCATCTTTTAGAGCTTGAGCCTTGGGTTTGCCTTTGGTGAGAATTCTTTTCCTCTCACAAATGTTCATATAGGCCTAAGGTAGGGAATCCTGCAATTATGTTCAATTACTTTGCAGATTATAATTGTTTCATTTCCTCTCACCCTCATATACTACTAAACATGTGCAGATATAGGTAGTGTATATAATGTGATGGCTCATGGTTTTGAAAGTCACATAAAGCGGTTGGTTCTGTGTACAGGAAGAGTCATCCTTGTGCACATTAAGTGTCAGAGCTATTTGAAAAGAGAAAATGGATCATCCTTGGTTCTGATATCTTCAATCTATCCTAGGTTCCAGGATTGTGTGTAGATAATAAACTGTGCATAGAAGGTCTGTGCATGAATACTCAAACATTGAGGTACAGCATGTATAGGAATGAGGGATGATCCTAATGTCTGTTTTATTTTATTTTTATATTAGAAAGAAAACCACTCAGTCACTAAATGTTAATTAAATCAATTAAAATAGTGTTGGGATACCATAAAAGCAAAGGTGTGAAAATGCTACAAAATGGTAAAATTTGTCTGACAACCTCAATTTTCTCTGTGCCAATAAGATCCCATTACAAAAGTTTTAATTCAATTCATATGGGATATGGGTTTATTTATTAGCTGGGATCTCATTGTTTCATTGAATAATGAAGTATTGAAACTGTCAGAACTTCAGGTAATCATGATAACAATGTACCAACAAGATTCTTTAAAAAAAATATGATATATGACCTGCTGAGAGTTTTAAGAAAAATGAACATATGGTATCATGTAAAACAGTTGCTTTTATTTATGATGGGAATAAGCAAACCAGAGGTCCTGGGTTCATTTCCCAGGCGGGATCACTTTTCCTATTTCCTCCTTTAATCATTGCTCGACGGCGAAACTGATATAATTGCATCATAGTGTACATATGGTATGTTGGGCCACAATTTTATCACTCTTATAATTTTTTTAATCCATGGTGCACTTTAATGTGCACACTTAAAATATGGTCAGCCTTATTGGCAACAACATAGGTTTTTAATGTGATCACCATTTTGTTTTGCAGCCGAGTTGAGAAAGATGTCCAATAAAATGAAAGATGCCAGGAGATGTGATGTTCATGTGGTGACAGAAGACTTTCTGGATGCAGTCAGGAGAGGTGGTGATGCTGCCACGATGATAACAGAGAGTAGTATCTCTAATTGGGGTGCTGATGTGAGTTGAAAACATGTGTAAATTGAGGTTGTGCAAGACTTAGAGAATAAACGATAGGAATTTTTATTTTGACTATCCTCTACCGTGTGATAGACGACAGGCAGGTCCAATATTTTGAGTAGTGGATGCCGGCGCAGCCGGTATACACCTACGATTTACACAGTTAAATATTATTTTAGTAACTGTAAGCTATTTTTAAAAATAAAAGTTAAGTTACCGTCATAAAAACTCCACTTTTTCTAAAATGAACGAAACTTGTTTACAACTTCACATCTTTTGTTGCACGTACTGCTAGTGCGTGCGAGTATTCCGCACTGCGTCTACGCATACAACGCGATACATACGCGCACCTCTATGAGCGTGTTACGCATTATCAACGCTCATGATGACGTGGGGTCATCTACAGCCTGATAGACGACATCCAAAATCATGCGATTGTCCAATCAGAATATGTGTCTATGTAATAGACCACTCCCACTGACTAAGAATGTAGTTTTATGGTGGTAGTGTTTTCTTGGGCCATTGAAATCATTTGTTTAACTGAATCAATTTCTAAACCAGATAACTAATTTTTAGACTGATCAGAGATTGTGCACTAGCCAGTCCAAGGTGCTCAAAGACATAGATGATTCTTGATGATCTTTGATCTTTCTTTTCACCACAGCCTAAAACTCGGATTGCCAAGGATGTAACTGATGCTCCAGGACCTTCATTTAAACGTGTACCTACAAAGAGTGCCTTAGTCTCAGACAGGGAAGGTATGTTATAACAGAAACTTTAAAAAAATAATTGGCCTAAAACTTTCCATAATTACAGGGTAAAGACCACCCTTAACTGATGCTAATGCTAAATGCAAGTACTTAATTGTAAAAATAATCAATAGTAATTGACCAATCAAATGGCAAGAATCTTTGTATGAGTTATACAAAAAAACCTATCAAACACTGTGATTGATAATTGGTGGTAAAACTATTAAATGATAATTTAGTAAGAATTTATGTATAAGTGATCAAAGCAAGCAGTATTTTATTGTTATGGTCTATTTGGTTACAGAGAGAGAATACACCATGAGCGTACCCAAGAAGATGAAGATGATGCTGAAAGGAGGAGGAGCTGTAGACCCAGAATCAGGTAACGCCTCTCATCAATTGTTATGCATACATAATGTAGAAAATTATACGACTAATTTTTTCCTATTTATACTTTTGTTTAGTTTGAAAAATTTGTCGATAAATAATCCTTTTATGGTTTTCTGACTGGGATGTTGTGTCAGAATTTCAAGCATTGGTAACTTCCTGAAAAAAGTCTAAAAAGGAGTATTTTTCTGTATGCAAAACCCTATAGTTTTAAAATTGAGGAAAAGTAAAGCAAGAAGAATAATTTATATTTGCAATCTTAGTCGGTATGGTTTAGCTTGTAAGTACTAAATTTTATTGGTTCCTGGATGTCATCTACATCACGATAGAGGATATTGGTCATCGCAGAACACACTTGTTGAGGGGCTCGTATGTAGTGCGTTGTATCAAACGCAATCATAGTACCCATAGTACGTGCAACTTTTAGAGTAAGGGAAGTTTTCACGACAGTAACTTCTGATAAAGTTTTGATAAATAAAATTGTGTTTTGTTATTAAAATAATGTTTAACTGACTAAGAATGATTATAAACAACAGAAATTTTCCTAAAATCAACTTTGATTTACCGATAGTGTGAATACTGAATACCCACTGACTGGATTTAAGGCCGAAAACATTGTTTGGTTTTCATCCATTGCCTGTACCTCATTTTAAGGCAGCTCCCTATCAGAATGTTCAAATGTTTGCAAGATGTTTTCTTTCTGATCGAGATTTATTTCTTCTAAGGTTTAAACAACTATTATTTCGATCATTTGTAATGAATGTGCATGTCTGTGATAAAAAATACCTTGCATTATTGCTGTCCTATGCTGTAGATTTGAATCGTTCCCTTGTAATTTTGAAGTTCATCCTAGGTCAAGAAATGGATAATTTTATTTAAACCTGCATTAAACCTTCATACAGGAGGTCTTTGAAAGATTGGTACAGGAGATAGTTTGGGTTCTTTTGCTTGCTTGCATGGATATAAATATTCCAATTGAAATATATGTTCTTGTGTATATATGGGGTTGATTAATAGGATTTGCTGTGTGATCATTATTTATACTCTCTGCTTCACTTCAGGCATAAACAAGCAACCATGCACTCATCCGTGTTAACAAATTCATCACAAAAACCTTGGTGATTTACTCTCTGTTTTCATAGTTCTGTCCAAGTACCATCAAAATATGCAATGCACTGATTCGTAAAGGTATATTGTGATGTGATCAGGCAAAATCAGTCGGAAGTCAGAAATATTAATTTAGAGATATAGCCAAACAACGGAAGTATTTCTTTTTGTTTCCTATTGTTTTGGAAACTCTTTACCTGCTTATATCTTTTGAACTGGTTGTCCAAATTCAATGGGGGTTTTGCAAATGTTGTTTAAAATCCTTTAAGAAACTGAAAATTGAACATGCCCGACTTCAGACTGATTTCGCTTGATCACACCACCATTTGGCATGTATTTCATTCTGCATGGCATGGACAGTCAAAGCAACTTAAAATAAACAAGCACAAATGCTGTTCTATGTGAATTCTGTACCCCCTCCCCCTCCTCAAGGAAGACATGTGAAATTCCAGTTGGAATTGAGAGCAGGCCTGGCGTTCCAGCTGCATTTCAAGCAAATCAAGCAAAGAGTTTAGCTGGAGGGTATGGAAGACATAGATGTGAAAAAGCAGTGAAGGAAGTAAAATTATTTACTGGAAATACTGAAATTCCGGCAGGTGTATCTTTCAAGTTTATAAATGCCAGTCAGGGTTGTTGATTTTTTTGATTTTTTTTTTAATAAAAAAAATCAGATATTTTTTATTTAAATTTTTTTTATTTAAATCGCTATTTTTTTAAATTTTTTTGATTCCAAGAACTGCTATACCCCATGATAAAGTCAAAAGAGTACTAGTGGAATGCTAGTCATATGCACAATCCTACCAGGTATTTACAAAAGAGTCAAAACATGCTTTTACATGTGAAAATTTCAAAGAAAAATTATGGGAAAAAAACTGAATTCTGCACCTTGAAGATGAATTTTTAGCAATAGATAAATTGACATCATATAGGTATTTTTATTGTATCCAAAAGTTGTAGAAACATTAGGAATGAAGTAAAACGGTAAATTTAAGAAAGAAATTAAAGGGGGGGTAACCCTATTGATTTTGGATATGGATTGTCTTTAAAATTACATAATAATATCAAATATCGCCCCCTTTATGCTGCTTTGTGAAAAAACGAGAGCATTTTCAGCGTAAATGTGAATAAATAGCCAAATTTGCAATCCAATACCTTGGTATACGTGAATTGCATTATGGGCAGGCAAGCAACAACAACAATTCTCGTTCGTATGACGTACAATGTCCGGCCCGTATTGAACGGAAAATATTTGGGCTTTTTTTTCGTACCGTTTCAGAAAAAAAGAAAACAAAATATATTTCCCCTTGTAATATGTACATTTCAAATGAATATAAAAAAGTTTGGGTTAAGAATGGAGAGAAAAAAAACCTTCCGGTACCGGGTTTTGAACCGGGAACCTCTCGGGTAAGTAAAAACGCGCTAGTCTATTGAGCTAAACAGCCCACTACGTGAAGCGTGGAAGTTTTATAATTAAATACGGCACACAGTCTCCTCAGCAGTTAGTGTGGTTCGCTTTTTCACAGAATGTGTGGGGACGCGAAACCAAAGTAGCTGTTGCGGTGACTGATGATCGCTCATAATTCCCTGCCCCAGAATTCGGAGTAATTTTTAGTATTTACAAACTGGTAACCTGTAAAAACCGCTGTGTTTCATGATTTCTCTGGAAATACATCGACTTGGATCGTCAAATTTCAGGATAGTAATGAGAAAAATAGTAGCTATTATGTGATACCAAAACCTCATCAACAATGAAAAAAATCGGGGGGATGATGCTGTCGATCGGGTAACGGACCTTTAACTTAAGTTGATCAAAAATGGTAAAATATTGAAAAAGTTGATTTAAATCAGTGATTTAAATAAAAATCAAGTGATTTAAATCATGATTTAAATCAGTGATTTAAATCAACATGATTTAAATCAAACAACCCAGATGCCAGCTGTGTCCATAAGGAGGGGGGGGGGGAGGGGTGAAATGTGAATTTCTGTTGTCTATTTAAACCTTAATTCTGGCTGTGTCTCCATGGGAGGGTTCAGAATTGATCTGGAATAACCCAATGAAAACATAAGCACATACAATCACCCATAAAATACTATGCATTGACACTAAATGCTTTTTGGTGTAAAATCGCCCAAAGAGCCCGCTTGAATATCACAACCTTAACACAAACATGGCAGAGTCTGCACTCTTTACTTTGGTCAATACAGTGAAGAGGAACAGAATATCCTGAATCTTAAGATGGGTTCAGTAGTTTCTTTATTTGAATAATTCCTGTGTCTAATTCTTCTGTTTAAGGTGGTACGAAAGGCAAAATCAAGTTGCTCTGATTGAGATTAAAATAGACTTGTTGCAAAGAGATATGCAAAATAATCGTAATTCCAAAATTTGAGCCAAATCGGACAAACTGTTTTTGAGATATTGCTGTTGAAAGATTCTTTGTATTCTATTGTTTTTGCCAATATATTGATGAAGTTAATGAGGAAAATTGGCAAAATGTGCTCATTAATATTAATTTTTGCCAATATTTTCATGAATAAACCTTCATACTACTTTTACCTTTAAGAATTTTGACCTGAAACTTTGCCAATGTGTCTCTATGACCTAAACCTTTAACATGTGATTTTCCCGCCCATCTAATTTGCATATTTGCATAATTAATTAGCTTTAAGTATAATGCTAATTAATTATGCAAATATGCAAATTAGATGGGCGGAAAATCACATGTTAATGTTTTAGGCCATAGAAACACATTGGCAAAGTTTCATGTCAAAATCATATAAAATAAAAGTAGTATGAAGGTTTATTCATAAGATATTGGTATAATATTGGCAAACATGAATATTCATGAGCACATTATGCCAATTTTCCTCATTAACTTCATCAATATATTGGCAAAAAACAATAGAATACAAAGAAACTAAAAACATGTATATCTTGACAACCGTATGTCCGATTTCCTTCAAACAAAAACTATTTTGCTCAGTGTATTTAGCTTAACTTATTCAATCTATTCAAATGGTTCTAAATTCAGTTTCTGTTTTCCAGAAACATCGTTTCGAACCCCCTTAATGGGAATGAAAATGGGTTATTGGGCTATTCCATTTAAAATCCACACCACCCTCCTTGGAAAATATACTGCCATCTCAGTTACACCTTATGTTCAATCCAGCTGGAAAATGTGGCTTGTTTTGTGTTAAATTGCTGTTGAAAATTGTTGAAATTTATCAAACCCAGTTGAATTTTTCACAATCTCACCTAAAATTAAACAATTTTCTTTTCAAAAGTTTTCACACCTCTACCACTTTTGATGAAAATAGCTAGATGTGGAGTATTAAGGCCAGAGTAATGGGAGAGAACATGGACCTTTTCGAGCATCATTATTTCTGAATTGTATATTCCAAAGTATATAAAACTATACATTTTTGGAAAGGAAATGAGTCAAGGAATCCCATGGTGACGTCAGATTTGTTCAAAAATCTGGAGTTTTTGAAAAAAATCACAAAAATTCACTTTTTTACCCCAATTTTTTTGTGACAACTTAGAAAAAAATCCGTTCGGAGTAAAACAATTTCAGTTAGCTTTTCATGAAGAAGAGACATGAACTTAGGGAAGGGTTTTTTTATTTTTTGAAATTTGTCTCTTTTTTCTAAATATTGAAAAAAACATGTGAAAAAAGCAATTTTGTCACTCTTTTAAGTTAAAAATTGAACATAATGGTGTATATTTTTGTTTAAAACAAATATTTTGAAAAAATGAGAAAAGCTTCCCTAGACTTTGATGTACTCTAAACGATAGTGCAAAAGTTTACCTTTTGCTTGCATATTTTTCGAGTTATCTTGTCACAAAAATCGTGCAATATTGTTAAAAGTGAACTCTGAGAAATCGATGTTTTAGTAAAAAAATGTCAAAATTATGCACAAAACGTCCTTATATTTTAAAACGGTAAGACTTTCACGCTTGTAAAAGCTGTATCTGGTGTATGGTCTAAATATGCATCTTTTCGCACCAATGAATCTATAATGTCTGCTTTCAGTGCTCCAAAATTCAAAATAATTAAAAAATCTAAGTGGCATTTTTGACTGCAAATTTTTGTTTTGTTTACACCACATTTTGCTGGCGTTAACAACATACCGAATGCGCTTGGCTGCGTTGGACATACGCCAGCAGAGTTGTTGTCTTGGCGTCACACGACACAAATCGAAGCCAGAATCGCAATATTTCGCATTCAGCGCATTTCTGACTCATTATTTCCCGCCAATTAACTAAGCTGTCTTGAGCCATGTGACTTTTTAGAGTAAAAAAAGAGCGAAATAAATCAAGCAAAAATATGAGTAAATATTAGCAAGTTGTAATTTATCAGTTTCAAGTGAAAGAATACATCTTAGTGTTGATAAATATCAAGAAATCTCAAATTTGGGCGTGGACGAATGTGTCTTCCATTACTCCTGCCTTAATTAGAAGAATCTTGTCTTGTTTTGTATTGTCTTGATGAATACTGCCTTAATACCCCTTTGCAGGAGTCACACAAGCTGGTCCACGCAAGGGGTGGGATTTCTTCACAAGCAGGTTTGTCACAGGGGGGTGTGGTTTTCAAATGGAATAGCCTATTCATTTGTCACGTTCTGAATCCTTTTGACATTTTCCAATAAAATTAATGACCTATAGAGATAAACTGACCTTTGATGCGTGTCCAGTATCATGTCTTCAAAAGGCTTAAACTGGCTCCATTGGTTTACATTCTGTGCAAGAAGGGAGAATGATTTGTGGAGTGGCTCAGAAATTAAGTAAACAAAGGTGGATCCTTTAAATTCCCCGAGCGTTAATATGCCATCATTTTAGTTGACCATTTGGTCACTGCTGGACATAATTAAAAAATAATGGCTGCCACATCATATACTTATCTTAACCCTAATCTTAATACTTACACCCTCAGCTATTCACTGATTTTATTCCCAAATCCTTACCTGAAGTGAATGAGGTGAAAGTACCTTTTCACAAGCATTGCCAAGTCATGCCCAAATATATTCCCAACAAATTAGAATTAAAACTAAAAACAAGAAGTCATAATACCTATTAATAAGCAAACAAATAAACACAGAATAATGATTTGGGGAGATGGGGAAATAAAAGTACTTGTTTGTTTTGTTTGTTTACTTATTTGTTTTGTTTGTGTCTTTGTATGTATTTCTTCTTTATTTTTGGTCCATCCTTGACCTTGACACTTGGCTTTTTTGTGCTAATATTACTCACATTTTTGTTTCTTTTTGATGAAAATTAATTCTGATTCAGTCATTGTATGTGGTTACTGTGGTGGAATGAAGCATTAGTGATTGCCATGACAACCATGCTGATGCTGCCATCCCAATTTTGGAGATATGAATAAATAATGAATAATTACATTAGTGCTGAAAACAATGAACAAACTTCATGCTTTATTTGGCACTTCCCACGTCTGTGAAAGTCACAGAATTATAACCATCGATAAAAATCATGTAATTTTGATTTTATTCATGGAATTCCATAACAGGGTCAAAACTCATGTACATGTAAGTTGATTTTGTTTATGGAATTTTAAAAATGTTAAAAGTCACAGAATTATTTTCCAAAGAGGAAGTGAGAATTGAAAATGTTAAATGAGTATTTAAAAAAAAACCAAAAAAATCCCGCCAGTGTTCTTGCATAAAAATGGGAGGTAAAGTTGGCATGGAATCTGATTTTAAGTATGTTGAAAGTTTGTGATTAGATATCTGAAAAAGTCATAGTAAAGTCATGGATTTTATAATTGAAAGGCTGTGCAAACTTCATTTGGTCCTACCTTAAAACCATTTTCGCAACATCTTTTTAATTTTTTGCTTGATTATATAGAAATGTGCTTGCAAAATTGATTGGTATTAAATAATGCATGTAGCTTCGGCATCATGTACAGTTCAATTAAAAAGGTTAAGAGCAAGGTACAAGATGAATATCCTGTAAAATGAGAGTAAAGCAAACTCTCAAGTTGTTCACAGCAAAGTGCTAAGATGGGTATCAGGTAACTTGAGATGAGAGTATACAAGACAAAGTGTATCAGATATAATGCCTTCATGCATTACAGGCAGTTTGTTAAATCTACAAAGAGTGATATCTTGCAGAATTGAAGAATGAGGGTTGGGCCAAGTGTCTTTACAGAACGTGTCAAGCATTAGAATATGTAGATAAAATGATGAAATTACCTGGTTAGTAAACCAGGGTGTGCCTCCTCCTATCTCAGATGTAATCAGATTGTATAGGCAGTGATTAGTGCTCAAGGGCTTGTGACCTGGTTGTGTGCAGGAATTGCGTATTTAGCTTGTGCGATTTTAATTTGTGTTCAAATAAAATATACCAAGAGTGCACATCCTGAAATGGTTTATTGAGCTCTGAAGGTTAATGATGCTGGTGGTAGTCACTGATGGTCTACTTCTCTATATTATAAAGAAACAATTTACAAATAGTTTTTTTTAAACCAATCAAACCTGTTATTCTGACAGAATGAAAACTGCATGAAGTTGATAAGTCAGTGTCAGCCATGAGATTTTTTTCTTTTTCATTTTTTTTGTGTGTGTTTTTTTAATGTTAAAACTAGAATTTTTGTTTGTTTATGCTACACCCTGTATAATTCATACACACCCTGTAAAATAACATTTTATTTTAACATATTCTGTATCCTTATAAAGCCAGCTTTTTAAATATGTTTACTTATGTCAATTAATTGTGAAATAATGGCCTGAAATGGGAAAAACACTAACCCTTTTGTTGGCCTAATTATCTCAAATATAATGCATTTCAGTGCAGATAAATGCAGAGGAATTGAATGCCTTCTTTGACAATTACGAAAACTAAGCATAGCATGAACACCAGGAAATCAAAGTATAAGAACATATAAACACACTCTCTGTTTGTATAGTTGTGAAACTTTACATTTAATTAGCTATACTGGTTACAAGATATTGCACATAAAATTACATAACCAACCAAAGTAGTACATGATTGAACGATGTAACTGATTGTTCTGTATCTGATGAGTCTCAACATATGAAGAGTTTTGTTGCAAAAGCATGTACATCAACCTCTGGGTGAAATTGAGTTATTGGCATGACATTATAGTGTGGGTAGAATACACATTTTGATGATTGTTTGACCTTCATACCAGCTTCCCTTCCGGAGATATCGTATATTTCCTATTTGGGAGTAGGGAATTTCCCGAATTGTGAACTTAAAATGAATATTGATATAGTAGCCTTAAATGTTCTTTGCCTATTAAAATTAAAAGGAATTTAATTAAAAATTCATAATTAAAAAAGTAAATGAGATATTTCAATTTTTCTTTTTGATTTTGAAAACATTAGTCAAGTTATATAACATAGTGCAAAAAGAAAAAAAAATTGATTGCAAAGGTGGTTTCTAGAAAAGCGGTAAATTTATTTTGTTGCAAAAGCCCTTACATCTACAAAAGGCACATTATAGAAGAAATAATAAAATAAATAGGAAGGCTTAAAAATTGTACTAAACCTATTCTTTTAGTTTCTATTCATCAACACTTTGTTCAAAACCAAAATGAATCAAATCGAACAAGTAATAATTGCAAAATTTAAAAAGGCTGTTTTTCTCAAAAAGTCAAAAAGTGGATGTAAGGGCTTTTGCAACAAAACTCTTCATGCATCAGGGATGTAAGTTTTCAGGATTAATCTGCAATTCCAGGGGTTTTTTTCTTCCAAATTTCCGACTTTTTATTTGGGTTTTTTTTTGCCCATATTCACACGCTATTTCCAGATTTTCAGGGTTTTTTCTTCAGGCCAACTTACATCTCTGCATATATCATGTTATACAATATGTTAGAAATTTTAACTTATTGCATTCAGCAGGTTTCTTTCAAATATGCAACATGGTTTGGTTTCAATTTATCATGACAAATATAATACCAGTGTTCTCTTTAGGCTATAAAGTACAGAAAATACAGTTCACAATTTAATTTAATTTTTTACATATTTATAATATGTTTACATTTTGTAACCACAAACTTGGCATTGTCGTAATTGAGTGCAGTACAGCACGTTTTTTGAAATACTTTTTTTTTTTGGCTTTCCATTGATATATGTACAGTAGAATAAAATATCAGTGTAGGACTGACTTCTTTGACTTGCAACTATGGGTACTTAGTCTGAGAATCAATTGGGCTATTCCAGTTGAAAGTCATATACCTCCTATGGAAGACATGACCTCGAACTCCTACACAGGGGATGTATATTTTAAATGGAATCACCCTTTCAGGTAACCCTATTTGAAATTCACACTCCCTGTGTAAAAGATTAAGGTAGTTGTCTTCCATAGGGGGTGTATAGATTTCAACTGGAATAGCCCATTGCTGTGATAGTTCTGATTGTGATAGTTATGCAACAAATTGTTTGAATAGCCATAACAACTTGCAACATTTATAAATAAGTAAAGAAGACAATAGATCAAATATTTACATTGAATATGAAATCTGAAAATAAAAATATACTTCTCACAGACCAAAACATTCAGGTTTACTAGAATTGAATTTTAAAACTTTTTATTGCAATTAATGATCTAAATTAACAAAATCATTGCATCAGCAGACAGTTAGTTTAAACTAAAATCAGTTGATTGACTTATGTGCACCCTGTTTTTTGTTTAAAACACTGTACTATTATGTGTGCGCGTTGACCTTGTCGTCTTGGTATACTTGACATAATACTTGTACTTGGTCGGTGTGAACTTGGCACAGCAACAACAAACCACAATCCAACATTCTTTGCGAAATTTCGCATTGATAAGCGAGTACAAAAATGGGTTCAACACAGAGTTTATGTATGGGAAAATGTAGCGGCATACATATACCGTGAGTGCTGAGCGATCCTTGCGGAGTATGCTTGGGTCAAACCCAACATAGATGTCTATGATGCCTCTTGGTAACCAGCAGAGTATGAAGGCGATGATTACAAGAAGAAGTCTTTTGGCTACAATAACGCGAGTACGATTAACCATATCAGCACCAGATCCAGGAGCATGAAGAGAACGATTGGCAAGAATACAGAATATACGCAAATATGCCACGGTTATGATACCTATGGGTATGAACAGCGTGATACTCGCATCTACAAACGCCATGATAATGCGCGCATTGTCGTGCTGTCCGGTGCGAATCTGGCACTCGGGACTTTCGTAAAGAAGCAGTGTTTTGATAGCAGTTAGACAAGAGAAAATCCAGACTGTAGCAAGAATGACCTTTGCTCGTTTAGCATGAGTCGCCATGTCCAGTGGTTTACACAAACAGAAATAGCGATCTATTGATATTCCAACAAGGATCCATGATGAACATAGCATTGTCTGGTGCCATAGGAACAAGATAGATTTGCACTCAGCATCTGTCATATAACGATAACGTGTCACACTCTCTATGTGCACATGCAGGGGATAACAATGGTACATACAAGGAAATCAGTGAATGCTAAGTTGCACAGAAAATAATTAGCTGTGGACTGCTTGCGTTTCCTATGCTTTAAATAAACGGTCAAAACGACAAGATTTCCTATTGTTCCAAGGATCATGAAGATACTCATGAATGTAATGTTTAGAATTACATGTATGGAGTCAGGTCGTAAGAGATCATTGTCAAAATGCTTTGTGGAATTGTCAGTGTCATTTAGAATTGATTCAGCTTGAAAAGTTGTTGCTTCAGATGCATCATGGCTGACGTAAAAGGAAACACCGGTGGGAGTTATTGCACTTGATACAGCATCAGTGCTTTGTTGACTGTAGGATGCAAACCAGTCTGTTATAGGCCATGTGGAGGTTTCTGTTGCCGATGCCATTTTATGACATGCGTGTGATTGAACCACCCTGTATAATAACGGTTACTCGGATAATCAGTGTACACAATTACACAAAGGCATGTCAATAGTTATGCTTGAAAATAGATAAGTGGATCACAACAGACAGTTACAATATTTGTAAAGCAACATTTCACAAAGTAGGTTTGCATGTTTAAAGTTCAAAAGGACGCGTGTTTGTCGCCATACCTATTTCCGTTAATTGTGGAATCCACAAACTAGTAGATGTTGTATTTCCCGTAGGACCATTCAGCTATTGACTTCCAGATTAACAAAACAAGCAAGAAAAATAATGCACTTCAGTTTGTTCACATTATTTGGTTGTTTACAATATTCATGATTTACCATCTCATGTGCTATGTACAGATGAGTCCAATCAGAATAAAACAACACTTTTAGTTCTCGACTTCCTTTTTGCTCAAAATCTCCAGCAGTTGACATGAAAATATTCCAGTATGGTTACATCTTGTTTTAAAGCAAGACTGTAATGGTGTTGAAATTGCATCATTAATGTGTGTAGCCTGTAATAACTCTGTAACAAGTTCCGTAGACATGCAATCCATTAAAGTCTCAGCTTGATTAGACAGTTTATTGAATTATGTCAGCCATAAAAGATACAATGTGTGCAACACCATCTGTCTCGCCTCTTGTCTGCCTGGCCTGAATCCCGGATCCGGATTGTGTGATTACTTAAAGAATCAACGATGTGGCTGTAGATGGCTCTTTTCCTCCTCCCTGTTCTTGTATAAATCAAGGTCTAGCCAAACTAATTAGAGATTTATCTGGACAATCTAATACATCCAACTGTCGCCATAAGCTGCTCCCTCGTGATTAGATCTAGATTTCTTCTTTTGATCTGTAAGGTAAATAAAGAATAAAACGTTGTGATTCATGTCGTTATTAGAAATAGCATTCAGATTGACCCACCCTGAAGATACCAGTATCAAGAGTATCAATATTGACATAACTGATAATTGCAGCATGATTGTTTAATTAAGCATCGGCTTTTCCTTCCTGGATGCATCTTTACTTTGGTCTTAACATTAGTTTGTTTGTTAGTTATAAAATGATGGTTTGAATGCTTGTAAAGTGGACACATTTTATATACTCAGAAGTGTTTTATGACAGTCACTTTTAATGTTTCATTTTTAATTTTCCACTTGGGGATAGTTCCGGGGAGGGGAATACTCAGTACAAGAATGACCATACGGAGACGTGCCGCAAACATGGGTGGCATTTTTAGCCTTTTGGTATACCAATGACCCCTTTTGTTAGCTAATTTTGATATATGGATGGCCAGGATGGATGGGTCCCTTTTTCAAAATTGTTTCAATTTTGAAATTTCCCCAAAATTTTTTTTGGGGGTGGGGAAGGGAAGTTGTAAAAATTTAGAAAATGTGTGTTCAATTTGGCCGAAAATTTTGAGTTTTGGTATATTGGTGGGTCCAAATTTCTTGAAAAATTGGTATATTGATGGGTCCACTTTCAAATTCTCAGCGACACAGGGGTAAGTTACATTATTAGTGTGTCATGTTATCCTTCACACTCAGCTACACTCGTATGCATGCACCCCGTCAGATATACACACATGGTTGCAAGCGAGAAATTATGCACTGACGTGCATGAAATAAAACTTATTCTATTTCACAGCATGTAAATGCCTTTGCTCAAAGAATCACTTTAAAATATTTCTTACAGCTCCTTGAGTGATATGTTGATGTGCACCTTAAGTGTATTGACGTCACAGTGTCGACAATTTGTAAGTGCTCATCACATAAACAGTAGAAGTGATGCAGTAATGGTCAATTTATGAACTTAATAATGGAGCTATTTATTATTTCTGGTAAAAGGAAGCTAAAAGATGTGTTGCCAACACATCACACGCAATGTGAAAAGAAAAAAAATAATTCAAAACAACAAGAATTAAAAATGACTTGTTTCCTTTCATAAATTATATGAACACTTTCATTTTTAAAATGCTATTGTGTCATACTTCTTAAGAGTGACCCATATAATCCTGTCTGTCCAACAAAAATTAAAAAGGTTTAAGCAGCTTTGCTTAAAAGTGGCATTTTTAAAATTAAAACCAAGACATTGACGAAAAAACACAGATCATTCACCAACAGGCAAAGTCCAGCATCATCTGTTAAGGCTAATTTGTACAGGTGTGTACAAAATGCTACGCTCATTCTTTTCACTAAAAAAAAACACAGTCTTGACATATGTTGCATAAACATATATAGGCACCATAGAGCTGATAATAAAGCCTAATATACAGCTCCATGATACCCACAAATGACTTGTTTGATTGTTAGACACTTAGACAATATGTGAGAATTCTCACCATACAAAGCACTGGGGACTTTGCCTGTTGGTCAATGGTCTATATATTCTATGGTCTGCTCTTTAAAAGTAACCTTCATGTAAGAGTATGTGACACAACCTGATCAAACCAGGCCAAGGGAGTCCATTCTTGAAAATTGAGCTATTAATCAACTTGTCCAGTAACCTCAGATGATTTGCTGCAATTTGTACATCCCCAGCATACTTTGTTGCGAACTTGCATGACTATATTCTCATATCATGTAGGCGGATTTTATTGTTTTTGCTGACTGTTTTACCTCTAAACAATGACACTTTGTTGCCATTAACCCAGTTAGATCATTTAGCCTCACATATGAAAGGTTTGTCAGGGAAGGTTTGTTGAAAATTTAGAATCAAGAGGTGCAAGTTTCCAAGAAACTTCCTGAATTCAAAAACTGGAATTTTCTTCAAATTTCGTGATTTTTGATTGCAAACTTGTAGTCCTTATGTTTGGTTGCTGAGCCTGTCCCCTAAAGTGGTTCAAAATGACACTTGTACCTGTTGGCTGGTACCTAGAATTCCAGGTATCACCAAAAGAATGTTAGTGCGGACAATGAGTTGATACCACCATAGACCTTTTCAGGAGGACTTTTTATAGAAAACACTGACCTTGGGCGACTGGTAAACAAAAACACCGCAACCAATCACACTGGTACGTTTGATGAGCGAGTGGCATGATTGTTGACACCAATCATGTATTGCATTTCACTTGGCACAGTGTATTGAATGTGGTGTCCAGTGTGTGGTCGAATGCAAGTTCAAATCGCCAGATTTTGATGGTTGGATGTGTTTGAACAGGCGACATCTTTCTAAACTAATTTTTGTAGATTTGCAATCAGCTGCTGAAAAGGTCTATGGGGTAACATGATGGGAAACCAGCAATAGCTGGGGATATTAAATTCAAGGATTTACTCATGTGCAACATGTATAATAGAACTCGCAAGGTTTAAAACAAAATGACATGATTACACAGAAGTGACAAATAGACAAGATCACAGTGGTTCCAGTGCATCAATTTAGAGGTACTCTATATTTGCCCTTTGTCATGCGCATGGTCAAATAAATAAATAAATAAATGTAGACATTTATATAGCGCTTTATGCCGTAAACAGCCTCAAAGCACTTTACATTTATTCCGCCGTCATTAGAATATGTCGGAACCACCTTTGCAGCCTACAAGTGGCGCAGGGTCCATCAGTACAACGACTGTGACTACCCCTAACAGCTTCCCATTGCACCTGGGTGGGGTGAGGCAAGCGAGGCATGCGAACATAGAAGAGCAAGCCCCCTCCAATTAAATTCATAAGACTACCAAATCAAATTAAAGCATCTACTACCAAATCATTTTCATGAAATATGTGGAATTTTGGAACAGGCCTAGTTAACATTCATTAATCAGCATTGTCATTACCTCTTTAGGACGGCATAGTTTGTTACAAAATTATATTAGTAAACTGATGAGTCAAAGCTTACAATTGATCTGTTTTATTTATCATGTGGGATGTAATCAAATATACATTTCATATTTTAATTCATCTTAATACGAATATCAAACTGGGACACGAGAAGACGTGCTGATGGACTTGGAGATTAACTCTGTGATTGATGGCTAGTTTAGTTGGTCAGTTAGTCATTGATTTAATTTTGTTGGAGACAACATCCAATCATGGTCTTGGGTGATAAAATGCTGCAAACTACTTCACTTCATGAGAATTGTAGTTAAAATAAGAACCTACATGTATGAGCATCCAGCCAAGAAAATTGCTTCTTCTTTTTTACTTGTATTATACAAGTACTAGATTTATTGATAACTGCAATATCACTTACTGGGAGCACGTCGTTGACAGAATCGAAAGTCACATTGATACAGCTCATTTTGGAACACTACTGTCTGTTCAATTAACTTACAGACTCGGTTTTTATTGCTTATTTAAATCTATTTTATGTTTTTCGAAAAAAGCCATGAAAGAAAGGTTGTTAGTGACCTTCAGACCCAAGAAGTTTTTCTTGTTCAAAATATATTACCAGTAAAAAATCTGCTGAAATTTGAGCAACTTCACAACAAATTTGAAAATGATCTGCGAAATGCCCGGTGGGTTTAGTCTTCACTGACAATGTGTACGCATGATGGTTCCAATTAGGGTACTTTTCAAGAAATGTCCCATGAATTTTTTAGGACAAAATTGTTCGCGATTGTCCAAATTAGGGGTGTTTTGGAGCAAAATTGTCCTTGAAATGAAAAATAGGGTGTATTTCTAGGACTTTCGTCCGCTGCTTTTACCGCTACAGTTTTCGTTATTGTCCTCATTTCCCTGTGAAATAGGGGAAAATTCAAAAGCGCCCTTGAAATGGTAAAAATAGGGTATTTATTTGGAAAATGTCCTTGATTCCTCGTGATAAGGGGTGAAATGAAAATCGTCCTCAAAATGATAAAAATAGGGAGGTTTTTGGGGCAAATTTTCCTTGATTTCAAGCATAAAATAGGGGGTAAAATTGCTGCAAATGTCCTCGATTCCCCGTGAAATAGGGGTCATTTTCAAATCCTGGAACGGTCATACGTCCTACCTTTAAATACAAACTGAACCCACCGGGGCGAAATGTTTCATACCATTTATCAAATACATATTTGGATTGTTCAGTTACTTTACTTTGAAGGTAGAAGTCCTATGGATGTGACGGTCAAATAAGGAAAACCATTTTAGATCAATATGGTACACTGGTAGATAATTAGAGGTCATTATACTCTTTCTTTAAAAGGATGAGCAGAGTAGCATTTATTGTGGTACTAGTATTATTATCATTATTTATCTTATTGAATAGTGTATATTGTGTTACAATAAAATAAATGCATCAGTATTAACTACATTAATTCAAAGTCAAAAAAATACATTGAGCATTTAGCCTGACAGTCTCTGGTTCAAAACGTGAATCAGTAGCAGTAGCCTGTATGAGTAAACCCTGATCTTAATTGTCCCTAATGCCTCTAATTCTGAAATGAACTTAACTTAAAAAAGTTTTTAACCATTACAAATAATTGTCTGGTCCCAATTTATAGTCTAAATGTAATCAAAAGTCGACATGAAGAGAAACATTTTCAAAATTCGGAGGTCCATTAGAACATTTTCTGTGACTTTTTTTATAACCCATTATATTTTTCAAATAAATAATTAAAACTGAGTCTCTAAGTTAATGGGACAGACAGTAATAACAATACTGGTTGATTCATTTTGTTATCTGAAACCATTGTCTTTATCCACAGAAGTATTTGGACAAAACGGTTTTATATTCTTGACCTTTTAAAATTTTTCTAGATTTATTCTAGATATGAAACTCTTTCAAAAATTTCTTAAATTGGTAAATGTTCAATCTTTAAAACTAACCAGTCAACAGAAATATTTATTTCATAAATAGACAAGTATAATGAATAAGGTCATATTTGTCTCCTGCGCAATCTAATGGTATTTATTTTCCCCCATTTATACTTGTGCCATTTTCACTTCCATCTATACCCTGTACCCTTAAATTATCTCCTGCCAGAGGGTTCCCATAATACCTTAATGTACGTAATTGTAATTCTAACCTGTGATCCTGGACCCTTACTTTTTGCCAGTTTTTGCCTTGTTTAAACCGCAAAAATGGCAGAAACTCATATACATACAGTCGGTTGCATATTAAAAAGTAAGACGGAAAGCACATTAACAGTAACACACAATCATTCAATATATTTTTGTCTCATCAAGTCCTTAAAATAAAAGCAGTTTGAATTTAATATGACAGTAATGACAGTGCACTAGTGAGCAATGAAAACCCATGCCTTTTTATTTCTTAATATCTATAATTACAAAATGTAGCTTTAAATATTACACTCAGGAAATCATTTTTGTTACTTTATAATTTGTTTAGGGATGAAAAAATTGGAACATTCATCACTTTTTTAGTTTTTTCCGGCAAAAACTGATGTGTTGCAAAAACCTGCAAACCATGCTATTAACTGAAAATTATATTATATTAAGACTGGAGACCAAGTGGTAAAAGATGAAACATTGGAAGACAAAACAGACATGACAGATGTCAATCAATTAGATTCAGCAGTATTGTGGAATGAGTTGTTCTCAATAACACCGGTATTTGTGGGACTCTGTTCGATCTAACTCTCTATTGCCACCATGTGAGGTAAAATTTAACAAACCAGTAGATTAATCAAATGGTCCAGTACATTTAATTGAACAAATTTGCATGCCATTTACGTGCCGAAGCTACAAGGCTGCAGCACACTTACCATGTTAACATAGCACTTTACTTGAAGTAAATTCATCAAAGTCAATATAGTATGCCTTTTTCTTCTAGAATATAGAATTTTTAATTAAAAAATAAATGCTGATGACATGTACCTGAAACATCGCAATGCAAATGCTGGTTATTTTCTAGTGCTGTTCAGAAACTAGTCAAATTTGTCTAAAAAGTGATTAATTATATTCTTATTAAATTTGTAATGTACACATTATCATGATTACCAGGATACTGTAAAATGAACATGTCAGACAAAATGTATCCTCCTTTTGCTTACAAATTTGAGTCAAAACCTCCATGAACTGAGTAATATGCTTTTGCCACTCTGCAATGACCTAGTGCTGACGAAGATCAATGGAGGGCTGCAAACACAGCCAGTCAATCACTGATCAAAAAGATCAACATTTCAAAAGATGAAGAATGTGATTAAATAGTTTTCGATATCAATTAACTTTTGACAAGCTTGGTGCACTATGAAAATAGGAAAATAAATGTTGGCACCCCATAAGACTATAATTAATATATGTAAATTACACATTTATTGTAAAACAAGAAGAAAAACAGAAAACAAAACAATTTAAATAGAACAAATGGGAAAACAAATGAAAAGAAAATAGTAAAAACAAATATACATTGAATTCAAAAGAAAAACAATTTATTTAGATGTGCAAGATACTCACATTACAGCAAAACATTTGAACAGAATCTCGGGCAAGTCACAGAATAGTAAGAATCTCTGGCAAGTCGTAGAATAGTAATTAATATTAATGTGTGTATTCCTTACAAGTCCATCACTCGTAATAAATAAGGAATTTCACAGAGCTATCTCCAGCTTACACAGAGTATTTACTACACTACACACTAATGTGAAAATGAAAGAATCCATTTAGTTGAGATCATCACAGTGTTTACTTTGCCATATCAACACAGTCCACATCTCATATGTGCCAACTCAACTGACGGACAGACAGCAAGTTTGTTTGGACTTAAGAGATATGCCGTAACTCTATTAATTGCTGTTGTCAGTGGATCTGCCTCGCTGCATCTGGTGGTAGGATGAGCGCCAACTCGGGCATCATAACATAATAGCAGTAAGGGAATTGGAGCACAGAAACTCTACAGTCTGTGATTGGAGGGCTAGGTTCAAAAAGCTGCCTTATATATTTACAATTTTTAAGGGCGAGTGTGCTGCTGCAATGCATACTTTATTTGTTGCACAATTTATTTGTTTTTCTTTTAATTTTTAAAGAAACCCTGTTGGAGTAATGTTTCATTTGATAGAATAATACAAACATGACAAATGTTTGTACTTGGACAATATTTTTTTGAATATAAAACATTTTGTACAATATGTTATTTTGAGGGTGAAAATTCAATTCAGAAATTGCATAAATGGTTAAAAGAAAGAGGTGGGTGATAAGAAAGAGGTGGGGGATGTTCATTCAAAATGGCAAAGTTAACCAGCAAATAAGATCTCAGAAATTAAGCTGAATTTCATGGATTGTTAGGATTTTTGTGCAAAATTGATGGATCCAGGATCTTGATGCAAATAATTTCGATACAGTTGAAACAGTGAACTCCTGACATTGATTTTAATATTTTAAAACAGATTGACAAAACATGTTAGATTGAGGAAGTGGTTGAAAATAATCCAGGCTCTTTAATACAATTGCATTATCTCAGTTCCTGATATACCCAGGTTTTTTTAGAAATAATTTTAGAAAACAGAACCAGAAGTTTCCGATGAGCAAATATTTGTTCAAGGCAGCTACTTTACTTTATAACCTGTATCCACCCACCCAATGATGTGTCAGTCATAGGCACATACTGGCTACTTGGAAATGGAACGATTCCATTACACGGCAAACTGAGATTTATAGACCATGTGCAGTCTAGCGTGGTAATGGTACATTCGATACATCAAAGGAGTACTATAAAGGCTTATTGCAATTTAATTCGCATTAGTGTGAGAGGCTTGTGTTTTTTGTGACCATGCGTGAAAGTGCCTCATGTTAAAATAGAAGTTTCGGAGAATAGGCATGATTCACACTTTGGAAAAACAAGTTATTTTGGTTTATTAGTATCAAAGTGTCAGTTTTGTATTCAGTATTAATATTCACTTATTATTTATTTATTTATTTGCCCCCATGGCATGGCATGTTATGCATGGGCTCATATTGGAGGGATGGATAGTTGTTAGTCTGTTGTTTATATTGATTGGTAGGACTGTTTTATTAATTCTGTCAAACACCTAGTTAACGTAATAGATTGTGTGTTTTAACTTTTATGAACTTATTCTTTCACAATGATGATAAAACATCAATTTTGTGGGTATTTTGGATTTTCAGGCTTTAAATCATCTTATTTGGTTGATATTTGAAGTTTCAAATACCCCCGGAGTTCACTCCCATTGTGGCCTGTACACCATCCGCGATAATAAAAACGCGTAAAAAGGGTAGTTTTTCGTGGGGTAGCACGATACATGCGTATCGTGTTTAGGGTGTCAAAAACATGAAAAAATTGGGAAAAAAGGTAGCAAAATTGCAATTGCTAATATGCTGAAATGAAATTTAGGGTATCAAATTTGATGCAAGGAATAAAATCTCTGTTTAGGGTGTGAAAACAGGCGAGTGTTACCTGTTTAGGGTATCGTTTTAGCCAAGGGTTAAATCCTTGTTTAGGGTGCTTTTCAAAAGTTGATTATCGCGGATGGTGTACAGGCCACAATGGGAGTGACCCCCCCGGGCAAATATTATGTTTTTGCTCAGTGCAGTTTTGTGTTTGCTCAGTGCAGTAATCCATTCTATTACTAAAGCTGATTCCATTTTCATCTGTTCCCATTTAGATCCTCAAGAATATCATTGCAGTTCAGATCAGTTCACATAACGGTCATAATGTTCATTAATATCATATTAATCCAATCCAGATCAATGGGCTCCACACACCTTAAGTTACCCAACCAAGATATTAGATATCAGCAGATAGGACAATGCAAGCTAATCTGCTATGCAGAATTTTGAGCTCAGTACAACAATAGGACCAAACAGTGCTGCAATTATCAAAGCAAAGGAATCTTCAAGGGGGTGGGGGCAAATAAATTTCTCATTTTAATAAGTTAAGAGTAATACATCATGCCATTGAAGTCATGTGTTGATGCATGAGGTTATGACTGTTTCTATCATGATTCTGTCAATGCTGTCAAATACTGGAAACCCATTGATTGATGCAAAACTGAAGTAGTCAAATGGCTCCAACATGATTAAATGAACAGGCTAACTTGCAAGTAACATATTGAAGGTGGCAAAATCCAATATGGAATTGATGAATCACAATTGGTGATCAAAATTCTTATAAACGTGACATAAGCATGTCAAACATGGCGTTGCCATGGTCACCATACAGCAATCTTGTGTTTAATCTGGACTAGGTGTGCCTGATGTGTAAATGCCACTTATAAGGAAGATGGAGTAGGGAGAATGATTTAATCTTATTACAGAAATGAGCTATTCCAGTTGAAATCCATACACCTCTTATGGAAGACAGGGCCTTAATCTTCAACACAGGGAGTGTGAATTTCAAATGGAATTACCTGAATTTGGTGACTACGTTTGAAATCTACACCCCCTGTGTAGGATATTAAGGTCATATCTTCCATAGGGGGTGTATGGATTTCAATTGGAATAGGGTGATCGGTATGATTGAGAGAGGCTTTGATGTTAATTATGATATAAGCCAATGTGATAGAGGCAATCAAGCAAGTTCTCAGGGCAATGTAATTTTGTGTGGGAGTTTGTTAATTTTAAAGGAAAAGGCTTTTTGGCTGTCTATGCGGGAATTTGGTAAGAACAAATATTTTGTGTAGGTTACGAGGGGAACATACTTTTTACATACTCTTTGCCAGACAGATTGTCTGAAAGTACTTGTTAGTAAACGTGAAAGAAATAGGTTTGCGATTTGTTATTAATCAACATCTCAAGGTTGATTGCTCTTTTGTTTGCTGTTACAGAAATTTCTACGGAAGCATGGATTGAGTTAGGGAAGTGGTTTATAGCTCTGTTAAAAGTCTAAACTCAAACTCACTGGGAGTGTTTTTCATAATTTTTCCCATAATGCTACATGTAACCCTCCTCCTGAAAGCCACAAAACATTACAACTCTGGGTGCCTACCCTGGACCAGGGCAGGAGTGGGCAACACATGGGTCACCTGGAATTAATCCATCCATTAGGCATGCTGGTAATAAGTTAATAAGCTTAGTAAATTAGTAATATACAATTTGTAATATCATACTATACAAAAAAAACCTCTTATACTATACAGCTCTACTACAAGCTCGACCAACATCGGGAGAGCTTTTTATCAAGAATTGTCATCATTGCTGTTGCTACTGTTGCTAATACTGGTTCATTTTCTTAAGGGAAAAAACAAAACACAAACAAACCAATCATATTAAGATTACTCTATCTTCTATTTTACAGGAATAGCAAGTATAGCCCATGTATTGAAGAAGAAAGGCAAACTATACACAGCTACTCTTGGTATGGTGGACATTGCTAGAGGTGCCAATTCCTACTACAAGCTGCAACTACTTGAGTCTGATAGCCACAATGGGTAAGTTTACAATATGGTATGGAGAAAGGGAGGGGTTCATGTGAGATAGGGTACTGAATGGGAGAGAAAACTATGGACACTGGACAGCTAATCTTGGTAAAGTTGTAAGTTAAATTGCACTAGAGTTTGAATATTAGAAGAAAAAATGTGTATCACAGTGACCCATAGAACAGTACAGGTTGTACAACAGTGACATACAACCATGGGGGAATGAGACTATCACATATTCATTCATATTTTAAACTGAACATATGTATCACTCCAAATATTTTACTGGGGATATGAGAAAATATAAACTTTAAAGTAAAAATCACCATTTTTATGGGATGAATTGTGAGGATGAGGCTCTTGATTAGGTCAAAAAAGTACAGATGAATCCTGTATCTAGGGTTCAAAATACATTTTTGTTGAGAGCTATTTGAAGCATATTCTACAAAAAGTACCTCTCTTATATACTTTTTGCCGCTGACAGGTATTTTACATTGGGCTATGTTGTAAAAATTTTGAGGGTCAATTGCCCTCAATCGCCCTGTATATTGAGCCCTGGCCTTTTCAGTAGTTTAGAATTTATCACATGATATCTTTGAAGTTGAAGGTAATTATATTGATTTACCCACAAGATGGCTGAAAATGACATCACTGGACCTCTATAGAATTTTAGAATTGTAATGCCTTCCTTTCTGTGTGATATAGGTATTGGATCTTTCGTGCATGGGGTCGTGTTGGTACAACCATTGGTGGAAACAAGCTACAGTCCATGGGTAACAACAAAAAACTGGCCAAGAAGGAGTTCAAGACACTGTATCGGGAGAAGACTGGCAATAAGTTTGGCACTAAGAAGTTCCGCAAATCCCCTAACAAGTTCTTTCCATTGGACATTGATTATGGTGACGTAAGGAAATTTGATATCTAAGGAGACATAAAAGACTGTTGTATAGAGCTGACCAACCCAGATTTTGCATTTTGGGATATTTTTTTTGTTAACTGTATGCAATTAAAAACAGCTGTTTTTTAGCTGAAATGATTGATTTTTACTGAAAATATTTTGAAAAAGCCTCTTCCCCACCAAAGAAAGAGCTTAAAAAACTCAAGACTGACCAACTACACTTGGCAAGTCCATCCACCCATAGAACAGGGTTTTTTTTTGTATTGTTTAGGTACTCTGTGTGTACCCGTCAGGTACCTTAGCGATGTTGTACCTGTGCATGAATCTTGTACATGTAGTGTAGTTCATGTTATGCTACAAATAAGTTTTTTAAGTCAGAATGAAATATGTCATTTTGCGTACCACCTGAAACAAAGAAACATAGAACAACAGAAGAACATTTTTGAATTTACAAATTGGGTATAATGTGATTAAATGATATAACATAAATGATGAAGATAGTAGTTTTCTTCAAACAATCAGTTGTATTCTTCTGTACTGTTGGTTTCAGGATGAAGAGAAGATGGCCAAGATGAATGAAAAAGCCGGAACCACCACCAAGCTTGATCCCGCCATACAACAGCTAGTCAAGATGATATTTGACATCAATACACTCAAGAAAACTCTAGTAGAGTTTGAGGTAAGCATATTAACTGGGTTAGTATATTATGTATTTTGGAGTAGAATGTGAGAGGGTGGCCAAGTCTCTTAACCTGAAGTGATAACATGTGTGAGGAGGTCAGGACAATTTTTTTTTACAAAACCTTTATGCCAGAGAAGAAAAGCTTTAGCAAAAAAACTAGACTCTCTAAAGCTGTGAAGTATTAAAGTTGAATTTATAGTCATTTGCTAGTGGTTAACCGTTGTAAATCAGTTAGCAAGTCAAATGACATCACAAGAATCAGACATCAAATCCATTGGTTCATGATCCCTATGATTGCCATTGAACTGAATTTCCTCCAGCTACAAAACAGACATACTTTAGGAGACTGAATTCAAGAAAATTTGATAGCGTTTAGTTTTTGCAGTAGGTAGACCAATTTAAACAAACTTATTTCCAGACAGTGCTATATCTCACATTTTTTTGTTGTGTGTTTGTGATATATATTTCTTTATTTGATCATGTGTCTGAAATTTACCCCTCAGATTGATCTTGAGAAGATGCCACTTGGTAAATTATCACGCAAGCAGATAGAAGATGCGTACAAGGTCTTAACAGAGTTGCAGAAGGTGAGTCACATAGTGATAATAAAGACCTGATGAAATCAGAGACACATCTGATGAGAGCTTGACCACACACACAGGGACCGGCTGCACCAGAACTGTGATAACCAACAGCATACTCGTAGAAATACTTTATTATGAATTCCTGTTGAGAAAGCCTATCTACTTATAATAAAGCCTTCCTGAACTTTAACTATCTAATATACTCATCATAAGGCTCATTGTAATGGATTTTATTTTCCCCCGTGTGCATGGTTTTCGCTGGGAGGGGGGAAATATCAAAATCTTATTATTTGTCATAACTCAATAACTGCAATACATATGGAACTATAAATGTGACCAGTATTAATAAATGTTGCCTATGAGATCAATGTATTACTCTGCCGAAATAAACTGTATTAATTAAGCAAAATAATCCAAACTGGAAACATGACTGAAGGCTCCAACTCTCCTTAAAAGACGAGCAAAATCATCTTTGTATACTTACCATAGATGTGACATTTGTCCTATTTTCATAAGCTTCATCCAATGTTTTTGCATGTAAATGTCCAGTTGAACATTCCTTGTGATTATTTTCCATGTTCTATTCTTTGTAGTTGGTAGAAGACAAGGCCAGTCAAAACCTGTTGTTGGATGCATCCAATCGATTCTACACTCTCATCCCTCATAACTTTGGCATGAAGAACATCCCACTTCTTGATGACTTGGAAACAATAAAGGTGAGTTGTGGAGTCTCAAACTAGAGTCCGAAGTTTTCCGTTTTTACGGAAAACGGGAAAAAATCACGGAATCGGAGGTACAACACGGAAAATGACATTTTTGTATGATGTGACAAAAATCGTTAAAAGATAAGAGAAATAAATGTTAAAAACAATCATGAGTTGTTTGCGTCAATTTTTATGATAAAAATACTGTTTAATAATACCGAAATAAAGGTATATTACAAGGCATGAACCCCTATATCCCTCTAAATATCGTAACGGACGGCCAATTATCGTGAAAATAATCTAATCACAGCATATTAATCTTGATATTGAACACTTTATTGCGACATGAATATCATTATTCATACATTTTGAGCTATATTCATGAATCACAGATTTACAAATTTTACAACACGGATTACAACACGGAAAATGGATTTTAGAAAACGTTAAACTTCAGACTCTATCTTAAACCCCGTTTGCACAGAGAGAAGTCGACTTCAAATTTGACATCGAATTCATATTGGGACCAAGGATTAGCATAAATTATTTTCTGACGGGATGCTTACACTAAGCAGAGAATGCAGTTAACTTTTAAATAAGTGAATTTGACTTTTACACTCTCTCTTGATTGCTCGTTCGTAAGTACAAATCAACTTCTTGGTCATCCCGGTCATTATGTAAAAAACCTCTCAAAGTCAGTACAAGAAAATGAAAACTGCCCGGAAGTTCACATTTCAAAATGATAATACCACCAAGGTGATTAAAGACAACATGTTCTATGGGCCCTACCATCCGATTTTTAAAAACTTTCCTCTATACATTTAAAATCGGTTATTTTTTTCCTTAAATGAATAGAGTTTGACGTAAATGGCTGTATACATGTAAAATGAGCTGTTTTTGGCAAAAGAATATTTATTTTGACTTTGTTTACTCGACACATTGCCTAGTAATACTGGAAGTGATCGAGGGAACGCAGTGGTGAGTTGCCAGTCATGCTGGTCAGTTGTTATGCTTCAATAATCTTATGAACATTACTTCCAATTATGTGTTCGTTTACACTGCAAAAGTCGCTTTCTGAAGTCCACTTTGAATTTGGCAAATGTTGCTCCGGGGCATCATTTGAAGTCAACTTCTGAAGTCAAGTTCAAAACGTGGTGACCCTGTTTACACACAAGTGAAGTTGAGTTCAAATTAGACTAAAGTCGACTTCAGGCTCTGTGTAAATGGGGTCTAAATCTTTTATATTATTAAGAGATTGTTGTGTGGGATTTGTCATCTCTGTTTGAAGACGTCATCTCTGTTTAAAGACATCATATCAAAAATCATAAAAATGCCTAGAAAAGTTGCCTTTGCCTCTGGGATTTTTTCGCCTTTTTCTGCAATTTCTTTTCTCTGATGAAGGCACCAGATGAATCCACCGTCATTTTATGCACTACTAAACGATCATATGCTGTGGAGAGTTGATTGTCAGACACATACTAGTATTTTAATATCTGGCTCCAATTTATAGTCATGTCCATATTGATCTGGATTTGAGTGCAGATTACTGTCGTGCATGGAGATAGCCATGCAGCAGACAAATGTCTGCATGGAGATAGCCACTAGATCATGTTCTTTCAACACAAATGTCCAAATCATGCTATCAAGTAAAATGTGATTATTTGATTTCAATTTATTACATGTCCTGTACCATAAAACTCAGACAAAGAAAACTATTTACTTTTGCCAACATTTCACCACATAACGATTTCTGCATGTCTGTTTTAATTTAGACTAAAGCTCAGATGTTGGACAGTCTACTGGAGATAGAAATTGCATACAGTATGTTGAAGGCTGATGCGGACAGTGGAGACAAAGATCCACTGGATGCTCACTATGAACAACTCAAGTGTTGTATGGAGGTAAGATGGACACTCATCACTGGGAAGGGGATGGGGGTTAAGGATGCACACAGGATCACTGAAGTGTTACATAGCCAAAATTGAGTTTTCATCACTAATGTCATCTTCAAACCGTATTTTATCTTGTCATTAATAGATTTTAAAGAAATCTTAAAATTTGAACCATAAGAAAAGCTATTTTAAAGACCCTTTTTCATTAAAAATTCGTCAAAATGCAAAAGCAAATAAATTATTATGGTTTTCCGCAATAGATCGCGTTCTCGAACGCAGCGTACTGCGGCGTACAGCTAGCAAAGACACGCACACATGGTAAACTGGATGGGCGAGGTGATTACTGATTGAGGCGCTGGAGTCGCCAATCGCGATCACTACCGTATTTTATCGTATTGATCTCTTCCAACTTAGGTAAAGCTTGCGCCATTGCATTGCGAAACTGCGGGCCGACAGACAACCACCGTCCCCGTCCCAGAAATAGGCCTACCGTGCTCGATAAATTTCGCCAAAAAGTGCTGATATAGTGGTATATAAATTATAGGTTTTTTATATGAACATAATAGTGAATTTTTTGTTTGTTTTTGTTTTGTTTTTCAAGTTTCATTCTGAACTTGAAAAGATGAAATTTATCTGTAAGAAGTAGTTACCCGTAAGAAGCCCTGTAACGATGACGCAATCTAGTAGATACGATAGAAAACGTAGGCCCTAAATATTTTGCTAGTAGGCTAGACTTAGCCCGTATTATAGTACATCATTAGGCTTATTATTTTATGTTTAAAAATTTGTTTTATTTCATTCATTCATTCATTCATTCATTCATTCATTCATTCATTTCATTGTTGTTATTTGATTTGCCAAGTTGGTATAGTTGGACAAGAATATAGGCCTATTATATTAGCTTATATTTTATGCAGTCCCAGCCTTGGTTCGGGAGCCTCTGCGGTCGTTCAGTCTCGTCTTCATTTTGAAGACCATAAAAAATAGGCAAGCAGTTACTACCGGTAGGCCTATATTAGATACCTAAGGCCCTGAATAATGTTTCAAAGTGTTATTAAAACACGGATTTAAGATTCGTTTTCAAACGTTCTCTACTCCTGATTGACCATTAACGCAATGTCAAAAACGTTGAAATTTCAATACATCATATCGACCATCTAGGCATAGGCCTACAACTCTATGTCAAAATGTCGATATTTGAAATCGCATAGCGAGCACGCGTTTATGAAAGCATAATTTCAAACGAGAAATATAATCGAAAACGCAAATTCGTGCTTTTTTCATAACCAATTTTAACTACATTTCCATTAGTAGGCCTATACCATGATTGCGAACACTTTTTGCGAATGTTTTGGCCGAATGCCTTTTATTTGCAATGTTTGTCTGGCTTTCACGTTTATAATGTTTTCTGCATACTTTAAAAGGTAAACTGCTTTAAAGCATTTTTCGTGAATGTTTTCATGCAGTGTTTTAAAATGCTCTTTATAGCATGCATGATGCCTATATACGGTACTGCATAAACAGGGTGCATAAACCACAATCTAATTTAAAGCCATAAGTGTTCCGTTTTCTACTTTTGAAATTCGGTTTTGTTAGGCTATGTAAATTTCCGTGTTTTTCAGTTTTCTTGTGACCTCTCCGTGTTTTGCCCGTTTAACATATATAGGCCTATAGCCTAGGCCTACTTTTTGTCAGTTTTACAAGAAGTTTATTCAAGACATAGGCCTATTACAACTTTTACCCCACTTTTTACACGTTTATTTGATTGAAAACAACAACAGACACACTTTTTTTAAAATTTTTGTTGTTGTATTTTATTCACTTTTTATGCGGTACAAAATAGGCCTATTTTACAACTTTATTGTGGCTTTAGGCCTATAATAGGCCTATGACTTTTGTACGTGTTTGATATTCCGTAAAAAGTTAAAAATAAAATATGATAACAACAAACAATTACATATAACAAAAACGGAATATTGAATATCGGAATAAGAAGAAGAAAAAAAAGAAAACCAAAAACGATCAATTAAAGGCCCATTCAGTGATTTGCTCATCCGGACGATCGTAAAAATCATCAAAATTCAGATTTTGGTACCTTTGTAATTGGCATAGATGTGCTAACATAGCCTGCTAGTGGTTCGGTCGAAAGCCGTGTATTTTAGACAAAATAAAGCATTTGCATGATTCTGGACTTTTGATACTGACAGTACAAAAAGTCCGACTCGAGATCGAAAGAAGCTCACTCTCCATCGCACTAACACGCGCGTTATGTATTGTTTCTACTACTTATTACATCAGTAGCTACTATTTTAAACAAAATACACAATTTTAACTGTTTTTCATATTTGAATTGACCGTTAGTTTGCCTCGGTGACCTTTAATTGCTTATTTTGTTTTCTACTACAAAAATTAAGCGTCTGTTTTAAGGGTTTTAAATCAATTTAGACTCTACTTCCCCGTGTTAGAAACACTGGACTAGGAAGTTTTTCCAGTCGATTGGTGGCGACTGTACGTAAAAATCTCGATTTTCTCGAGTCGATCTGAGTTGAAGTAGAAAACCTTTCTAAAACTTCTGTTTTTGACTAATTTGTCGATGTATTCAGGGGAAAGTGGTTTAATGAAATTCTGTAGACTTATTCTTTATTTCTAAGCAACTCTGACAAATTTCCATTTTTTTTTAATGTTCCTGTGAAATCACTGAAAGGGCCTTTAAAAACATCGCAATTATCATGATTATGTCTCAATTTATTCTTCATTTCATAAAACTTCCTGATTATCTGCTAAAATAATTGCTTGTCAGTTATTCTATGCTAATTTTAATGTTCTGATTTTAATACAGAGCATGATCTTTTTTTTATACGGAACAGGACAAAATTGTGCTTAAATAATCATGGTTTCGTTCGCGGCAACACGACCATGCACTGTGCAACTTATTCGCGTAACCTGTCTGTCTGTCCACGCCCTGTCGCTCCTCAACGCCGACGCGACGCCGCTGCCTTGCCGGAAGCTCTGCTGCACCATGGAAACAAGACTGCAGTAAATAAAATGGCTACACCATGTGGATAAACATCTGCCGAATGTGCACGGATAATTTTGTTATATTGTATATTTTACCTTCTAAATCACCAAAAAAATGCCAATCTGCTGCAGTAGGATGCCCCTTCTCATTTTCTAACTTGACCAAACGTCACAAATCACCGGATTATATATTTATGGAATAATCTTCAAAAATGGACCTAAAATCCGCTGTATTTTTCTAAATCGCGATTTTCGGCAAGTTCACTTTTGACCACTTTTAACCATTATTGGTCCGCCATAGCGTCTAAATGAAGCATCACTGAGGTAAGTTTTTAAGTCAAACGTTTAGATATGGCCAAAATCTAGATAGTGTTTTTTCATTTTTTAAATTAGGGCCTAGAACTTTTTTATCACCCATGATTCAAAAATTTGAACACGGGTCACACGTTTTTACTGATTTTTTGCCTATATTTTAAAAACTAAGCAAAATTTCAAAAAATAAAAAACACTTTCTAGATTTATTTGTCTAAA
The DNA here is from genome assembly GCF_039555335.1 of Amphiura filiformis. NCBI lineage: Eukaryota > Metazoa > Echinodermata > Ophiuroidea > Amphilepidida > Amphiuridae > Amphiura > Amphiura filiformis. Next base: position 31,599,437 of record NC_092632.1, read on the forward strand.
TTAATAAAATTCATGTTTTACAGTTTTTGCTTTTCAAATAATTTTTTATGGCGGACCAAAATTTTTGGTCAAAAAGCCGCTTTTTTTAGATTTTCTCGAAAATTGTACTTTTTGACCCAAAACTGACATTTTAAATGGATTTATGAGCTCATTTCCGTTCAAAAAATGTATACTTTTATATACTTTACATGAATAGTTTTCGAGTTATGAGGTGAATAATAATGGATAATTAGTGATCCTGTGTGCCACCTTAAGTGAGAGAGATGAAATACAGATTGCATACAGCATGGCAAATACTGATGTGGACAGTGGAGACAAAGGTCCACTGGATGCTCACTGTGGACAACTCAAGAGTGATATGGAGGTAAGATGGACACTCATCACTGGGAAGGGGATGGGGGTTAAGTGAGAGAGATGAAATACGGATTGCATACAGCATGGCAAATACTGATGTGGACAGTGGAGACAAAGGTCCACTGGATGCTCACTGTGGACAACTCAAGAGTGATATGGAGGTAAGATGGACACTCATCACTGGGAAGGGGATGGGGGTTAAGTGAGAGAGATGAAATACGGATTGCATACAGCATGGCAAATACTGATGTGGACAGTGGAGACAAAGGTCCACTGGATGCTCACTGTGGACAACTCAAGAGTGATATGGAGGTAAGATGGACACTCATCACTGGGAAGGGATGGGGGTTAAGTGAGAGAGATGAAATACGGATTGCATACAGCATGGCAAATACTGATGTGGACAGTGGAGACATAGGACCACCAGATGTCCACTATGAACAACTCAAGTGTGATATGGAGGTAAGATGGACACCACTCGTCTCTGGGAAAGGGAGGGGGAAGGGGGGTTAGGTGAGAGAGATGAAATGCAGAGGGCGAGATGGCCGAGCGGTCTAAGGCGCTGAGCCGTCGGCCGGGATAATACGATCTGCGTGGGTTCGTGCCTTGGGCTTGCCTTTGGTGAGAATTCATTAACCTATCCCAAAATGTTCCTATAAGGTCGGGAATCCTGCAATTATGTTCAGTTACTGCGAGGTTAGTGTATCAGAGATATTTTATCTGAAAGTGTGAAGTAGTCTCTGTTTTGAAGCAGTATAGAATATAGAATTCCTTCTCGCCCCCATACACTACGTAGCACATGCAGATATATGTAGTGTATGAACGGTGTCTCGTGGTTCGGAAAGTCACGTAAAGCTGGTGGTCCCGTGTACAGGAAGAGTCAAATCCTGTGCACGTTAAGTGTCAGAGCTATTCGAAAAGAGAAGGGGGACCGTCCCTGGTTCTGATATCTGTATAATCACCTCCTCTAAGTTCCAGAGGACTTCCAGTTTAGCTCAAATGAGCTGCTATAGGAAGTACTAGAAAGGAAAGGAAAGGAAAGGCATACAGCATGCTGAAGACTGACATGGACAGTGGGGACAAAGACCCACTGGATGTACACTACTAACAGGTGAAGTATAGGGCATAGACCTCGGTATTGGGGCAGTGAATTACAGAGTCCATACTATAATGATAATGAAGTAACCAAAAGTAGATACAAAGATCCAATTTATGCTCACTTCAAACAGGTTAAATATAGCACTATGGGACATAGACATCTGGAGGTGGGGAAGAAATTGGTGTTGCATACAGTATGGTGCTGAAATTGTTAAAAGTGGAGACCAAGGTTCAATGGGATGCTTACATTTTATGTAAAATGGAATATCATAATATCATACACGCTATATGTGGAGGGAATGGATATGTATGGGTAGCGATGGAAGTTATACATGATATCCTTCAAGCAAAATGAGTGATGCTGACTCAGATCAAAAATCCAAATTTTTATATTTCCAATGTTAATAATATTGAGCTTGATTTCACCAAATTTCACATTTTTCTGTCACCTTTTGTTAGAAAGTTATTCTATGATAAGTCATCACAAAACAAAGGGATTGCATTGGAAATACTGACATATTCGTCTCCATATCTGCAAACAAGAATGTCCAATTTACAGCTTATTTTGCTTGATCACATCACATAATATTATTGGACACACACAATGAAGGGCAGGGGTGATGGGCACATAAACCTGAATGGATGTGTAGTCAAGATTAGGTTGGGATATTAAAAGATGTATGTGCACAGTCTTGGCACACATTTTGTATTTCTACTCTTGTGAATGAAATGACTTAAGTAATTCATTTTTTTTATTTTTGTGTTGTTTCCCAGGTTGTAGATCATGATAGTGATGAATTTAAGCTTATCAAAGAATATACCAAAAATACCCATGCTGCAACACATTCATCATACAAGCTGGAGGTACAAGAGGTATGTTGATATTGAGTTTTGAAGACATTGAATTATTTTATTGGTAATTCAATAATTTCGATAAACTTGAATAATAATGAAATTTGATGTTCTTCTTAGACGCTGTTAGTCAGCCTCAGTATCAGCATCTACTCCCATTGAAAGATGCATATTGTAAACTGCTCAACACCACATATATCTCATGGGCCAAATTATTTGCCTCTAAATCGGTTTAAAAGAGGGCTATATCATATATTGAGCCAGTCAGAGATGTGGTCAACACGGCTGAAGAGGATTAAGCTTGAAATTGGTAAGAGACCTAAAAGCTCTAATTTGGTTGGTTACTCAGATGCTTATATCATGTTATAAACCAATCAGGGGTTCTGTTAGAAAGGTAGCGGTGCCCATAGTTAAAGTTTGGGATTATTGAGAAGGAAGGAGCAAATTGTCAGGGGTATTAGGTTGGCATGCACGATTCAAAACTGCCATTGCGAACTGCCAGACACATTATGGATAACAAAGGCTATAAGAAGTGAAAAAATATGGCTTATAAAAAGAGTTGTAAATATACCGCTGATGACTCGGCAGGAAATATTTGCCGATGTAGTAGCATACACTTTGACTTGGGCAATAGTCAGTGTAATATTGTGCAGCATGAGTATGTATAATTTGTATCATATATGTTAATTGTAAATTTTAACCATAATTTGCCCTATTTTCTCATCAGGTGTTCAAACTGGATCGTGCAGATGAAGCTTCACGCTACAAACCCTTCCAACAGTTGCATAACAGGCAGCTACTATGGCATGGTTCTCGTGTGTCTAACTACGCTGGTATTCTATCACAGGGTCTAAGAATTGCCCCACCAGAGGCACCAGTGGTAAGTGATATAACAGACAACCTATCGTATACCATCAGATTTGAAAAGTTTAAGTTTGTGCAGAAACAAAACTGGGGATAAAAATATTTTGGTCATCATGTTAAACAAAAACATTACAACATGTTGATAAAATGGTATGTTGCTGTTTACTTTACAGACTGGTTACATGTTTGGTAAAGGTGTGTACTTTGCTGATATGGTGTCCAAAAGTGCCAACTATTGTCATGCTTACGGAACCAATCCTCTTGGTCTGATGTTACTATGTGAGGTAGCACTAGGTAACATGTATGAGTTGACAGGGGCCAAGCCGATTACCAAACTACCCAAAGGAATGCACAGCGCCAAAGGTATGTATGTGTTTCACTTGGTTTCATGATTAAAAAGTGTGTTTTCTAGATGAAAACATTGGCAGAACCGTGTAATCAGGCCTCACAAAATTGAAACTAATATTATGCCAAAATGATAATATATCACAGCAGTGGCTTGCCATATTGATGGCACTGTTGACAGCCTAGCACTTTGGCTATTGTAAGCATTGTGTAGATGGCAGCAAAGATGCGTGCGCAAAACAATTGCCTCAACGCATTGATGTCACTGCCACAAAAGGGTGAAAAAAGGTATACAAGTGCACATTCCAAAGCGTACTAGACATTATACTAAGAGTACTGAAATCCAAGTATTTCAGAAGTGTAACTTCATTTTGGTCATTTTAGGCATAGTATCTTATTCTGTCTGTAGCTATTGTGTCATAACTTGCTTATGCCATGGATTAAAGGGAAGATTGGAATGTCATCTTTCCCTGTGAAAGATCAGACAGCAAGCCAGACTATGGCCAGATGGTAACATGAGTAGGTTTATGTTCACCTTTAAGGCATGGATATTCTTGCAAACATGGGCTAACTTTCCCCCTAGGCCATCCAATATGCATGAATTAGTAGGACTACAACTGTTATCTGCTGGTCAGTTTATACTCTTATTTCCACATCTCTTATTTTTATGCATGGTTTTAATCTCCCTTTGACACTACTGGAGTGACTTATTGCTGTTGTGGTGAATGGGAAAGGTTAACAGAACTGGAAACAGCAGCCTCAACTCTGTCCAGTTTAATATTCTCACATTTTCAAGCTAAAAAGAAAATACAACAAAATATGCACTCCATTACAAAGTTTCACTCCAGCAGCACTCTAGATCAAGAGTAAGAGTGATAGATGGGTCAAAGGCCCGGATGTCCGGCCAACAGATTAGATATTGTGTTCACATGCCAATACTCTCATTTGTAATACTAATCAACACACTTTGTTTGTGTCTGTTTATATTTGCTAGGTCTTGGTAAGACAGGTCCTGATCCTTCAGGTAATCTGGTACAACCTGATGGTGTGGTTGTACCAAAAGGGACTGGTACAAGAACAGGACCCAGTAACACCAGTCTACTCTACAATGAGTATCCTTTACTGAGATTTGTCATTGTTTTTGTGCAGTTCCAAGATAAAATGATGATGTTTACTTACATTTTAGTTACGTTTTAGCACTCTTTGACTAGCGATCCATCCCATCTGATTTTATAGGCTTTTTTTTTTGGCACTTATAATATATTCCAGGAGCAATCAGGATTTGTGGTGTCTATGGGCTATTTACTTTTTTGAACAATAAGCCTTTTGTGCCTTAGATTCAATTAACTGGGTCTTAGATATGGGTCGCAAGGTTTTTGGCGCAGCCGGACGCAGGTAGCCGGGCCAACCTTGAATTGGCTTAGCCTGACTCTGCTCAGATTAGAGCGCAGCCATAGCGGTAGCGCAGCCTATTTGCGTTCTTGTGCCTTACTGACTCGAGGAAGGTATACGGACTAGAGGTCTTTTTCTTAAAAGCTTAGATTCAGAATTTCTTGTGAAAAACAGTCCATTTGAATGGCACATCCCCATATATATGCGAGTACACCAAATTTATATTGCAAAAACAATAATAACAGAGGTGGCTCAAATTATTAATGTTTCCTTAGCTTCTACATGGTCTATTTCCACCTTTTTGGTTCCTTTCAAAGTAGCAATTGGGAAAAGTAATGGTGAGAGCAATTATTAGCACTACATTAAGTTTGGTCATTTTGCGCTATTGGTACCAATGACTCATTCTCATTCATACTCATTCATACCCTGTGATTTGAGCACAATAATGAACATTTTAATAAATGATAGCACTATATAAATGTATGATAGAAAGATCCATCGGTACTCATCGGGACACCAATAGCTCTATGGAAACAAACTAAACATGATGCCTTAGCAAAGCCCTGTTTAGAGAAAGGTTAATACAGCTGATTATTTCCTTAACCAAGTTTTCTTTCAGATACATTGTATATGACACTGCACAGATTAGGATGAAGTACCTGATCAAGATGAACTTTAAACAATCAACACCATGGTAGCCATGGGTAACGAGACATGAGGATGGAAGGCAGGTGGTGAACAAGGGGGATCATTTGAGGCTTGCAAGGTCTTTGTATATGATACTGCATAGGTCAGGATGAAATACTTGAGCAGGATGAACTTTAAGCACTCAACATCATGGTAACGAAACATGGCAAGCAGGTGGTAAACACAGGAGATCAATTGAGTTTTGTCAAGGTCTTCATAGCGTTGACAATCAAATATTCTACAAGTTTGGTGCTCTGTGTAGTACATGCTAGTTTTTGTATGGACAATATTACGGGTATTATTACTTATGCGTTGCATGTCTTGAAAAGTGATCATCAGTATTCTGAACATTGTGGTTGGTGATTTGATTGAATTCTGATTCACTAGTGATGTAAATGCCTTCCTATGCATCAGAACTACTTTGTTCTTATTATTTTAATACCAGGTTGTATGGTAAAATCTAAATTATCACAATGTGCGAGAATACGCACCATTGCTGCCTTGTGGGTGGGGGGTGTCAATTTTATACATTTAAAAAAAATTGTTTTATTGCATTTTTATTGTACTGTACATATATACATGAGCTTTTATTATGGTATTCACCTTGAAGCAGTATTAATCTGAATGTAATGGTTGATGATTTCAATGGAATTCTGATACATTCCAGGTATGAGAATTTTACCTATTTAAACAGGAATTCCTGTTTGTTTGTTTGTTGTTGTTTTTTTGCCAAATTTCCATGTTGTTTTAATTTTTAGCCTGTTTTGGGGCACTGTTATTTTTTCTTAAGAATTTTATTTTTATTTTTGAAAGGTCTTCTCATGCTTGAACATTCAATATTCAACATTCACATTTGAAATAAATCAATGAAATGCAGTAAAATTGCTCTAAAAATGCAAAATGTTTTGTCGGTTTTTTTTAACATACATTCTATTGATGTTTATAACCCACTTTTCAACACATGACTGCTTGGATCAGATCAGGTCCGCGGTTGTTGATGCTCTGACCCAATTTCTTGGGTCTACTTGCCGTGTGTGATGATGTCATATGAGCAGATGACGTCATCAAAACACAGATTTAAATAAAAAATTAAAAGAATCATCTGTTAAAAACTGAATATGTGGCAGCTAGAGTAGCTTATTCCTTGCTCATGAATGGAGTGATTCCATTGCAAACCGTCCCGGTAACAGTATTCAAACCGTCCAAGTAACAGTATACAAACCGTCCTAGTAACAGTATGTTTTGAAAAATATTAAAAGGGATGTTTAGTTATTATGCAAGGAAAATAGATTTCAATTTTGACATCCTTAAATGAAAACCAAACCTTAAGAGCTTTTCATACTAAAAAAAAGTGTCGCAAATTCAATGAGAGAAGAAAGGCGAACAATATTCCTAGGTATGTAGGCAGGCCACAACTATGCACTTGCTGTTTTTTTCAAGGGTGCTCTATTTTACAGTAGTCAGTTTTTTGGGGTTTTTTTAAATCACAACTCTTCAAAAAATCATGAAAAGTTGGTCTGTCTTTTTGGTTGTCTAAATTAAATGACGCATACATGTATATACATAGGGACCCATTGTATTCTACATTGAGTAATTTATTTTTGATAAGTAGTAAAAGTTATGAACTAGGGTTTTTTTACAAAGGCATTTGACAAGTGTATTTGCTGGTTTAACAATGGGGATGTAACATTTTGTATAATAAGATTTTGTAGTTAGACTTTTATATATACCAAAGAAAAGTACCAAATATAGTATTGTATAAAAGTGATTCACTCTCTTTCTTCCCACCATTTCTATCTTCATAGAAAAGTCGATAACATTCCGTAAGTTCCAAGAGTGATCTTGCATGCTCATATGGAAATAATTTAGCCCAATGAGGGAAGTTGTTTTGCAAAATTCAGGTTGCTCCACAGAAATTAACCAGGAGAATCGGGACTTGCCGCCATCTTTACTCAGGCATGGGGGAAATAATTGGGGCTATTTGCGTTTACTCAAAGTGTATTCTGAGCAATTGCTGCTTGTACTTAACACTTGCAGACAGTATGGGCAATGTGAAACACTTCATGTCATGTGACATAGTCATTGCTTCAAAAGTAGCGACACAAATGTGTATTTATCATAAGATTTGATACAGTATTGTTTTAGTTTCCTTGTGTGCTGTAGCCTTGGACTTCCTGCAGAATACCCCAATTATTCCCCCATAGGTGACAGTACCAATATACAGGGTGGAGTAGGGAGTCTGGATCTGGATTATCATTTCTGTGGGTTGTACTTAGTTGTGTTGTTGGTAACATTTTTATATTAAACAGGATTTTTACCTTATGAGTTAGTGTATATTTTTTAATAGTTTTTTTAGTTAAGTTGAAAAATTGCACTTATCAGTTATTTTAGTTTGACAAGATCGGGTTTTTTTTTTGTAGTAATAAGTAGTATACCATATATATGAGCAGGTTTTATGTATCTGTCACCATGTATATGAGCAGGTTTTATGTATCTGTCATGCGCTGAAATATTTACACCTATTAATGTGTTACTTTATCATTTCTTTCTTTTTTCTATAAAAAATCCTCAATATTGGATGATACAGTAATAGATAAACTAAAAGATCAACTGTGCTACTTGTATATATGTGACACGATCTGGTCCATGGAGGCCAAAGGCAGCAAATTTGAAATTGAAATAAAGGCACAAATATGAAGTAGAAAAAGATAAAATACATAAGAAAATAGACATCACAAAATGTCAACAACTTTTGGTGTTTTCAGTATAGCCTAATCATAGTAATGTTTGTATAAGGTAATGATCATTATAGTAACTCAATTTTTCAAAATGACTCCTTTGGCTTCCATGGACCAGATCATGTCACATATATACATATGTTAGTGTAGAAGTAAAATTAGCTCTCATTTAAAGGATATTTAGTTAAAATATCAAATCAATCACTTAGTTGCTTGTAGACTGTAAATATGACATATAAATACCACGATTAAGTTCATTTATGTAGTTTAGTTAGTTACTTTTTTGAAAGCATAATATTAAACACTAGTTCAGTTACATTGTATTGATTACTACAAATACCAATACTAATGAACAACTATTAAATGTACACATTATAAGTCAGATTTTTAAGGCAATGTATCTAAATGCATCTTGATCAATATTATGTTGCGACAAACTGGAAAAACAAGGGACCAGTGAGTCATTAGAGAGGTCTGAATGACAGCTAAAGTAGCAATTATCATTCACATCACAAGGTTACATTTCAGTGTTATAGTTCATTTTAATAACATGTGTGACACATTAAAACAATTGGATGTACATGTAGTATCATAAAAAATGCATTAAATGTTAACACACATACTTGTTGCATGAGTAAATGGTAGGAGGAATAAGGGAACAAACCAAAAGTTTAATCATGTCATATAAACCAATGTGCTCTTATTTACAAACGTAATCAGAAATTTGGTTAATAGGATGTCATTGAATTTTTGGTTTGTTCCCTAAATGAAACATAGCAAATGTATAATAAAAAGTGACTTATTCTTCCTACCATTCCTGTCATCAAAGAAAAGTCAATAACATGATATAAGTTCCAAGTGTTGTCTTGCATCTATGGAAGCTCTTGTTGAAATAATTCAGCCCAATGAGGTAAGAGGTTTTGCAAAAAATGGACATGTATAATTACTATAGTACCAGTTGTACCACAGAAAGAGAGAAGGATAATAAGGACTGATCACTGCCATCTTTATCCGGACATGGGGGAAATAAATTGGGGGTATTTCGGAACCAATTGTTGCTTGTGCGTAACACTAGCATTTGCAGACAGGCGCAATTTGAAACACTTCAAAGGAGCGACACAACTGCGTATATATCGTAAGATTTAATGCAGAATGTTTTTCTTTTGTGTCTGAGTGCTATCAGCTTGAACTTCCTGACCATACCCCAATTCTCCCCATGGCTGAGAGCACCAATATACAGGGTGGTGTAGGGAGTCTGGATTGCCCTTCTCTATATTTGTGGGTTGTACTGAGTCATGTTGTTGGTAACATTTTGATAACAGTAGGCCTACTTTATTATTTAAGAGTATGTCGAAACAGACAGGTAGGCTTGTTATGTTACAAAAAAATTATGGTGCTTTTTTTAAAATATTTTTTTACTTAGTACTTGGTAAGACGGAAAGTGGACCCTCAGTGGGTCCAGCCTTCCAGCGCTAAGCACTAGGCCTTTGCGTTAGGTGCAACTTCCGACTAAAAATTGTGCTTATCAGTTATTTGAGTTGGATAACATCTTTTTACAAGTAGTAGTATACCATGTATAGCTAGCAGCATATATTACGTTTAACATGCCCTGCACTAACATATTTACACCTATATAGCAGTGTGTTACTTTATCATTTTATTTCTTTACCTCAAAATTGGATGATACAGTAGATAGACATAATATCAACAGTGCTGGTTTTTGGTTTGTATTTATACATACTTTAGTGTAGAAACAAATTATATAATATTTAAGTAAAAGTAGTTCTCACAAATTAATCACTTAGTTATGAGTAGAACTGTCAACATAATAATGATTATTTACGTAGTTTAGTTACTTGATTGAAAACCATACTATTAAACAGTAATCCATGTTACTTTGTATTGATTACTAAAAGTAATACATATTACCATAAACATCTGATTATAGTCCCACTGGTTTTTTAGATGGCAAAAATCTGAAAGAGAGTGGATTATGATCGATTATCTGAATAAAAGAAGTCGTCGGAAAATCAGACACCTATCCACATTTTCCAAAGTCTAGTGTGACCAAGTACACAGTACATAGTTGTCATGTTTTTCTTAAGCTCGCAACATTTTTGAGTTGGTTTATATGACCCTCCACCTTTGAAAACATAATTGTTATTTATACCTGTTGTATGTGTGTATATTAGACCAATTTACTAATTTTCTGGCGTGGCGTTAAAATCCATGACATAACGAAAATTCATAAAAATTACTATTCAAATATGGCAATGAAGTTGAAGCAGTGAGGTTTGCAAAACTTATCATGGAATTATAATAGGATATTGTCTGAATTTCATTTCCAAATTTACCCGCCATGCTGGTGGGATTATTAGTACATGTGGGACTATAATCGAGTGATTACGGTACATTGTACACGGATAAGTTAGTTGTAGATTTTTGTAGAGAATGTATTTATCCAATGCATCTTTATCCATTATTATGTGTTGGCAAACCTAGAGAAACAACAGACCAGTGAGCCATTAGAGAACTCTGAATGATAGCTGCAGTCTGGTCCTCAGACTTGGCGAGCCCCATGGGCTGTTCTGCCTCTTTAGATTATAAAGTAAGAGAACCAAAAAACAGTGGTATCATAATGACATAATTCAGTGTTATAGAAGTTGTTAATAACATGTGATGGGACACATGAAAACAATAGCATGTATATGTGTTTAATATGTTAACACACATACTTATCAATGACACAAGGTTACTGCTGAAAGGTGGGTGACCTGATGACAAACGCTTGAGATTTTGACACCTGATTTCATAGCCAAAGTAAAATTGTAGGTTTGAGATATGTTTCCTTTAATAGGAACCAAAACTGGTGGCATCATGCCCCTTGGTGGTACACCACCCATAATATACCATTCTATGGGACATGTTATGCACATGTTTTAATGTGATAAAATACAAACAGGTGGAGTAATAATTTAACACAAAACTTGGAATCAAGATTGTTTTTGGTGAAAGACTTCCATCCATATAAGAAAGAAAACACCATATGAAAAAAATCGGACCATCGGCTTTTAAAAGCATGAAATAGCATAATCTGGTGTACTTTTGTTGCATATCTGTTGCATAAGAAAAAAGTACAATGAAAGTTCCATGTTTTTATCAATCAGTGCCTAACAACTTATATAATTCTTTGGTTCAGACATCATGCCATGCAGCTGAAGTAACTGCAATGGAGAATAATTTGCTTTTATTATTTGGAATGTTAGACCATTTTCAGACAATAGCTAAGTAGATAATAATGTTAGCTTAGACTAATTTGTATTAACGAGTACATGTATTACTATTTAATGGGTTAAAACAGGCTCAAAACAACCACCTATATAGTCTGTGGACCTTCCTCGAGTCGGTAAAAAATCCAAATTTTGAGATTTTCTTAAACACTGCTAATTTTTGTAGGAATCTGTTGTGCTAGTTGGATTCCTTGGATACTTTTATATACTTCTCATCATTGCATTTAGAGAGACAATAAACAACAATATCTAAATTACTGACTCGAAGGACGGTATGCAGACTATAGGGGGACATTGCATCAAGAGAGATGCAAAGGCACTCAATTTTAATTTTGGTAGCTGTGCGGTGCAGAGCTCATTTTCATGCAAAATACAGGCTTCTGAACTGAAATTTCTACATATATTTTTGGATCTAGTGAACTAAAATTGGGCCAAATTATAGGGTGTGGAGGTAATAAATTCCAGTTGTTTTCCAAGTTAGAGCTAAATACATACAAATGTCCAATTTTGAGGCAAACAAACTGGAGCATGATCACCAAATGTGGGTCTTCAGAATTCCTGGAGAGCCTGAAGATGGGACCCTTGACTGCTGCATATGCCTTTTCATGTGAGTGCCCTATGTGATTAAACATCTTTACTAGGTCCAAATATAGTGGGAGAGGGATAATGGCCCAAGAAGTGATGGTCTTTTATTGTTGACAATCATCATATTTTATGGAGTTAAAGTTACTCATGGTTCTGTTGCATGTACTGTACAATGATTGAATTAAAGCATGAAATGCCACCATCTTATCAATTATCATTGCACTGCTTGCCCCACACCTTTGTTTCATCAAAGATCCTAAAATTTTTGTTTCAATACCAATGGGACATTTTTTGTTTTGGCTATAGCCCTCTCTTCAGAAGGATATCATTATAATTAATACTTGCTCCAGTCACATTTGATGCTAATTTTGTTGCACAATTATATGGGGTTCTTTTTATGAGCTTTTAAGGTATAAGGGGAGGGATTGGGTGCTAGAAAATTATTAGAATTTCTCTTTTAATATGACTCAAGGGCTCTGGTATGAACGTTTCAACAGTATTTTTTGTGGGACATGAGAACACATCGGCCATATCAAATTCAATTCTTTGTCCTGATATCAAATAATTTTGATATCAGAAGGACATTCTTCGTATTCAGAATGCAATTTGATATGTCTGATGTGCTCTCATGTCCCACAAAAATACTGTCCAAACGTTGCACAAATCATCTTTAAAACCATAACTGCATTGGTCAATAAAGTGTTAACCACAAATAGACTGTTTTTTCATGATTTCTTCGGAAATACATAGAGTTAGAACATCAAATTTCAGGATAGTAATGAGAAAAATATGATCAATTTATATGATACCAAAAACTCATCAACAATGAGAAAAATCAGCTTTTGCTCTGGTTACGGACCTATAAGTGGATAAAATGGCCTAAACTAAAGCCTATAGTATAGCACCCTTTCCAACCTTCTCTAATCTCCATAGACTTTACATTTAAAATGGAAAGTTCCATTAAAAAAGAAACCCATTCAAGTTTGTAATAAAATTTGCACAAAATGCTAATTGAGCAAGTACATAATTATAATGCGCTACCCCGGTAGTTTTCGAGAGGGGCTATAAAAAACAAATTGTTTTTTTATATTATCATATTGGTCTTTTCAAAAATAAATTGTTCATCTGAACATAGGTGCCCAGTACTCTACATTAATGATAATCAGGTAATATGGGTCAGAAGCTGTCAGAGTATGGCTTGGCAAGTACAAAAGTTGTGACAGCTGGGATCTTTAATTTTCAGTTTTTACTTACTTTGCTATGTTGTAAAATTAGGGTTTTGCTTTTGCCAAAATTGTTAAAGCAGCTGTATTCAATAAAGCTTAGAGCTTTCAGTTTCTCATATTCTTTTTGTGTTAATAGTCTGTGTGAACCCAAGATATTAATTTTAAACTGGCTGGAGAAATTCATATAGTCCAGTACATACGAGTGTTTAATGTGCATCCCCCGGGACTCTACCAAACCAACTTTTTTTAGCTTCCTTTTATGGTCCTATAACACATTCAAGATGTTAGCAAAAAATAAATCCCTGCACTTCGGCCACATACAAGGTTAAAGGTCAACACAGTGGTCAAATTTCAAATCCTAATTCTACTCAAGAACGGTATGTCGCAGGTAGATCAAACTATACTTTTTTTGAATCCTTGCAATGAGAGTAATAATTCGGTGTGCTTGTTAACCAGATATGAGCAACTTTTAAATTTGACCACTGTGTTGACCTTAAACCTTGAATATGGCCTGAGTGCTGGGAATTATGTTTTGTTAACATTTTGAATGTGTTATAGGACCATATTATGGAAGGTAAAAAAGTTGGTTTGGTAGAGTCCTTTGGGGTGCATCCAGTATGAATGTACTGGACTAATATTTTAGGACTATGAGAAATATCTAAGTAAGAAAGAGTTCTGTCAACTTGTAAATAGTGATTATTGTTAACTTCTGTGCACTTTTTTTCTTCTTTTGTTGTACTGTTTTTCCTTTTGAGGGGAAACTTTCTACAAGAAAATGGCAGGATAAAATGAGTCCAGCATGCACAGACATGAAATGTTGCACTAAGGTATTCGATTAGCATTAAATGATGAGATGCAATCCCACTAGCGGAAACAGGGGTGCCCATGGTCACAGAAAAAAACCCAAAACAAAAACAAAAAAAGCAGACCAAAAACGTTTTTACCGTTTTATCCTCCTGGCGGTTAGAATGTTCAGGGTTAAGGTACTGGTTTTAGGCTACAGTTAGGGTTTAATGGTACATGTTTAAAGGCCCATTCAGTGATTTGCTCATCCGGAAAATCGCAAAAATCATCAAAATTCAGATTTTGGTACCTTTGTCATTGCTTGCTAGTGGTTCAGCTGAAAGCTGTGTATGTAGGACAAAATAAGACATTTACATGAATCTGTAATTATGGAGCTTCAACTTCGTCAATACTGCTGTTTTCTTTGTTTATTGCCAAATTGTTCATTTCAAAAATAACAAATGACAATTTGAATGACTTGCCTATCCTTCACTTTTAGGCAATTTATAAACAATTTTAATTTTTTATACTTGCGCTGGGGTCACTGAATGGGACCTTTTCTTTGGAAGCACTGGTCCATAAAATAACAGTTACTATTTTGTGACCCCTTATGGATATCAGTTTATATTTTCATGACCCCTTCTCGCTTCAATACACAGTCACAAATACCCAGATATCGATATTTTGTTATATGAGGTTAGGGTTAGGCAGTATGCAGACTCGATGTAACATATCTACGTTATTTAATCTAGTCCCATTCTATTTCCAGTAATGTTAAAGTTCTAACGAATGTTTGATGACGTAAAATCGATAATATGTTACGTATAATATCTGGTAAAACTATATTATCGCTTTTACGTCATCAAACATTCGTTAGAACTTTAACATTACTGGAAATAGAATGGCAATAGATTGAATAACGTAGAATAAAATATTTTGCGTCTAATAAAAAGTCTGCATACAGCCATAAGGAATAAGGGAAACGTGCAGGTTAATATAGGTCTACAGTTTTAGGGTTAGGGGCTACGATATATGTATTATATTAAAAGTGTAAAGGCTTAGGCTATATATATTGCACCCGGCTATTGCATTTGCTGCCAACACTCCAAGAGTTGCGGAAGATTCCAGGAAATTACGTCAATCTTCCACGTCCGACACATTCAAAAATCTCCCGGAACTTTCCAGATTGTCAATTTCTGATAATATTTTTAATGTAGCCTAAACGAATAGGCCATAAGTCATGCACTGTCCAAACATGCAGCTCTAAACCTCCAAACAAATAAATGTGTTTTATCTGGCGTTTTCCTGTCTTGTCTCTATTGAAGAAAGACCTAAAAATAAGTACAGGTAGAAATTTCAAATCATTCTAAAACATTTAATCACTGTAGCACGTATATCGTATCTACCGAAGTAAAGTATAGGACTCCCCGTACCACAAACTGACGACTTTAACGATTTTGCATGTTTTCTTACATTTGCAGTGACAAAATTGTAAGACTTGGCACAAGCATTCAAAATCTTGAGTATAGGCTAAGAGTGAGCTCATAATTTTAATATTATATGTTATTTTTGCTAATTGGTTATGAAAAAGATTGGAAATGTGTTTTCCAAAAATTAGAATGGTTAAATTTGAAATTAGTCTTTGTTCAAGTCTTTGGGCGTGATTGTCACAGAATACGAAAAAGGTCGAAAAACACCCTAAAAATGCATGTTTTTGGCTCTTATTTCCAAAAATTGACCAAAAAAATTAAAATTTGACTTTTATTGCCAGTTAGGACTACCTAAAGGATTAGATTAAGCAAAATTTGGCAAAACCGGATAATATTTTTTAATCCAAAAAAATTAGTTCTGTAGTTTTCTGGAATGGGGAGTAGTAGTTCGGGTAATTCTTCATAAGTTTTGTATGATATATAATTTTCTTGCTGATTCGTTCGTTGACAAAGGTACCGCGATCCCGGACCGCGATTCAATTTTTATGTCTAACTACAGCCTGTCTCAAAAAAAATTGTGCAAGTGAAAAGCGCCCTCTCTGGCAATTAGAAAATACCATTGTGACATGATTCTTACATCAACGTCAAGGGCGTAGTCATAGCTCTCAAATGCCGTTTGTTCTGTTCAATTTGCTTGTTTTAATCTCGAGATATGTTTAGTTAAAGACAAAAGGGTAAAATCACAATTGTGCCACTTTACTAGAAGCAGGCTTTACATGTAACAGTGATAGCATCAAGTTTATCAAGAGTTTCTTCGTAAAATCAAAAGAATGCATCAATTACACAATACAAAAATGTTTTTTGACCGTCTTTACTGTTTCATCATGATGCAGGAATGATGATTCTCTTTTTCCACTTAAAAGAGATTAAAAGATAAATACATATTTCACATTCTGCTGTAAAAATTATATACCTGTGCATGTCAATGATTTTATCATGGTAAATACTGCTCTTTTAGTCACTTAAGGCATGTTAAAAGACAAACAAATATTGCACACTTAGGTTAACTAGACTTAGCTGTGGTCTAAGACCACGAACACAGCCGTGTTGTGACCCCTTAATGACCTTTGACCCCCAAATCTACGAAAACCCCATAGGCATTGGCTTATGTCAATGTATGTGTGCACATAGTATCACTAGGCTCTGCTATGTTATTTGTGACAGAAGGGACATTTTGAATGTTTTTCGTCTTGGACCGGAAGTGACCCTTTGATGACCTTTGGCCCCAAATAAAAAAATACCACATATACATTAGGTAAACATAATTCATGTGTACACATACCGTCACTCAACTATGTTTTTCTTAGCTAATAAAATTTTTTGAAGGAATTTGGTTTTATACCGGAAGTGACCCCTTAATGACCTTTGACCTCAAATCTGTGTATGATTCATAGACACTGGGTAATAACAATGTATGTGTGCAAGTTGCGTCACCGTCCTACGTAATTTGTGGGAGAAGTAGCATTTTGAAGGTATTTCGTTTTATACCGGAAGTGACCCCTTAATGACCTTTGACCCCAATCAAAAAATACCTCATATACATTAGATAAGTATAATTCATGTTTGCACATACCGTCACTCTCCTATGTTTTTCTTAGCTAATAAAATTTTTTGAAGGAATTTGGTTTTATACCGGAAGTAACCCCTTAATGACCTTTGACCTCAAATCTGTGTATGATTTACAGACATTGGATAATAACAATGCATGTGTGCAAGTGGCGTTACTGTCCTACGAAATTTGTGGGAGAAGTAGCATTTTTAGTTGAAATCACGTTTTTGACCCCTGTGACCCCTACTTGACCTTTGACCCTACGGATTTCATGTGACATGTAGGGGCATGGTCATTGATGATTGTGACCAAGTTAGGTCAAAATCGGTGTACGCATGTCAGTGCTAGAGCAAATGTAAAGGTCGACAGAAGAAAGAAGAAGAAGAAGAAGATCCTGTAAGAAAAAAGACACAGCCGTGACTAAAGCCTCCAGCATACTTTCCTGCCGCTTGCCGCTGCGGCAAGCGGCAGGGCTTTTCAACCAATGACAAGCCTTTATTGTGTCCGTTTGTCTGCAATGCGCGTGCGCCACGCCGCTCAGCGGCAAGCGGCAGGGTAGTATGAAACCAGCATAACGTCAACGGCTGTGTAATGAACGCGTATTACTTGTTGGGAGATATATTAGACAAAATAATGCACGCGCGCTGATGTTGATGCGTCTAATGCATGCGCCCCGAAAGGGGAGTGCATTAGACGCATCAACATCAGCTATCATTGATTTACATGTACAGCTCTCTTCCCTAGTAAAAGTGGCACAATTGTGATTTTACCTTTTCGTGGTTAAATAAACATATCTCGAAATTGGAACAAGCAAATTGAACAGAACAAACGGTATTTGAGAGCTAAGACTGTGCCCGTGAAGTTGATGTAAGCATCATATCACAACGGTATTTTCTAATTGCCAAAGAGGGCGCTTTTCACTTGCACAATTTTTGTCAGGCTGATTTTTTTTGAGACAGGCTGTAGTTGCAAAACTGTGGACTACATAATATGGACGCGGTATCATATATATAGGCCTATGATGGCCCAATAAATTTTGAAAATAGGGCTAATCAATATTCGTGGATGATATATTTTTTTTAATTAAAAAATTATTTCTGTATTAATTTCTGACATCGGGAATACTCAGTACCGTTTTACTAAGTGTTGTTAAGCCTACTCGTGCTTGAAATACCTTGACATGGCTGGAACAAAATATTAATAATTGCGCAATGCAACGATGTGGTGGGATTTCCCTCGTACATAAATAGTAACCGCAAACCGCACAATAGGAAATACCATACAGCCTCAGTTCAGTCTGGGTCAAAGTTTTCAGGGGAATCCCGGGAGGGGAATACCGAATTACTAGGCGGTAACGACATTTTCATTCTCACAAGACATGCAAGAGCACCGCCCTTAAAAACTGCTTCTTGGTACCATGTATATGAAGCCTATGCTTAACTTCTCGGGCCGGACTTGGATCTCGGGACAGTAGGTAGGTACCGCGATACCGGGGTACGTGCATGAAAACACGGGAATGTACCAGGGAATGTACCCCGGGGAATCACAAATAAATAAATTTCACAAATAGGGCCTATGCTTTAAATAGGAAGTTTATTAAAGGGCATTTCGTGATCCACAGCCTCATCCCCCACTTTTCTCAAAAAAGTTGAGATTTTTATATCACTGGAAACCTCTGGCTACATAATGTTTATGTACAAAATATTTCTTGCAGATTAATTCGTTTAGCAAAGATATCGTGAAATTTGAATTTCGTTCTGGTGCACCAGAACGAAATTACAACGCATTGTCTATGGAGCAGTGTAATACACATAATCATGCATAGCTCGCGAACGCAAAATCGGAATCAACTGAAATTTTGGGAATAGGTTTTTTTCGTGGATATCTAATGAAAAATGACATAAATAGAGGATGCTAGGATCACGAAATACTCCTTTAATGAAATTGAACCTGTTGACTTCAACGTACGACATGATTTTCTTATTAAGTCTATAGCCTACTTATAGCCTATACGACAATAGATTGCTCTGCATTAATTCCTTTTTTTAAAAACAATTCATACCATTCCATGCATAAAACACAACACATCCCCAGTGACTACCCTGCCTAGAGAAAAAAGGGACTGCTCTAATTGGAATATGACCTTGTGACCCACCATATCTTAACACATAGACTCAATCTCTTTCATCTCCAATCTGAGATGAATGTTTTAACATGAAGTAAAAATCAATATGGGTGGTAATCTTAACCAATAACAGATAGGCAAGCAAATATGTTTATGCATGGCCCCTTTAACCCAACCCACTATGGTCCAGCTGGGTAGCTCGATATCTGGGTCGGGTAACATAAACCCGGGACATAAAACAACACACCGACATCGCCTGGCTAATAATTACTTGTATTGGTACTGCAGAGATACTAAAATCAATACCCGTGATCGATACACGTGAATGTGCTATGCACGATTTGATATTTAGACGAAAATCTTTGGATACCGGGATAGAAAATGATGAATATCTCCCATAAATGATTTCGTCTAAAGAAACCAGATTTGGTTCCTTGCACTTGAATATATATGTTCAACGGATATGATAGTCGTTAGCTAGCGTCTTGGGAAAGAAGCTTGCGTCTTGAACTCAAAAACAAAAATTCTGATTTTATATGTGCCGAACTATTATAGTGCAGTGTAGGCCAATCGTGAAAAGCAGATGAACTATGGCGTATACCATGCTCACTTACACACAGCGAGGTCAGTCACCGGGCTATTGTCAGTAGCCTTAGTCAGATGTCCTTCGACCCATTATGCGTCTCAAAACTATTAAACAGGTCGGAACAAAATGGCCATGCGTGGCGGTGGATTCAACCTACCATGGCGATTTCGGCCATGAAGATATCGGGGCGATGACACTGTGCCACAGGGAGTGTGTATAAACAACCAAGGCTGCATGTTTAATGAGGTAGCATCATATCCAGTATTAGAGTGCATAGTTCATTGTATATTCTAAATATAGTAGATCATTTTTCTCATGGAAAGCTATAGCTGTTGGATCAGAACAGGAATACAGGATTGGTGGATTTTCCATGTTCATGATGGTCAGAGAGATGAGGGATGATAAATTAAAATGGTCTACTACATTAGACTAATACGACATACGATATCTGCATGGAAAGTCAAATAGACCCTACCACCTCCAAATAGGCCAATCAAATTAAAAAATCACCCACCACTAATTGCAACAGAAACCATTTAATCACCATTCATTTCAGATAAGTATATTAAAGAACATAACTCCCCAAAAATCAAAGTAGTGGAACAGCGCCTAATTTGCATAAATCCAAAATGGCCACTTATCAGGGGTGAAATTTCAAATCAGTTGTTGTTAAAAACCATACAAATGTATTCCTTTCGTCATAAAGATTCAGACAAAGTACAGTTTGACCTATCTCCGATATACATTTCTTGAGTTATGGGGGAAAGGTCAAATGTCAAAATTTGGATTCCACAAAGGGACAAAAATTGAAAAATGCTCTGGGGTCTTTCAGGGAAAGCCTAGACACAGGAAAAAGGGGGGGGGGGTATTTCAGTAATAAGCTCCCAAAATAAGGAGTCTTTTCGTGAGACTGAGGAAAATCTGTTTAAAAAGGGGGTCATTCAGTGAGACTGGGAAAACTTTTGGGTCAAGATATAAAAACTGATACAAAATTGTCAAAAATTCTTCCAAATTGAAATTTTTTGAAAAATTAGAAGAAAAATAATGAACAAATTGGGTCAATCAGTGAGAGATTATCAGAAAATTTCTTTAAATTTTTGAAAAGGGAGGTCTTTTGGTGACAGGAAAACAACAAGGGGGTCATTGGGTGAGAGGGAGTTCAGTAAAACAAAAAAGGTGATCATTGTATGTGAGGGAGTTGAAAAATGGGGGTCAATGTGGCCACACATCCCCGTCACCCATTTTTAGTGAGTTGTGTCCATAGTGACCTTGAGTGATATATACCATAGAGCCCCCCCTTCAGTGCTATTTTAGTATCCAACTCAAAGTCCCCGAACCCCGAATCAAATCGGTGGCGGTGGAGACTGGGGTATTGCATATCAACGGGAATTTGCTTATCAACGGGAATTTGCTGATCACGAAATATAATATAGAATTACAATTTTGAAGCAGAAGAAAAATTACTTAAATTATTTGCGGTCAATGGTCAACATTTTTAGCTTCATTTTCATTTATTTGCAGTTTGCGTACTATCATAAGAGGTATTTCCGACGGTGTGATGAATGTAGTAGAACATATCATTCTACGTCAGAGAGGAAACTAATTATCGTTTATCAACTCGACACTTAGATTTGAAATTGAAGTATACGTCGAAGCAACCGAACTAAGAAAGATGGCCATGTCTCGTCTTGGGAGCTTGCAAAGTACTGAAAGTGGTTCGTCGTATTCATCGTCACTATCAAGTCCACCGCCCTCTCTTCTTCAAATGAAAGGCTATCTTATCTTTATATTCAAGAAAGATGTGGATAAGCAGTTCTTGTGTAAGCTGTGTGAACTCGTTCTAAGATGGCCAATGCAAACCACATGTGGATGTCGCTTCTGTTTTGGATGCATTTATAATTTCATCTGGTAAGAGCACTTCATTTTTTTCTTATTTAAATGTACAGAATACCCATGTACGCTTCAACAAATGAGTTCCCCAAATTTCACAGAATCACAGGCGTTCATTCAGCCATTCACACTTCGCACAATCACAAGCATCCACCAACCATAAGAAGTTAGATCTATCAGGCCAGGCAAGAGTCCAAGACCAAAGAAACTGTATAAGCAGACACGTAATCAACTTGGTCATTCCAAGCCGGGAAATTGCTAGAAATTGAATAAATTGTCCCGGTCGGAGGAAAACTGGATCCAGAAGGGGTTAAATTGACATATAAATCCGTTCTTTCCATCTCGACCCGGTCACGGCGGATATTTCTTACACTCTGCCCCCCCCCAGGTTACGCCCCTGACCAAAAGGCAAAGGTTTAGTAATCAATTTAACCCCTTTAATTCCGTTTTTTTGTTTCAGCGACAAGAAAGGAGACCTGACGTGCCCAAGCTGTGAAGACACTTTTAACACATCCGAAATCACACGTGATCACTACTCCAGGAAACAAGTGGAGAAAATGATAGTATTTTGCTCTAACAAGAAAACTGGTTGTCCAGCTGAGATGATACTTAAAGATCTTGATGTACACTTAGAAAGTTGTGTCTTTCAACCGATAGAATGTCTTCATAAACTCCAAGGATGTACTGCAGTAGTTATCAGGGGCCAATTGGCAGATCATCTCCAGAAGGAATGCCTATTCAGATCCACAACTTGTGATTATTGCGGGGAAGAGTTTCCGATTATTGATATCAAAGTAAAAATCATTTACCTTTATTATATATATAACATAGATAATGATTGGCATGGAGTAACCTAAATGCATTTCTAAATGTTGGAATTGCATTTGTATCTTTATTTATTTGTTTGTTATTAAAACTCTTGTTTGTTGTTTTATCAGCTCGACTCCTAAATACGCTGTCCGGTACGCTGGTAAGGTACTTATAAATGTATGAATAGCGATAAAGTGCATGGTCATGATCATCATCAACAGCAACGACACGATGACATTTATGGAGACTAGAGGTATACCCGTATGGCCGTATGCATAACAGCACACATATAATTATAGAGTATTATAACTTTGTTGGAAAAATAGTTTTGTAACATTTTGAAGATGTTTTGTATTTGTTTGTTGGGTAAGTCATTAAAAGGGCATTTCGTGATCCACAGCCTCATCCCCCCACTTTTCTCAAAACAGTTGAGATTTTTATATCACTGGAAACCTCTGGCTACATAATGTTTATGTACAAAATATTTCTTGCAGATTAATTCGTTTAACAAAGATATAGCGTGAAATTTGACGAAATCACAACGCATTGTCTATTGGCGAGGCTCAGATCAAAACTGACGGAGCCTTTTACCCTTCAAAACCCACTGTGGAAGACATTGCCTTAATATAGATTTTACCAAGTTCAAGTACATGAATCAGAATGCATCAGAGCTATTTATAGAACACAGGCAGCAAGTGCAATTGTTTATACCATGCATGGTCACTGACTTTTGAAAATTCACATTTTCGCGGATTTTGAGCCCAATCCTTTACCGATCGCAACCAAATGTGATCCCCGCATTCGACCGAAAGTAGCTTAGGACACTCCCCATATTTTCCTTGATCTCTCGTATAAATTACAGCCCAATCGGACCAAGTTTAAAAAATGACCTTTGACCTTCGACCTCTGATTTCGACCGAAGGTAGTGTAGGACACTCCCCATATTTTCCTTGATCTCCCATATGAATTACAGCCCAATCGGACCAAGTTTAAAATTTGACCTTTGACCTTCGACCTCCGATTTCGAGCGAAGGTAGCTTAGGTCACTCCCCATATTTTCCTTGATCTCCCGTATGAATTACAGCCCAATCGGATCAAGTTTAAAATTTGACCTTTGACCTTCGACCTCCGATTTCGAGCGAAGGTAGCTTAGGTCACTCCCCGTATTTTCCTTGATCTCCCGTATGAATTACAGCCCAATCGGACCAAGTTTAAAATTTGACCTTTGACCTTCGACCTCCGATTTCGACCGAAGGTAGCTTAGGACACTCCCGTATTTTCCTTGATCTCCCGTATGAATTACAGCCCAATCGGACCAAGTTTAAAATTTGACCTTTGACCTTCGAGCTCCGATTTTGACCGAAGGTAGCTTACGACACTCCCCGTATTTTTCTGCATCCCCCGTGCGAATTTGGCGAGGCTGGGATCAAAACTGACGGAGCCTTTAACACACACGCATACATACACGCATACAACATAAGGCAAATTATAGTAAGACTAGAGGTATACCCGTATGGCCGTATGCATAACAGCACACAGTAGGCCTATATAATTATAGAGTATTATAACTTTGTTGGAAAAATAGTTTTGGAGATGTTTTGACACTCCTCATATTTTCCTTGATCTCTTGTATAAATTACAGCCCAATCGGACCAAGTTTAAAAATTGACCTTTGACCTTCGACCTCCGATTTTGACCGAAGGTAGTGTAGGACACTCCCCATATTTTCCTTGATCTCCCATATGAATTACAGCCCAATCGGACCAAGTTTAAAATTTGACCTTTGACCTTCGACCTCTGATTTCGACCGAAGGTAGGGTAGGACACTCCCCATATTTTCCTTGATCTCCCGTATGAATTACAGCCCAATCGGACCAAGTCTAAAAATTTGACCTTTGACCTTCGACCTCCGATTTCGAACAAAGGTAGCTTAGGACACTCCCCGTATTTTCCTTGATCTCCCGTATGAATTACAGCCCAATCGTACCAAGTTTAAAATTTGACCTTTGACCTTCGAGCTCCGATTTCGACCGAAGGTAGCTTACGACACTCCCCGTATTTTTCTGCATCCCCCGTGCGAATTTGGCGAGGCTCGGATCAAAACTGAGGGAGCCTTTTACCCACATACACACATACATACATACACGCATACACGCAACATAAGGCAAATTATAGTAAGATGATGATGATGATGATGACACTCGGTCGTTTCAAATATTGAGTTTTAGCTTTGGTTTTGGGTTTGCTCACGTGGTTTCCTATTATTATTTTGGCTAAGCTCTTGACGGACATCATTATCGACATCTTTGTTTGTAACCTTTGTTAGCCTCTCAAAATGTGTAGCAAGGAGTTTCAGTTTTCATTTCAGTTTGTTATACAGTACGACGGCAACTTCGTGACCTCTTTTGTTCGATAGAAATTTTTTACGGGTTGGTGAACACGGGTTACGTAACTAAATGTTGAAAATTTGACCGGCAAACATGTTTTAGCGAAATAGCTCCAGAAATGGGAGACACGGGTAGTTTTTTGTTTAAATTGCGTACCATGATCACGGATAAGATACCAAACATTTGTGCAAAGAACAAAAACGAGTAAAAGTTGAATAATATTGAAAATAAAGAAGCTTGAACATGTCCAAAGTGGCCGGGAAAATGAGAAAAATTGCATGTCACGATCACCAAAATGTTTATATCTACAACAGTGAGTAAACGCCGGTCGTATGCTTTTCTCTAATGATAGATATTAACTAACGTTAGCTTGTATTAAATTTTCAGCGAAAATAATTGGTGGAATAATCGAGTCGTAGGTTGGAAAGTTACTCTCAAAACAGCCCCGTGTCGCAATCTTGCGTGACCCGTTAGTGACAAGTGTCACTAGCTGGCCTTGTCATGATAATGATCGAATAATAATCGTCAGAATCGTCCAGTTGACTCCAGTGATATTTATTTATTCAAGCAAAATACTGCATTGACTTACAAAATATTGAAGTCAATATAAAAAGTAGTATCACCTCATTTGACTGAACTGAAAGCAGTTTTAAAAATATTATTGTTGATCGAGTCCCTGAATGAGAAATAAGATTGTAAAAGATACGAGTATGGTATAGTAGGTTGTGATGGTCTAGTGGTTGACGCCGTTGTTTGAAGTGTGAGAGGTTGAAGGTTCGAATCCTACAGCATTTCGATTTTTTTCTCTCTTGTTCTGTTAGGCCTATGGTGTATGTGTGTAGGCCCGTCAGTATTTATATGATCATTTGAAAATATTTCTATGCAACACGTTTGCAATGTTTTTCTTTATGTGTAGGCCTACATATTAAAAAATGAGATAGCGTCATCAGCCATAATTTACGCATTTCAAACCTGATTAATATTTTGGCATAATATTATTTGTAATTTTTACACCGTTCTTACACCCTACCCAGACATACACAAAATTGGAATCAGCGTTTCGTTGTCTAGAGCAACTTTAATTATAGAACACCACACGGCGGTCAAGATAAAAAAATGCTTTCTTTCATTTTACCTCATTATTTCTGCTTCAAATGATCAGAAACCATTCCTGAAAGTTGTTTACTAATATCATAAATATTTTTTTTTTTAAACAAAAAAAAACCGCTATGGTAGGGTCCGAACTTCCAACCTCTCGCACTCCAGGCACGGCCTTAGCCACTAGACCATCACAACCTGCTAACTTATTCACGTACCTTTTGCAATGTTATTTCTAATTCAGTGTCTCGTTCAACAAAAATCTTTTATAAACTGTTTGTAAGTTCAGTCAAATGGCTTGAAATTACGTTTTATATTGACTTCGATATTTTGTAAGACAGGGCAGTATTTTGTATGAATAAATAAATATCACTGTAGTCAACTGGACGATCCTGACAATTATTAATCGATATATGGACAAGGCCGGCTGTTAATTTTCCTGGTGACACTTGTCACTAATGGTCACGCACGATTGGGACGCGAAGCCCTTTTGAAAGCAACTTTCCAACCTACGACTAGATTATTCCACCAATCATTTTCGCTGAAAATTTAATACAAGCTCAAGTTAGTTAATATCTATCATTACAGAAAAGCAAATAACCGGCGTTGGTTCATAGTTGCAGATATAACCATTTTGGTGATCGTGACATGCATTTTTTCTCATTTTTTAGGCTACTTCGCGCACAATAAACATTCATTTTCTCCACAATAATTGGACTTTTACACGTTACTGTTTGCCTTATACATGTGTCACTTGTATGACCCACCCCATGACCCCCGGGGGTGGTGAGTCACTTTACAAAGGTGCGTCGGATTTAACTATACCATGACCCACATGTGCGTCTAAACAATGACGGACATTTGCCGACAATGACTGAGCCCCTCATCAAAATTGTGACGCACATGTTAAGGATTATGACTGTCCTCATGACCCAAATTTGACTCACCATTTAGGTATTTTGACTGACACTGATGCACCTAACCATTGACGCACCTAGGTAAAGTGACTGACACTGACGCACCCCTTGGGGTATGTTGTGACGCACATATTGAGTAAATGACCATACCCTGCGTCACTAATTGGTTGGTAAATGACCCAACCATGACGCACATCCCCCGGGGGTCCTAGGGTGGGTCATACAAGTGACATGTGTATTATACTCATGTTTCATATCTTATCTATGGGCTCAATGTGGAAATGAAGGGAGAAACGACTCGTGTATTCCATTTTTTTGATGTTTTCTGAAAAACTGTATTTGCCACCTGATTTTCAACATTACGTTACGTAACAGCAGAGGTCACGCCGGTAAAAATTACCGGAAGTGAGCTAAGTTGCTGTCGTACTGATATAATCGAGTGAACATCATAATCGCTTGCCCAGATAACACACGGACGTCGGTCCAACGTCGGATATAAGGAGCTAGCAAAGTCGACCGGACGTCGGGATTCGTGTCGGGTGCTCATCGGGGGTGCATCCTGCCGTCGACACGTAAAAGACGTTGTTCCAACGCTGGGCCGTCGTTTTGCCTACTGTCATGCCGATTGTATTCCGATGTTTAAAAAGGGTTGTCCCGACGTGGGACCAACCTTTTCATGAAGATATTTAGCGACGGAATATCTTTTGCCGATTTCATGTCGACTTAAAAAGGACGTCGTTCCGACTTAGGGCCAATGTTTTGCCGGCTACGGACATGCCTTATGCCGACGAGAAAAGTACGTTGGATTGTTTTAGGGCCAACTCTTTGCCTACGCTACTGCCGATGGTATACCAACATAAAAAGTACGTTGGTTTGACTTACTTACACTTTTTGCCAGTCCTGCTGATACCAACATGATGGTCCGACTTCGTAGTACGGCAACGGAAGTTGAGAAGGCATCGTAGTGAGGAGAATCCTAGCTAGTGAGTTGTAAACATATAAAACCATGACGTTAGTCATACACCGACCATGATAAAGTAAAGTACATCATGTAGTAAATGTATGACCCCGTGGTTAAACATGTTTCTGTTGACCGTTTTCTTTCACAAACATCCGCAGTAAACATCTGTGCCTACCTGTTTCGAGATTTAAAAATGATCTAATATAGCAATACAATAGGCCCTAACTGATTAAGCATGAGTAAATTTGATGCAGTTTAATAGGTTTACACGTTACAAATTCAAATTGGAAGAAAAATATTTTAAAAATACTTACTTAAACCTGCATAGGCCTAAAGCTAGATCCTTCTACTTCTACGCAATTGCTTGTCAAAGCCTGCTCGGCAACTAGACATCACTCTTCAATGAATACGAACAGCAATCATATAAATAGTAATGTTCATCCATAAATTCCAAAAAATATTAACGATAGGCCTATAGCGAAACAAGAGACAAGCTCTAGTGTCATTTGAATTTCAACTGCCACGCACTATGTACATCATAATTTTACGTAGCGTGCATTGGCTGTACATGTGGACGGCAACGGAGGCCAAAAGTTCACTTCCAACAGGGGTTAAGATCAGTTCATATAACGGTTTGTATATCGTCTCATCACCCGTGAGAGCTCGTGAGCTGCCTACTCATTTCAAAACAAACATCGTCATGATAATAGCTAGCCTATGGCTGGGTCATCATTTCAACTCTAAAATCGAGATTATAATGTATTGCTAGTAGGCATGTGCCTATTTATTTTTGGGACTAAAAAATCTTTTAGTTTTGCGTTCATTTACACAGGTTTAATATTAAAAATGACGTGAGTTTTAACATTGTACAAAACATTACAGCACTTTAGACCAGGTAATATGCAGAACAGGTATAAGATGGGCCATTGCTGGAGGGGGGGGGTATGAATTAATTAATAGGCCTACCCCATTCCAGGCAAAGAAAATTTTAACCGCCAATTTTGCAACTTAAATTATGCAAATAAAGATCGTCCTACGTATATGCCTACGGTTCACTGTCCGGCGTTGGACCAACGTTTTACCGACTACCCATAAAAGACGTCGTTATGCGGCCGTAGGCCCGACTTTTTTCCGACTATGCATGAAAGACGCCGATTGACTGTTGTTGGCCCGACGTCCTTCCAACTATCTGAAGAAGACGTCGTTACATTGCCGTAGGCCCGACGCCGTTCCGAAGAAGCAAGGGCGACTCCGACGTGTTCCCGCCATGTCCAACCCATTGCCAACGTAGGCCCGACGTATCGGTGTTTACTGGGTGGTTTGAGGTTACCTGACCTAAGTACAAAAGAAACGTTTAAATTTCGCAGTCCAATAAATCGAGCATGTCAATCTACAATCTACATGAGGAGGAGGAGGAGAGAATTGTTGTTGTTATTGTTGTTGTTGCTGTTGTTGTTTAAATATTGGTGAATTTTTCTTGCAGTATACTTCGGTCAGCAGTTCTTTTAAAGCAAAATTGGTTTATATAGTTATTTGCTTGTTCGCGTTTATTTTCTTCAGACTCATCAAGAGAAATGCAAAGAGTCAACTATTGAATGTCCGCTTAAGTGCACATCAAAAGGAATCCACAAAGATAAAGTAAGTAGGGTTTCTAATACTGATTTTAATTCTTTAGGCCTACAGCATTATTTGATTTGAAAGAAAAAATATTAGGTTTACTGGCGGAAGGTTTTAATAAAGTTCCAAGCATAATCGATAGGCGAATTTAAGTGAATGAGGTTTTTTTTTTTAAATATAAAGATGGGTGCGACTGCAGAGGTCCAGAGAGGAATCTTCCAGAAAGTGATATCAATAAACGTAAGGGAAAAGGCACGACCCGGCGTGGTGCTAGATCACTCTTTCTGATGAGTCAGGACAACAACTTTATAAAAACAAAACTTTACAACCACAATCTGGTATATATGATACCTATTCAGCGCCTTCGATTGAGCATTGTTGATTTTATAGCAGGGAGTGTGTTCCGTCAAAGTATAGACCTATATATTATTAGAACTGCCATTATGGAGCTCAAATTCAAAGTTTAGAATTTGAAGGGACCAAGTTGATCATTGGAAACCGCCATAATATTGATGAGTGCTATTACTGAAACTGTTTAGGGTTTACCAAACTTATGAAAAGGGGCTATACATCAAAAACGTCACGCTTATTAAGTTGCATGCCATAAGAGCCGAATTCGAAAACATCAAGCTAGTTAACTTATGCCATACTTACCGAATTCAAAAACGTCAAGCTAATTAAATTATATGACATATTTACTTTTATTCCATCAGATGAAGGAACATCTCGAGAAATATTGTCCTCTTGTGTTGGTAGTTTGCATTTATGAAACATACGGCTGTAAATTTCAGGTGAGTGGACGTATACTGACAAAAAGAAATAGAGCTGGTGTGGTACACAAGCCACTAATGCTGGGCGGTGGCTTCTGATTGTCATGACCTCTGCAGAACATTTTGACCTCAACCATTATAGACAATTATTCATTATACTCTCTTTATTAGGCCTAATGTGTGTTTTCTGACCCATTATGGCCACGTTTAAGCCTGAAACGGGTAAATTTTAACATATGACCCATAACTGACCATCGACCTCAATTGACATCGGTTCCATTTTTGCATGTTCCCCTCAAATTGAGGATTACTTCAAGTTCAAGCCCACTTAGGAAAGCTTTGACACTTTACCTCTATACTTCCATAGATCTTGCGGTTATTGAGTTTTGGCCAGTATTATAATTATCAACACTAATGTTTTGGGCGTTTCTTTCCTCCCGAGAAAAATCATGGGGCGGAAATGACACTCATTCCTCTTGAGTGGCAGCTTTATTTGTCTCAATATATAATACGGTTGCAAAATCATCTGTTAAATAAAGCTCACAATACATTTATTTTGGGCGTTCGCGATTCGGCAAACATATTTCTCTTCGCGTAAACTTGTGAAATGTGAGCTATTTCACTCTAAAAGCGTATCCAAGTTATTATTCGTTCTTTGTTTTGTTCGTTTTCACCGGAACTGCACATTTTGGAAATGTGGAACTTAATATAATAAATTATACATACTTCTACGGCCGCCGTCACTACTGACGATTGGCTACCATCTGGCTGCATCTCCTTACCTCCTTCCTCCAAGCTGTTCTGTTCTGAGCTAGATGCTTGACTTGCAATAGGTTCATTCCTGTCCATTCTTTGCTGTTATAAAACCATTGTTTCTTCTGTCGTCTTCTCTCCCTTTCCCCTTCAACTTTCCCTGCTATTATCTGGAGTGCTAATGCACTGCCACTTCCTCTGAGGATGTGACCAAGGCAGGTTAACTTTCTTGTCACCAACTCTCCAAGCAGCTGTCTATTCACACCAAGTTCCTCAAGAATTATCCTGTTTGTTCTTTTCTCCTTCCAACTGATGTTCAGTATTCTTCTCCAGAACCATTAGCAGCAAGCACCGGTTCTCATCTGCTTTAGTCATAGTCCAGCCATCTAAGCTATAAAGGAGTGCACTCCATACCAGTGTCATGATCAGTTTCCTTTTCAGTTCTGTTGCAAGGCTCCGATCATTCCATATATCCTGAAGTTCAGTCATTTTTGCTCTGGCCATTTCAATCCCGGCTTTGATGTCCTTGCAATTTGCATTGGATGTTTTCACCGAGCCCAGATAGTTGATGTGGTTGACCTGTTAACTTCTTCGCTATCTGTTGTGATGTTGTACTCTTTTCCTTCTGCCGCTGCAACCAGAAGCTTTTGTTTTCTTCACATTGAGTTTGAGATTCATATATATTATACCGTATAATATTTAATCTATAAATCAAATTTTAATTGACAACAGGACATTCGTCGGGAAATGGAAGTTCACATCCGTGAAGCACAACCTGACCATCTGCAGTTGACAACAAAATGGTTAGAAGAAACACTATTGAAGGTTACACAGACACAGCATCTCGTGCAAGAGTTAACCAATAATAAGGATATCATGGAAAATAAACTAGAATCACTGACTACTGAATTCAGCAATATCCAGATCGCAACCAAGAAAAACGAAGGTCACACCAGAGAACTCCAGGTAATACATGAAATCAGAGCATTAAGTACTACATTCTGAGTACCGTAATGATGTACATGCTTCAGGAAAGTCTACTTTACTTGTGATCTTTATATGCCTGGTTCCGGAAAGTCTACTTTACTTGTAATCTTTGCATTCTGAGCATGAAAACCTTAACAAATTACCATAGTAAATGATATACCTGGTACATGAAAGTCTACTTTGCTTGTCTCCTTTGCATTCGGAGTACCTGAATAAATGATGTACCTGGTTCAGGAAAGTCTACTTTAAATAATCGTGATCTTTACCTTCCGAGTACCTTTTAAATGATGTCCCTGGTTCAGGTAAATCTGCTTGTGATCTTTGCATTTCTAAGTACCTTATAACAAATGATGCGCCTAGTCCAGGAAAGTCGACTTTATTTGTGATCTTTGCATAATCTGTTTACCTTGATAAATGATGTATCTGGTTCAGGAAAGTTAACTCTTTCTTATGCTCATTACATCCTGAGTACCTTAATAAATGATGTGCCTGGTTTAGGTAAGTCTGCTTGTGATATTTGCATTTCTAAGTACCTTAACAAATGATGCGCCTGGTTCAGAAAAGTCCACTTTACTTGTGATCTTTGCATTGTGAGTACCTTAATAAATGATGTGCCTGGTTTGGGAAAGTCTACTTTTCTTGTGATCTTTGCATTTCTGAGTACCTTAATAAATGACGTGCCTGATTCAGGAAAGTCTACCTTTTCTTGTGATCTTTGCATTTCTGAGTGCTTTAATTAAAGAGGTGCCAGGTTCAGGAAAGTCTACTTTACTCATGATCTTTGTATTTCTGAGCACTTTAATAAAAGAGGTGCCTGGTTCAGGAAAGTCTACTGTACTTGTGATCTTTTCATTTATGAGTATTTTAATAAATGACTTGCCTGGTTTAGGATAGTCTATTTTACATCGATAAATGATGTGTCTGGTTCAGGAGAGTCTACTGTACTTGTGATATTTGTATTTCTTAGAACGACTACCTTAATAAATGGTGTGCCTGGTTTAGGAAAGTCTACTTTATTCGTGATCTTTGGATTCTGAGTACCTTAGTAAATGATGTACCTGGTACAGGAAAGTCTACTTTGCTTGTCACCTTTGCATTCTGAGTACCTTAATAAATGATGTACCTGGTTCGGGAAAGACTACTTTACTCGTGATCTTTTGCATTCTCAGTAATAAATGATGTGCCTGGTTTGGGAAAGTCAAATTTACTCGTGATCTTTGCATTCTGAGTACCTTAATAAATGATGTATACCTGGTTCAGGAAAGTCTACTTTAATCGTGATCTTTACATTCCGAGTACCTTAATAAATGATGTACCTGGTTCAGGAAAGTCTACTTTGCTTGTCACCTTTGTATTCTGAATACCTAATAAATGATGTGCCTGGTGCAGGAAAGTCTACTTTAATTGTGATCTTTGCCTTTCTGGTGTGTGATGTGCCTGCTTCAGGAAATGTTACTTTACTTGTGATCTTTGCATTTCTGAGTAGTACCTTATTAAATAATGTGTCTGGTTTAGGAATCTTTATTTTTGAGCACCTTAATAAATGACGTTCCTGGTTCAGAAAAGTCTATTTTCATTGTGATCCTTGCATTACTGAGTAGCTTAATACGTGTCTGGTTCAGAAAAATACTTGCGATCTTTGCATTTCTGAACACGAGTATCTTAAATTACTTGCAAATTGTTAGTGCCTTATATAATAAATGATGTACCTGGTACAGGAAAGTCTACTTTACTCGTGATCTTTACATTCCGAGTACCTTAATAAATGATGTACCTGGTACAGGAAAGTCTACTTTACTCGTGATCTTTGCATTCTGAGTACCTTAATAAATGATGTACCTGGTACAGGAAAGTCTACTTTGCTTGTCACCTTTGTATTCTGAATACCTAATAAATGATGTGCCTGGTGCAGGAAAGTCTACTTTAATTGTGATCTTTGCCTTTCTGGTGTGTGATGTGCCTGCTTCAGGAAATGTTACTTTACTTGTGATCTTTGCATTTCCGAGTAGTACCCTATTAAATAATGTGTCTGGTTTAGGAATCTTTATTTTTGAACACCTTAATAAATGACGTTCCTGGTTCAGAAAAGTCTATTTTCATTGTGATCCTTGCATTACTGAGTACCTTAATACGTGGCTGGTTCAGAAAAATATTTGTGATCTTTGCATTTCTGAACACGAGTATCTTAAATTACTTGCACATTTTTAGTGCCTTAATAATAAATGATAAACCTGGTACAGGAAAGTCTACTTTACTCGTGATCTTTGCATTCTGAGTACCTTAATAAATGATGTGCCTGGTTTGGGAAAGTCTACTTTACTCGTGATCTT
Source organism: Amphiura filiformis (assembly GCF_039555335.1). Taxonomy (NCBI): domain Eukaryota; kingdom Metazoa; phylum Echinodermata; class Ophiuroidea; order Amphilepidida; family Amphiuridae; genus Amphiura; species Amphiura filiformis. The sequence continues at coordinate 31,633,921 of NC_092632.1, forward strand.
TGCATTCTGAGTACCTTAATAAATGATGTGCCTGGTTTGGGAAAGTCTACTTTACTCGTGATCTTTGTATTCTGAGTACCTTAATAAATGAATTTCTGAATACGAGTAGATGATGTATAGCGCGTCTACGCCTGAGTTCATAAATAGTTATCTTATTATTGATTATTTGTTATTCGCTTTATAAGAAAATTGCAGCCAAGCAATCCGATCAGATAGATGTTGTACAAGAACAAGTAAGCAAGTGCGCCACTAAGGAAGATGTTGTTGAAATTAAGAAGAGTTTTGTGAAGCCAATACAAGATAAACAAGATCAGATTGATGACCGTCTCAAGCGCCTTGAACGTGGTGGCGCACGAGGTGGGGGCTTCGAAAGCGAATCTCATCAAGGAAGAAATGCCAGTGCGGCTGGGGGAGGTAATTATATTTTAGGCAAATTTCTGGTCATCTGTAATAAATAAAGATGTGGTTACCATTATATATTGCACGTGTACATGTTATAGCGTCGATGTCTAGTCGCCGGCTGCCCATCCGGGCAGAAGCAAAACCATTAATCCACTCTGTAGTAATACGCAGTAACCGATTAACTTTCTAACTTGGTAGGGTGATAGAGTATGATGACCTCTTCTGCTTCTTGTGCTTATAGTTTCATGTTATCTATGAATATGACTGACCTAATTTATATGTTCTTTACATCTACACACCTCTGTTGTGGGGCCACCTTAATTACGAACCGAGCAACAAAAGCCCCACAATTCCAATTCCCACTTATTTGATGCTGATCAAAATAAGTACAAACCTTTAGGTAAAATATTATTCATGAATCATAATATTATAACTTGAATTTAAATTTTCTTTTCAGTGAGTAATGCTAGGATGATTTCGGTAGAGAATCAAGTTGGTATGCATTCTGTTCGTCTTGCGGAACAGGACATCCGCTTTCAAGTCTTAGAAACGGCAAATTACGACGGCGTTCTTGTATGGAAGATCAAAGATTTTGATCGACGTAAGCGAGATGCCGACAGTGGCAAGACCCTGTCTCTCTACAGCCAACCATTCTATAGCAGTAGATATGGGTACAAGATGTGTGCAAGGATTTACCTGAATGGGGACGGAATGGGCAAAGGAACACATATCTCCCTGTTCTTCGTTGTCATGCGCGGAGACTACGACGCCTTGCTTCCGTGGCCTTTTCGCCAGAAGGTAAGAAAGAATATAATTTTATTATAAGTCAAGGTTGTTTGATATTATCATTTATTAATGTTTCTAACAAAACATTATATAAATGTTCAATTCTAGACCTGAATAATACCAACAGCTATCGCACTAATAACCTGTATATACACATATATTTTGTAGCAATTTTTAACATAGATTTTCGTTTCTATATTAAATTATTCATCTTTTTCTGCGTTTTTGTGGTAATTTTTATTCTATAAACTGTACATTTGTGGGTAAATTGAGGGCGCTATTTACATATATCTTAAATTTGAATTAGCCAAACAATTATACCTTACATTTCATGATAAAAAGCTTTTTGAAAATTCCCTTGTCATTTGTCAGTATTTTTGCTGATGTTCTAACACCATTTTACAAGTGTCTACCATTGTAAAGATGCAAACAAGATTTCAGATAAATAGCGCCCTCATTGTTCAACTTTTCTTAAAACGACTCAGTTTTTTTTAAATACATGCCATCAAACTAGCAGGAGTCAGTGATCAAACTGAAAGGGGCTTACGTGCGTCTTACGTATCATCTTACCAAAGGAACCGTATTTGAAATGACCTTAGTAAAAATAGAAACAATTTACTAAAATTGTATGGGAAAGTTTTATAATTTGCATACCGATTAAATCTATGCGCAATTTAATCTAATTGAATTAATTGAGACAACGTCCATGGATATGTGTATATAATTAGTATTGTTACTATGACATTTATTACATAGGTAACCTTGATGCTATTGGATCAGCAAACCGGACGTCGCCATCTGTCGGACAGCTTCCGACCAGACCCAAAGTCCAGCAGTTTCCAGCGGCCAACAACAGAGATGAACATCGCATCAGGATGCCCTTTATTCGTGAACCAGAACGTTCTCAAAGATTCAGCTTACATAAAAGACGATGTGATTTTTATCAAGGTCATTGTAGATACATCCGACCTTTATGGCCCATAATTTGTAAGTCTTCCGTTGCAAGGCAATACACACATCTACTGATGTTCTATTCGCTAGCGGTCCCTCACAAGATGTGTGTGAGTCACATCAATTTGCAAATGCTTCAGATATCAAGCAGTGTCGTTGCGCAGTTCAATACATTTCATATTCGTGCGCATAAAATATTTCCCAACACTGTTCATATTAGTAACATTTCGTGGCATCAAGTATTAAAATGTTCGAATTTCACTGCTATTACTTACTATATTTTAATACCTACATATTTCATTAATTTTCAATTTTCTATATACAATTACAAGTATAGCTGCAGTTTACGTACATGGAGACAGCAAAACTTGATCAATTATATTAATTTTAAATCAAAAGTCAACGTTTCGATATCTAAAATAACTTTACTCTCTTCAATCGTAAAAATTATTTTTTTAAATAGATCAAACTACGTTATTTACTTGAATATTTACCCTTTACCTTAATTTCTTATTGTTATACACACACTGGCCAAAAGTATTGCAACGACTTTGAAAATGAAAAATTCAGTAGACTGTAAGATGGGAGTTTCATCCAATATCATGTCGATTCCACATTGCTATAAAGTATACCGTATGTGGCAATGTTCTTTGCGCGAAATAAGTAAGATCGGGCTAATAAATACATGTAGTGACATGTGCGTATTACCGCGTTGCTTATACAATGGCGGACTAATAGAAATCCATTTGAACGCAGATACGAAGAATCAAATGTCCAGATGCCTGAAGAATGGTCGCCAAATGGTTTAATTGGTTTCTGCTAAGTATCAGGAAATTGGTTGCGCGGAAGTGGACAACAGTCAAACGTCTTACAAGGACAAAATGGCACAGAATGAACACACAAGACAATGTTTTGATGCGATTCAAGGTCACACGGTGCCGTATCTTCCAAGACTGGGAATTTCTTCCACCGACACTTATATGAATCATTCTCCCTCATCATCCTGATACTTTGCAGAAACTAATTAAATCATTTGTCGATCATTTTAAAGGCATCTGGACATTTTGTGGAGTTACTTCTTCGTCTCTGCATTCAGACGGATTACCATCTTTCTGCCATTGCAACCACTGGAATACTCGCGTGATGTCACTACATGTGACACCATCTATCCCATTGATAGCCCAATCGTATTTATTTCATATCATAGTCATCTAGTATTATGTTATGTGAAATTGACAGAATACGTATTGGATGAATGTTCAGATTACAATTTGCCGAATTCTTCTTTTTCAGCAATGTTGCAATACCTTTGGCCAGTGTGTGTATAGCAATAAGAAATAAAAAAAAAACAGGTTAAGAGTAAATATTCGAGTAATAAGCACTGATAAGTAGTAATAGTTTGTGTATAAAGCTACGTTACTAAATGTGTTTTCTTACTGTTATATAAATCTACGTAATAATGGATGTATTTACAAAATTATACGCCCGATATTACTTTTTCTATTTTTCTATTTGTATTACTAAAATCAAGTTTTCTATATCATTCTTAAAAGATAAATTTATTTAAAACCTAGCAAAAACTGTTGCGCATTGCGCAAAGCGTTCACACCGTTCATGTACCCAGAGATAAATGTTGTACAATATTGATATTTGAGATTATTTGTATATAATAAACGACGCAGACTATTATCAGTGGCGTACCGTGGCCGCCCCAACCCCGGGGGGCTGAAGAAAATTCAATTTTGCCGCCCCTTCCTCAACAGCCCGAAAAGGTTGACCCAATTTTTTCTCGGTCGTTTGAAAAAGTGAAGAGCAAAAAAAAAAAAAAAAAAAAAACGGTTTCAAGCGGAAGCGCCCAAAAAGCACCACATTTCGATGTATAGTACCATTATTTTCAAAATTTGCCGCCCTTTTTTGTTTACTAATTCATTTTACCGCCCCTTCATTTTTGCCGCCCCTGCTTTTGCCGCCCCTTCTTCTTCCGCCGCCCCTTCATTTTCGCCGCCCCCTGCTTTTACCCCGGGGGGCTGGCGCCCCCAAAGCCCCCCGCAAAATACGCGCATGATTATGTATTAAATCATCAGGACAAAGACAACAGTTGACGCAAAACAGCGGTTACTGCTGAAGAGTTTCAAAACATTGAATGATCTTTTAATACCTCGCCACGACCCTACTGAGTCTGACACTAAATCTTGCCGATGACTTTTGGTCATTCTTTTTTACATCAATAAAAATTACATCAATAAAAAAAAATAAACACGCCATAGTATGTGAATTTAATATACCCGGCTTTAGACTAAACTCAGATGTTGCTGAAATTATCTGTCGATGTCAAATCAAATGTCTAACAAAGCTTGCTCTTTGGACACCCTTTCTTCATGGCTTATAAAACAACATTGTCCATGTTTATTACCTCATCATGATCATCACCAGGATGTTTAGTCAACTTTTGTCAGGAGCGTGTTCTGACACACTCTCAAACACTCCATAATCATACCGGCACTTAAGAAGACCCAAGTTTCACTTAAGATTTATCATCCGCCGGTGGCCAATCCGCCGGTGGTGCATTGCTGAAGTAATTGAAAAGGCCGCGTTATGTCAAGTGATTGAGACATTTCAATCCATTCCACAGAGACCGACCTTAAGTCACATCCACCAATCCCTGCATGACAATAAGGATGTACTTCCTTTGTTACTTGTCATGTCAGCAGCCTTTGATACCATAGACCATGTTGACCAAGCAATTTTGTTATTATTAGACTTAAAGTTCGTTGTAATTTCACCGGACCTGTGTTGGGGTGGTTTAGATCGTAGCTTACACGTTGTACAAGAGTATGAACAACAATGCCATATCCAATCAGAATGTTCAGTTTGTACAATGTTTCAGATGGCAACAATGATTCCATGCGTCGACTCCGTTCATCCTCAGATGCTTCCAAGCTGGGGTATACCTTAGTCGAAGTCATATTTTTCAGAGAGAGCAACTCGCGGGCTTATTGGTGGTGTTTATACTACTGATGCAAAGGGAATGAATTATGGACTTCCTCAAGGATCTATTGTGGGCCCTGTGGGGTTTACGATCTACGCCATGCCTAGATATAGTAGAATCGTCAAAAAACAGTCTCTTACATGTAGACAAAGTACACCAGCTTTATTCCATTTTGATTCATCATCAACTGAATATGCTTTACCAAAGAAATACAATTCATGGATGAAATGTAATATGTTGAAGCTAAATAATAGCAAAACGAATTTTTCGTCGCAACGTTATCATTTTAAACTCAGTGACGTGTGTTGTAATAGATGCAAGTAACGTGCACCAAGAGATCTTGTTATATGCATGTAGTTATCTGAATCCATGAAATGGCGTTTTCGAGTGGTATATTCAATTATTTTCCTGATGGTTATTTTCTCTCTTATTGTAGTTTTAAGTGATCACTTTTATATATAGCGATGTTTTATTTTTATTCTTCTTGGATCTTATACTTTTGTAAGGCGTACTCGCTGTATGGCGTTAAATAAATATTTGTAAATAATATTTATAATTATTATTTCATATATGAAGAGATGAACTTGATTGTGTTTTGCACAAGTACCATAAACTTTGACCTTGAAAATGTCGTATTGCCCAACCTATCCGCACCTATAACCAGGACACGCACTCCTGGAGTTTGCTCTGCTCTCTGACTCACACCTGCTTAAACGTGGATTCCTGACGTTCTCTTATATGGGAAGTACTCCGTAAAAAGTAAGTCTTACTACACCAATGTATGCGGAAGTTTATGACAGATGTTATGTGACAAAAAATTAATTTCCCAGGATTGAAGACAATGGAGACGATTAACGTAGTTCCCTTGGGTTTTTTTAGTACTAGCCGTCCTTAATTTAAGCATTATTATAGCAGATTATCCAAATTAAATTGATATAGAGATATAAATAAAACCGCTGTAACTGTTATAGTATATAAAGTTATGATAAATTAGTCAACATTGTTTGGAGACCTAATTCAGTCGATCTAACAATTACGAACATTTTTTATGTACCACCCTCCACAATGTTTCCTCTTTCTTGTATAACCGTAATTGTTACGAAAGCTGTTTGCAATCATTTTTTCGAACAGGTAATGTGCCCCACCTTTCCAATACTAGCACTGAATACCAATACTAATCCTGATTTATTAAGAACCGAATTATCAGACCGAAACATGCACTAAATAAATAGTCACTTGCGTTACAAGTGCACGGAGACGGGATTCTTTAGTTCTTAGATTCGTAGATTCTTTCTTATGTTTCGATGTTCGATTCCATGCATCATGTTTCGTTGTATAAATACATTTTTGAAACCACTTGAACATATTGAAATGCTTTATTCTGCCTATTGATCTACTGATTTTGGTAGTGTTTTTTCTTGCCGACTTCAGATTTATGAAAGTGTAATAGGTTAAATAATACCGGAATGATTATGAAACAAGAAAGAACATTATGGTCGTCCACGTGCTCGTTTAATTTACTCAATCAAATCAACAACATGATATGTTTACAAGCATCGGTTGAAAATAATTATGTCACGTGCTTTCACTGGCTTTCATTTGTAAGGAATCACTTGATTATATCATTCGGTAGAGCAATATAAGAGAAAGCATGATTAGAACCAATCAGTTCGTTAGGAGGTTTCGAGTAAGACAAGTCTGGTAAATAAGATACCATCATCTATCCAAAATGAATGATTCTTGGCTAAATGCTGATGTATTAACATCTGAATTGAACGACTCTTGGTTTAATGACAGCCACATTGATAATAAACTCCTCCGAGTTGAAGATCGAATCAATACAACTGTGTATTTGATTTTCGTCGTGATATTTTTCATTCTTGGTCTCTTCGGTAATTCTTTGATCCTTCTTGCAGTCTTTTTCGAGACCAAACTCCGCACTCTTGGTTACGCTTTCACCGTCAACTCAGCTATTTCCGATTGTTTCGTGCTGATTCTGGCAGATGTGTTTATCATTATTGGAATCACCACTAACGGGCAGTTCTTGCTGCAAAGTTGGACCCTTTGTGAACTATCGTCGTCATTTTGCCTGTCTGTTTGCATATGTTCAATTTGGAGCCATGCAGCAGGAAGCTTTCATTCTTATATTCGAATCTGTCATCGTCTTCGATATCATAAGATTTTCAATCGCACCGTAGTAATGGTCATCATTATACTCATCTGGATTGGGAGTCAGCTTGTGGTATTTCCAACTCTAATAGGTTGGGGTGGACACAGTTACAACGCGTTTCTAGGGTACTGCGTACCAGATCATCTCATATCACCAAGTTACACGTTGTTCTTCCTATCTGTCGGTATTTTCACGCCACTAATGATATCAACTTATTCATTCATAAGAATCGGTTATGATGTACGTATCGCACGTCAACGAGTGCGCGCTGTTAGTCCACGCAATCCCTGGGCTACAGCCGGGAGAAAATCTTTACTCAAACGGGTACCATCTCGTATCAACTCCAATGACGCGCGGCTCGTCCGCTCATTTCTATTCATCACTCTGTACCTCTTCAGTGCTTGGGGCTTTCTCGTAGTGATCATGATCTTCGGAGATAGCAAATCTTTCAGCGCAACTCAGATTACTATAGCCATGACATTCGCGCATACCCACTGCAGCATGAATGGCGTACTTTACGCGGTGACTAATAAAGATTTTCGGCAGACATACGTGAGAATCTGTAGACGAATATGTAGACGTCTCTTTGAATGTTGTAAATGTGATACGGATTCTGTTATTAATGTTGACAATATTGCTAATGAGAGGAGAAGCGAAGAAGACACTAAAAAGCGACAAGCAGGCAATGTACCCAATGTCATTACAATCACTTAAAGTTACGTTTAAATAAAACAATTGGTCCCATCCTACCGTAATTGCGTAAGCTGTCTTTTGCTGTTTTGAGAGATTTGAAATAAAATAAGCTAATTTCGAAAGTTCTTCGTGCTACAACTTCACTTAGTGGACATGGACAGAATGCAAAGCAAAAGCGGTTTACACGCCGCACGCACCTTTTTCAAGATCCAATGACAGAATAATGGCTTGTGGATGGACAATAACTTAACATTAGTTCCGATCCGTTTTACAAATTTTCTCCTAAATAAAAAAGAGATCAATCAGATCATCGTCAATTCAGATTTACTTTAACATGAATCAAATCGACCAAAATGCACGCAACCATCTACCGGTATGCGCCTTGGTAAAATCACTCAACAATATCCGAGAGCGACGACAAACCATGCAGTCCCCAACAACTGCGTCAGCCTGAAGGAACAGACGTCATTACGTAGTTGCAACGACTGTGGCCCTAAAGTTGACTTTGACAGTATTCCAAGATATTCCAATAGGTCGCCGTTTCAAGTCTCAACTCCAATACGTTCAAGAACACTGATGATTACTACTGTCATTTTGTACAGCCAGCTTGGTTGTCGACAAACAAGTCGGCCGTACAAAATGTCAACACACTACATATACCGTCAAATTAAAAACATTGTAAATTTGAATTTGGAAGTGTCATCTTTTCGGCAAATGAAAACTGAATACATCTAGCTGAGCTAACGCATAATTTGTATTATAATCGTGACCGAATCACTTTCATTTTATTGTCCCATTTTAATGACCAACTTCAAGGCCATCTTATAGCCAGGGTGTGTGATTTGCTCCACAGCGACGCCCTCAATATTTGTTGAATTTCTACTTTTTGTGTGATTGTAATGCCCAATGGTGAAAGACATGCCACGTGAAAGACAGCCTGAAGTGCTTTAATTACAGTACATTTTAAGTTTCTATAATTTTTCTCAGCAGCTCAAATTATAATAGACTTATTATGTCTCTTTTGGAGAGTGAGTTTCTTATCTTTTACATTTAGGAGAGTTTGTCAAATGCAGTTTACGTGTCCGTCTAGAAGATGATGTTGACGTGGATGTCGAGGTAAACCTGAACGGCATTTCGCAAACTCTCCAGTGTGTACTGTCAGTTCAACAATCATACATGGGGCCAATTAACTCCAGTATAATCACACAATTTATGAATATTTTAATATACATGTAGCTCCATTTTATTATGTTTATTTAATTATTGGGCTCTGTATTATAGATTTATTTTACTATAAATATTGTAATTTATTTTTTGCAAATAACTTAAGGGCTCGGATAGCGATGTTTTCACGTATTTTTCGTTGGACCTGAGAGCACATTAGACATATCGACTTGTATTTTGAAAACGAGGAATGTCCTTCTGATATCATTTTTTTTTTAATTCGCGATGAAAATTGTATAGAGATTTAAAGTGTATGTAGTTGGCAAGAAAAGCCGTACATCATATGAAAACTTTGACCTTTCTTATTGAAGATATAAATTTTTCCCCAAAAGACCTATTTTTTCAGGTTTGGGAAAAAAATCTTCAATGATATGTCAAAATTTTCAAATGATGGTCAGCTTTTCCTCCCAACTAAATACATTTTAATCATTGGATTAATAAAGTTTACTTCGAGGACTAAAAAAAAAAAAAAATATAAAAATATCAAATTTTAATAATCTGCCATAAAATTTGTATTATATCGCAAATTTAAAAAAATCGCAAATTATTTGATATCAGAAGGAAAAAAATCGCAAATATTTATTTACGTATGAGTACATGTAGGTTAATTTTACGTATGGATACAAGTAGATTGAAGATGAAGTTAATTTTATATCATGCAAGTGACGTCAGTATATCTTTTGAGTTATAATATGAGTTGGATTCTGTTATATTGTAGTCTTATAAATGGTTCATGTGTTATTTGTAAAAAAGAGACACAAACTTGACGACTAATAAAATGAACTGATAACTAACGGTTTTTTGTGTGTGTTATCCCGTATTTTATCTCTTTTGAGAAGATCATCATCGCCTGGCGAGTCCACTCATGTTGATTCCAGAGGATGATTTAAGCACTTCCCACCACGCCACTGTGTTGACTTGCGGTTAGCACAGCTGTGTGAGTGAACATGACACCACTGCTCACACATTGCATTGACTGGCATGGTTAAATTTGAATTTGGACTGATATATTTACAATAAAAACGCATTCAAAATGCTAGTCGATTTCACATATTTTTATGTTACCTACAGAAGGTGGGAATTATCCTTTATGCATACATCACTTTTGTTCTGAAATCGACCAAGTAATAATGACACACGCACAATTCTTAAACAGCGTCTTTTGCACAGAATGCAATGGGATTTGAAAAGTAAAGTGGCAGTTGAAACTCTAGTGATAACACGTTTGCAGTGCATGAAGGGGGTTCCTTAAATCATCCTGTGTTGATTCAAACGAAGCGTCTATATCTACGGTACAGTCCCTCATTTCAATTATATAGTTTTGGTTTCTCTATTGTTCAGAAACCAAAAATCAAGGGATTAAAATGTGGAGATGAACTGGTATGCAATCATAACACTATTGTGCTGGGAGGACACAAGAGGGTATATAATCAAAAGTATAATGGCCTATAACCATACGTATATAATAGCCCGTATTGTGCTAACATTTTCATTATCGATATCTATCAACGCGGGCGACTTTTGCCGTATATAGGTGGCACACTTCCATGACACCATAAAATTACACCCGAGTTCCGAGATTCGTTTGATAAGTGTATGTTATCACACGAGTTGGGCGCATAGACATCGTTGAGACAAAGGATGGATATATCCCGGTGCTGCGTGCAAAACCACATACCTTTGCAAAATATGATATTTTGCATATGCAAAATTACATACTTTCCAAAAGTATGTAGTTTTGCATATGCAAAACTACATACTTCGGCAAAATATGTAGTTTTGCATATGCAAAATATCATACTTTACGGTCACTATGAAAAAATACAAGTTTTGCTGGGAAACCCCGTGCAGTTCGTGTTTGTGAATAAGGGCGCATGTCACAATGATTGGTAACTTATATTTTAAAAGGCAAACTTTAGCGGACTGTGTATGTAACAAATGAATTAGCAATATCTGTATCTGTCTCCACAATCCTAAAGTATTAGGCTACATATAATATAAATTATTCTTTGAAAGTAGAGAATATTAGAACAGTGACCGTATGGATCCATTCTGCCCCTAAAGCGGCCGATACCGAACAACACATAGGGCCTACACGGCCTTGACCTGCGGTTGTCTAAATTCTGAGGGATTTGCATGCTGGCCAGGTAGAAGATAAATAACAGAGTGGGCAGAGTGTCCTTCAGCTTTTCCGTGTTTGGTCAGACCTACCGTATAGGCGTAGGCTGCATGGGGGTGTATCCCGGGGGGTGTATCCTGCATAAATTAGTGTTCTTGGTCAAACCTGAGAGTAGTATACCTAAGGTTCAAACACATGTTTCACACTTCAGTGTACGCTGCATGACTGTATGTTTCTGTTTTCAGGGATGATTATCCTAATGTCTAATAAATGATGAGGGACATTAATTTGGTGGTATGCACCCTTACAACACACATCGCGCGGTGTTTCTTTATGCAAAATAAAAGTTATGCAAAACATCATACTTTGTTAGTATGTAGATATGAATGCTATACCGGGGGATATATACGAGACCTAGGCCTACATGTAGAAATCATGTGCATATAGACGAATCCAAGTAGCCAAGTCATGGTCAGGATTTGGTCGGACATCTTTGGGTAGCCGCTAGCACCAACCTGGTGTTTTGAGCGTCCGATTGTGCAAATAAAAGCCGCCTAACACCTAGAGAAGATGCAAGGACGAGGAGGGTTAATAGAATAATAGCTATATATATATAATGGAGATAATTCCGCAGGTAATCCCGTCGCATCTATTCATATACATAGTCCTTTTGTTCGCAAGTACATCAATGCATAGATACCGCGTATAGTTAATCCGATTATTATGTCACTTCAACAACGAATAGACCATGCTGTGTGTTTTGTCGAAGGAACTGTATTGTGTTATTCTTTTGTCTACCTGTGTTTTCGCGGAAGGTGTAAACCGGGTGATGGAATGCAGTTTATAATTTCCGCCAAGGCCAAATCATTTCACATTTTGAGTGCATTGTAGCCGACGGCTACCCAACTAAAGGCTGCTAGTCAGGTGCCCGGGTCAGGTGTAGGAATGCGTGTATTTGGATTCGTCTATATTGATGGGTGGGGGGGGTGTTTTGTTTATGATTGTCTGAAATATAAACGATGCATGATGATGTAGATGATTTGATTATGAATTAGATTATTCCCGGAAAGCACAACCCATACCTCTTACCTATGTTCCCTATAACCTCCTCCTCCCCCTCCCCACACTCGATATCGACTCTTCCCTATTATTCCACTCCACTCTTGAGCCCCCTCTCCCTCCTTCCCTTCCCACTTCCAATGTGCTCTCCCCTCTGTTTCTCTTTCTCCCTTACCCTTACCCCCTCCCCCCTCACACACACACACCCCTACCCTCTTTCCCTGGCGATCTCTTCTATCTCTCTCTCTCTCTCTATTCTCCAATAAATAAATTGAATAAAACATTAGTTTGTAAATTAAATCTAATACTGGAACTAATTTGCAACTCACTTTGCTACGTTGCGTCCGAAAACATCGGACTTCGTCAGGCATCTGATTGAAGATGTTGTGATGACGTCAGATGTTGTGACGTCAGACGGCGAGGAATGTCTCGTAACGCCGGGTCCCATGCACGTGACAACTGGAAGCGGAATCACAACATCTTCAATCAGATGCCTGACGAAGTCCGATGTTTTCGGACGCAACGTAGCAAAGTGAGTTGCAAATTAGTTCCAATATTAGATTTAATTTACAAACTAATGTTTTGAACTACTGGATGAATAATCTACACCAAGATATAAATTGAATAAAAGTTAGTTAAAACCAGCTTTCTATGATATTGATCTTCCGTCATGCGACATGCACATAAATAGAGTTGTGTATAATCAGGGATATAATAGTGTTTATATCAATGAAGTCATAATCTGTCAAGTGGCTATTGTAATGTCTGTGGAAATATTTCGACGGTCTATATATTTTCACAGTGAAATCAGCTTAGGCTAATTCGTAGTCTCAAGTCAATGCTTTCAAACTAAATCAATGCTTTCAAATGTAGACTGCTTTGTTCGACTTCTCTGCTCGTGAATATTGCACTGCGAAATTTAAACATTTCTTTTGTATACTTAGATCAGGTAACTCGAAAATCCTGTAATTTTATTCGTCACACCACTTATAAGAAACTGAAACCAAAACCGAAACTACCTGTCACAAATGTTTAGTTTTAAACAAAAGGTATAGAAACAATGAGTTCGATATCTTGTGATTCAAGTGGTTAGGCAGGACAATAGGAAACCACGTGACCAAAACCAAAACCAAAACTAAAACTCAATATTTGAAATGAGGCACTGCGTCTAAGGTAAAGTATTTTGTCTTGAAGTATGACCAACAACCCACTTGACCAAACAAAAGGGAGTAATTGTTCAGCAGTCGCTTACACATACCCTCTTTTGATCGCCCATTGACATGATACACATGTCCCGAGATTAAGCAACAAAACCAACGGATTGCACACATCTATTCGTTTCCGATTAGAGTTCTGACATGTTGGAAAATGTTGCCAATCAATATTCATGCGACACTCAGAACGCTAGTGAATCGATGGCTATTGATGTACAATACTCACTCGGTCACTTAATTAGGCACTGGAAACGATCGAATTCGGTGCTGAAATTCGGTGCTGAAAAAAACAAACACTTTGACCAAGTCAGGTCAAGTTCAAATTGGCCACCATTGTTAGATCGCTGAAATGTTATATTCGCATATTGGCAGCATGAGCATTTAGCGTATAGCGTGCTGTAAATGACTGCGTAGACACAAAAGATTTGATGGATAAAGAGACTAATGTGCGTCCGACATCACTGTCAATCAAATTCCCTACGATCCTTGATTGGTTAATAGCGCGTAAAAGGAAGGTCGATTTATCTGTTGCCGATCGGAGGAAAGGAATAGCAGAAAATTGCGAAAAATTACGTGCTTAAGGCAAAAAAGCAACTTTTCTAGGCATTGTTGACATCGTGCCTTCACGAAAGAAAGTTTCCAACTATAAAGACCTAACTTTTGAGATGGTTTGTGTGTTTGAAGGTGCAAAATTAACAATAAGGCGGCCGGTTTTACCGTCGCGTTTAACAACTCATATCATCATGACACCTGTAAACAAACCGTGCTCGAGTTTGATTGACAGTCAGACGCAATTTTTATCTATGTCTTCCATTATAGTGGAGTGTGTTTTCTACAGGGGCAGAGCAGTAGCAGAATTAAGTTGATACGCAACTACGACGTATAAGTAGGTTTGTCGATTGACTGCACCCTGACTGTAGTCCAATACAGGACCAACGCAATATTTAGCACCATAATATTGCGTTGGTCCTGTATGGACTACCCTGACTGCGGTTCTTGTCGAAGGGACGGTCCTTTTTTTAGAAGGAACAAGGAGCAGAGGCAGGAAGAGAGTGATGTGGTTATCAAATCTGAAAGACTGGCTAAAAGAAAAGGGAGCTGAACATAAAGCGACAGAGCTTCTGGAGATGGCTTATAACAGAGAATTGTGGCATGACATGATCGCCAACGTCTTAGGATATGGCACCTAGAGAGAGAGAGAGAGAAAAGTTAATCAGAGATCCAAAATAAGATAATGGTTTATCATGTGTGCAAATAGTTAAGGGCATAACATACACCCTCTTCTATCCTATAACATCTAATTATTATCCTGTGAAATTCCTAAATGTACAACCAATTATCTTGCCAATTATACTCTCCCACAATTGCCAATTAATTTTCATGTGTAAGTTTTCGCCAGCCCATAGGGCTGGTATCTAATTCTGAGATGGGATTTGTGTACACTAAAGATTAGCTAAGATTATAGCCTTCTTCTATTGGTATGAATTTTTTTTTTACTTCTTGTGGTGGAAATTTTTTTGATGTCTGCTAATTCGATTTGCAAGGAAAAGAAAGTATGTTTTGCCGTTTCAACGAACGAAAACGATTGAGTATTGCCAAAGTTATGTTTGAATTAATTATGACTTAAAAAGTTATCATAGGTTAGGCCTACACATATAAACATAAACTTGTTCAGCTATCAGCATATCAAAAAAATGACATGGTCAACAATTAGTAATTAGCGGGGAATGATCACTGGAACGAGGTCATATCAGTGGACTACTGAGCATAGCATGATGTTTGGTTGCCTGTGAGTGCATAATTGATATGTTGATAACAGATCTAATAATGTTGTAGAATCAAAATCTTCATTATATGGACCACATTGAAGTCAAAGCAATTATCTATCCTATCCTGTATCGTTTTATGGATAAAATTGACTTAAAATGTTATTAATGATATTATTGCTATCTTTAACATCAGTTTTGTCTTTTCAACGGGAAAACTCCGATGGAAAATAACGTTTTTAGGGGCTAGCTATAATATTGAACAATATATCCCATATTTTGACATGCACTTATAGAAAATAAATAAATTATTGTCTTACTTTATAAATTATAAATACTGTAAAATGACACATAACTAAAGTGAGGCCACTTTCTATCTTTTTTATTTGATTCATAAAATTACATTCAACAAAATGATTGAAGACTGAGAAAACACACATTGCAGACTATTACAGAATGGAGTAGGTAAGATGCCATGTCCATAGCTTTGCAGGAGTTTCGGACCAACAATCAACACATTCAAAAAATACTGTTTACAAGTGAAGATTGTAGTGAATGATCAGTCCTTTATCATGTGCTTGCCACTATCTACTTTATAGTAAACTATACATTGCGAAATAATATAAATCATTTTAAAATAAAATGTGCATGTAAGTTGAGTTTACATAGCGAATTAACTAACAACTGCAGTGTATTTCTTGATTTTAATAATAAACATGGGTAAAAAGCAGTAAAGACAAAAATACAGAACAATTTGGAGTAATGAATTAAAGAGTTGACAGGAGTTATAGGAGTTAATGCTTTTTGCTGTTTCAGTGTGCATGTTCTCACCATTGATGGTTTGGTGAACTGTCATGTAACGTGCATGGATGTAAGCGTGATCCTAAAAAATGCCTTTCACGGTGACCCAAGCTATTTACAAGACCTCTTCTGCATTGAGGCTGGCCTTCCCTTTTAAAGGGAATTTTTATCTGGAATAAGACATCAAAACTAAGATCATTGCTAGATAAAGATAGCCTGCCCTTGGCTTGACCCTGCTTGAACATAGATATGACCACACACCCCCACATTGTACCATGTGTTTTATACTCTAAAAAGATCAGTGTGTATGGTAAGAGCACCAGCGAATTTGCCATATTTTCAATTCAGAAAGAAAGTTCCTAAAATATATAGCCTACTTATTTTACCTTGGTAATGCAAAATGAACACAAAACATGCGTTGTCTCCACACACCAATTTTGGTACTTCTATTTGCTATGACAACTTGGTTCATTATCAGAAACATAAAGGAAAAAAAAAAAGAAAAAAAAAAAGATACAGACTTGACATTTAATATGGAATATTTTTCGCAAAGTTCCAAGACTGGTCTGAACGGAGTCTGCATAGACCGCACGGGCTAAATATTAATTGGGTGTGTCGGGAGATGGTGTAAAATAATTGTTTGATAGAAAATGTGCTTTCGATATGTTTACATTATGGTGCTCATAATGTAGCGACTTTGCCTAAAATGGCGGATTTAGGGAGGCTGAATTTGAGCTTTGTGGGGACACAATTTCGGACTTTATGCAACGTCGTTCTGTTATTATCAAATTTATAGGGGTTTGAGGTGATATTTCTTGAACTTCGTCAGCAACTGGCATTCATCACAGCTGAAATACACTTACAATGTACCAAGTTTTTGAACAGGGGAGGAGCTTCAAAATGGGGCTCTTAAAAGCTGTACGTACTCAGAAAGTTTGTATAGCCCCTGGGGTCAAATGTTATAAACTTACGGTACAAAAACAACTGTGCGGATTCCTGGTTGTCTAATGAACTCACACTGTTTCTTTGTGTACAGTAAGTTTATAACATTTGGCCCCAGGGGACCATTCAAATTTTCTGAGTGCATACCACATTATAGAGCCATATTTTTTAAGCTCCTCCCACAATCAAAACTGGTAGGTCACACAGGTGCATTTCAGTTCTGACGAACACTTATTGATATTTAGGTTCAATAAAATTGCTTCAAACCTCAATAAATTTGATAATATCAGAATAATGTTGCTACAATTCAGAAATTTTACCGCCACAAAATTCAAATTCAGTCTCCTTAAATCCGCCATTTTAGGCTAATTTACTACATTATGAACGCCATAATGTAAACTAATGGAAAGCACATTTTCTGTCAAACAATTATTTTACACCATCTCCCGACACACCACAATTAATATTTAGCCCGTGCCGTTTATGCAGACCTCTACCAGACCAGTCTTGAAATTTTGCGAAAAAGTATTCCATATTAAATGTCAAGTCTGTAATAATAATAGTTAAAAAAAACCAGAAACAATGATGATTCAGTACGCAAGAAATTACCTTTTGTCTTATGTAAATCCGTGGTCATTGCTATCTTCAGTAGATAGTCAAAATAATAATCATTAAAAAATCATTAAACATAAAGAAAAAAATAGAGGTATTAATTATTTTTTTTGTAGGCCCTAAATGCTATCTACAGAAGATAGCAAGCAAAGCAGAAAACATGCAAAATAATAATGTTCCAAAAAAACATTGCCTATCTTCAGTAGATAGTCAAAATAATAATCATTAAAAAATCATTAAACATTGGGGGAGGGCAATAATTACACCAATTTTCAAGAAAAAAGATAAGCTGGACTGCGGCAACTACAGAGGGATCAGCCTTCTCAGTCACGCATGTAAAGTCTTAACCCTAATCATCCAAAGGCGTATCATGAATAAAACAGAGCAAATTCTTTCTGAATCACAAGCAGGATTCAGACCTGGGAGATCAACCATCGACCAGCTCTTCACACTTCGACAGATAATGGAAAAGTATCTTGAGAAGAAGAAAGACCTTTACTGCTGCTACATCGATTTCGAGAAAGCCTTTGACTCTGTGTGGCAAGAAGGGCTTTGGAAGGCCCTCGGCTTCTTCGGCTTCTCCAGCAAAATCATCAGAAATCAACAAGTGCGGTAAGAGTAAATGGCGATCTAACAGACTGGTTCAAGACACTGGTAGGAGTGCGTCAAGGCTGCGTAATATCGCCACAACTATTTAACATCTTGCTAGAACTAGTATTAGTAATGCAATACGCCCTTCACGAAAGCAACAAAGGGGTTACTGTCCAAGGCCAGATCATCACCAACCTACGATTTGCTGATGACATTGCACTTATTGCGGAGAAGGAAGAAGACCTCCATACACTTGTCAATCTTGTTCACGACAGCAGTTCAATATTCGGATTAAAAATCAACATAGCCAAAACTGAAGTCCAGGTCATCAGCAGAGTACCAAAGCAAATCAACATCAGTATAGATGAGAAAAAACTTGTCCAGGTTGACAAGTTCACCTACCTGGGAGGAACAATCAGCCAACATGGATCCTGCACAGATGACATAAAACTCAGAATAGGGAAAGCACGGGGGCCGTTCAGAAACTTCAAAACATATGGAACTCCAAGGACATCCAAACACATACCAAGACAGAGCTTTACAAAGTCCTTGTCCTCTCAATATTGCTCTACGGAGCCGAGACCTGGACACTGAAGAAAGTCGATGAGGACAGACTACTCGTCTTTGAGATGATGTGTTTAAGGAAGATACTGGGTGTCACAAGACTGGACAAAATCCGTAACACAGCAATCAAGAAGCGCCTAGGTATCGAGCAATCTGTTGTTGATAGGGTAACTCAAAAAAGACTCTGCTTCTTTGGTCACATCCAAAGAATGGTACCATCACGTTACCCCAAACTTCTTATCGATGCTCACATCCATGGGAACAGACCCCGAGAGGTAGACCACCAAAACGATGGCTAGATTGCATCAAGGCTGACTGCACCAAATTAAACCTGAAGTCTGTGGTGGAGGCTAGTCACCAATCCATAAACAGACAGAAATGGAGGACCATCGTGAAACAGATGCCACCACTCAACCCCATGTTGGAGTGAACGGCATAGGTCAAGGTAGGTCAAAGACAGAAATAGAGGTATTAACTATTTTCTCTGTAGCACCTTAATGCTATCTACAGAAGATAGCAAGCAAAGCAAAAAACATGCAAAATAATGTTCCAAAAAACATTGCCTGACACGCTTTCTAGATGATGATTCAGTACGCAAAATCTGAGAATTCAGTACGCAAAATGAAATCCCGGGCAAAACAGCTATAATTGGACGCGCGCATAGAAAAAAAAAGCCAATAGGCCGAATGCAAAGCTACTGCACTGATAAAGAAATGTTAAAATGCCGAAGAAGCTGACCAAAATTTAAAACTTCACTTATGCAGCAGAGATTATGCAAGGCTGAGCTTTTGAACGCTCAATTCAAATCCGTTTTCACAAAGGAAAACATGACCACGATGCCTGAGTTTGAATCCAAAAACACTTCCTCTATTTCCAATATTGTGGTCTCAGTGAATGGCGTTACAAAATTACTTGCAAATTTAAATCCCAATAAGGCCACAGGGCCTGATGGGATTTCACCGCGTGTTTTGAAGGAGTTTTCTCCTGAAATTTCGCCCATCCTTGCCTTTATTTATCAAGCATCCCTTGATTCAGGGGTCTTGCCCAATGACTGGAAAAATGCAAACATATCACCAATTCACAAGAAGGGGGAGAGAACCAAGGCAAGCAATTATAGGCCTGTTTCTCTCACCTCAGTTCCATGTAAGGTATTAGAACACATCGTACATTCGCATATCATGAGTTTCTTAGATAAGCATAGCATTCTTACAACATCGCAACACGGTTTCAGAAAAGGCCACTCCTGTGAGACACAGTTGATTCAGACCATCCATGATTTTTCATATTCTCTTAACAATAAAACTCAAACTGACGCCATAATCATGGATTTTTCCAAAGCGTTTGATATGGTACCGCACAATCGTTTACTACTCAAATGCTCTCAATATGGTGTTAATGGAAAAGTAATGGATTGGTTGTCTGCATTTTTAAAAAATCGCAACCAACGTGTCGTTGTGGGAGGAGATTTTTCCGGCTGGGCAAGAGTGGAGTCTGGGGTCCCGCAAGGAACGGTCCTGGGCCCACTCTTGTTCCTTATTTACATCAATGATCTGCCGGATAATCTACACTCTAATGTACGTCTCTTTGCGGACGATTGTGTGATTTACAAAAATATCAAGTCGTCGCAAGATGCCCATATTCTCCAAAAAGATCTGGAGACACTATCATCATGGGAGAGCCGTTGGCAAATGAGCTTCAATCCAGACAAGTGCTTTGTTTTAAGAATACCAGCATCTAGAGCTCCGATAATTACCAAATACAAACTTGGGTCTACCATTCTTCAAGAAACCACTCAACACAATTACCTGGGGGTATAGATTCAGCAAGACCTGAAATGGAACTCACACATAAATAAGATAACATCCTCCGCTAGTAGAACACTTGGTTTTGTGCGTAGAAACCTAGGGGCATGCACGAGAGATACTAAGAAAGCTGCATATACAGCTTTAATCAGACCAACACTAGAATATTGCTCGGCAATATGGGATCCATATTCAAAAGAACTCATACAGAAGGTGGGGAAAATCCAACGTAGATCAGCCCGTTTTATACACAACAACTACGATTGGAAGGAGAGTGTTACAGATCTCATGCGTAAATCCGAATTGGACATGTTATCAACAAGACGTAAAATTTCAAGACTCTGTATTCTACACAAGGCCATAGGGGGGCACTTAGCATTACCAGTGCAAAACTACTTACGGCCGACCCAGAGGCTCACTCGCAGATCAGCACAAGGAGCATATATCGAACACCACACCAGAATTGACAGTTATAAGTACTCTTTTGTCCCCAAAACTGTAAGGGACTGGAATAGCATTCCATCGAACATAACCAACATCCCAGATCCTGAACACTTTAAGATCACATTGGGGGACTTCGTCCGAGTACAGGATCGAAACATTCATGACATTAGGGACTAAAAAAGTCCAAACAGTGCACACCACTATTCCTATTGCGTCTTGTTCCTACGAGGGATGTTGCATATAGTACTCCAAAAAGAAGAAGAAGAAGAAGAAGATTATCAGGAGCATGAAGGGAAAAAAAGAAACAAACAAAACAAAAAACAATGCAAAATAAAACAAAATAAAAAACAAAAAAACAATGATGATTCAGTACGCAAGAAAATTACCTTTTGTCTAAATGTAAACCCGCCGTCATTGCTATCTTCAGTAGATAGTCAAAATCAATACCGTAATCATTAAACATAAAGATAATAGATAATTATTCTTTGTAGGACCTAAATGCTATCTACAGAAGATACATGTAGCAAGCAAAGCAAAAAACATGCAAAATAATAATGTTCCAAAAAACATTGCCTAATTTCTAGGTGATGATTCAGTACACAAAATAAGTTGCGCCGGGTTCAGTTGCGTTGATGACATCCATGGTAATTTTGGTTTAAAAATTTTATTGATAAAATCCTGGAAAGCACCCTCTGTGAATCAAAATTTCAGAAGAAACGAGCGCCCTCTTTTGTTTTAATTTGCTTATTTCAATGGCGGACGTGGAATCTTGCGTTTTTTCCACCCGGCTGTCTGGTTTGTTTTTGCGGAAGTAAGATGTAACACCTAATCTTGACAAGTCATTGCAGGGAATCACATAGCAACGGTAAGAAACAAACCTTGTAAATATAAAAATGTGGTGTTTGTAATCATTCAGACACATTTTAAGCGTTGTTTACAGTTAATACATGACGTGACGTGACCGTATGCTGCGCCCGATTCATGCGCTGCATTGCCGACATGATTCATGCCATTTGGCATTGCATTTGCAATGCCAATGGCAAGCCAATGGCAAATGATTGCCATTCATGCATTCATTGGCATTTTGCATTATTCATTTGTATTACATTCATGACATTGGTCCTGTGAACTTGTAGCTGTACAAGCTGTAGTAACTACAAATTTCGAACGTTTGAGGACTTGTTCTCGAGGACGAGGTTGTTTGTAGCCGCCCGAGGTCCTCGGCGAGGACGAGGCAAAAACATGAAAAAGGTACTCACACGCACACCTCTCCATGACCATGACCTCCGTCACTACGATTTCCACTCTCATGACTGTCCTCCGAAGGTCTGAGATGTTTACCTTAAACCTGTCCAGGGTACACAGACAGTCCAGTGTAGTCACGATTATCGCACTTTCAGTTTCCCACACGTTTGAACGGGAATTGGATTGCGTACTTTTTCGATGTCACTCTAGTGAGCAATTTTTTTCAATATTTTGAGAAAATGATGTCAAATTTTCGGCGATCCTGACTTTTAGACCACCCGCGCTTATAGGTGACCCCGGCCATCCGGGTACTTATTTCACATGACGCTACAGTGCCTACACTTACGCTTTTCAACCCACAATAGACCGTGGAGCAGTGCGACTAGTTGAAGACTTGTAACAGAGGCTGATTCAGTTTGTTGACATTTTGTTTTGACCTCGAATCAAGCATATTTTGGGCGATTCGGTAAAATAAGGGTTAAATACTTGGCGAAAATTGCATTTTATGTGAAGCTGAACACATGAACATGTAGAGGAGAGTCTTTATTTTTGTTGTTGGCTGGAGGCCCCATGTCGAGAAGTTATAGAAATGGTAGTATTTTGGCCGATTTGAAAAGGGACAAACCACAGAAAACTACAAATTTGACTTCTGAATCGGATTTGTTGTCAACGGAGGTCAACGTCTTGTGACGTCACTCCGGGGTCACCTATAGGGCTAAAATATTACTATTTCATCAAGGTTTAATATCCTAACAAGCTTAAACTATATAAGTTTCATCTAAGGAGTCAAGCTTTAAACTATTTAGCAAAAATATCCAACAAGCTAAAAACAATTTTTACCCGTTTTTAACAAGCTAAAACCAATTTTTGAAAAGAAGCTTAAAACATCAATTATTTCATAGTAAAAATCATCTAAAAAAATCTTAACATAATACAGTGACCTACCTAATATTACTAATCTATGTTTCCGATGATATCCAAGAAGCTAAAATATTGTGAAAGCGGGCAGGGCTTTGAGTAATGAGGGAAATTTGGGGGTACAATGTATCACGTTTTTCGAGAAATTCGCCATTTTGAATAAACAATGTAAATGCAGAATTGCGCCACGCAGTAAAAGCGATGTCAAACGCGCTTGAAAATGCATGATACGCTAGCGTAAATTACCGTCAAAACGAGCGTACATCAAGCGCTTGTGCTATGCGAAATCTTCGGAGCTGGCATCACCAGTTTTGTTACCAGCTCTTTTAGGTCAAAAATAGCTATAAAAACATGAATTTTGGAACAAAATAAAGCTTGTTCAATGGAATAAAAGGTACTACCGGGTATGTTTGTACAGTTGAGAACATGTTTAACCTTGTTGCGAAAGTTTAATATGATAAATTTGCAATTTATATAGCTCGGGTGGTCTAAAAGTCAGGATCGCCAAATTTTCTATTCTGTATTGTTTGGTAATAATGTCTTTTGCCAATAGTATGTTTAAAGTTGTAATTTTGTGTTTTTGATCGCATAAAGATCGGATATTTTCGTTCGATTCAATTCTGAACCCTTCGCAAGGGTGCCGATTTCGCAGAACTTTGACGATAATTTTGCCTTTTGGACACTAAAATGCTTTCGATCCTTAATTTTGTTTCAACCGAGTCTTAAATTAGCACACACAATACGGTTGGTACCACTTTTATATACATTGATGAAATTTTAAAGATTCAAGTTTCTAACCGGCGCAAATCGTTAAGTGTGTATTTCCCATTGACATCCAAAATGGCGTAAGCCAGTCCTCCATATACATTATGGAATACCATATGGAACACTGTTCAATAGGCTTAACAACAAGCACAAAAAAAAACTGGTAGAACATTTTCGTACCAGATTTGGTATATCAACATAAAACATTTTGATTTGAAAATGTTTCAGAATTTTTTAAAACGCCAAATTTTTACCAATCTAACCCCATAGCAGTAGTGACATTGATCATATAGGCCCCCTACATACATTATACAGTCAACAATGAGTGATCAATCTCACCCCAAATAAATTGGGGTGAGATTGATCACTCTTTGATTTAAAAAAAATTATACAAACGCAATTCCTACCATCATACATTATATATTGATATAAAGTGGGGACCCTATTTGTTATAAACAATTAATATAATCCACCAAAAAATTATATGTGCCAGAGTTACAAACATAAAAAGGCCCAATTTGATCAATCTCACCCCTGTTGACGGTACCTAAATCGTCATTTTACCGAGAAAATGAACATTGAAATAATGGCTGTTGAAGTTTATAGTGGTCACATTTTGCACTTTCATCGAATCTCGCAGGAGAATTTGACACCAAAGCCAATCTTCTACTTTATTGCTAAGTGAAGTTATGATGAAATTACTGTGGGAACATTAGGCCATATTTATAGGTGTGCATGAGGGGACTTGATAATTTTTTGTTTTTTTTTTCAATTTGTTGTTTTCATTGTAATTTTAAAAACCTACTTTTTGTTGAATATTATGTATTTAATATCATTTTCAACACATCTGTGAAATTTTGTATGAAAATTCAAATTTTAAAGCACTTGGTAAAAATGCCATTTTAGCCCAAAACCATGATTTTTACCAAGCGATAACAAAAAAAATTATGATTATCCCAGGAAATAAGTAAACTGGAATTGTTATGTGAAAAGGGTGCAAGATTTTGTCAAACCATGTTTCCCTTGTCCTCTTCTTTTTTTCTCCTTTTTTCCTCTTTCTCTTCTCTTCTCTCCTTTCCTCTCTTTTTTGGGGAGGAGGGGGGGCTGCTGGCCCCCCTGAATCCGCGCCTGTGAATAACGTGCCGCTTGTCTTGAGTCACTGAAATTCCAGTGTAGTAACTGCATTCCTTGCCCCTATAAATAATATAACTTTTGTTACCAGTGTGTTATTGTTTTTTGAAAAAAAACAAAAATAGTCAAATTTATCAAGGAAGGTGTTACCACCTTAAAGGGTTATATGTCCCAATTTTTTTTTTTTTATTTTCATTTTTAATGAAATCCTAGTTGAATTTCAGTATTTTTAGCGACATGCTAATGTACATTTCCCTTCTTGATATTCGTTTCCTCAATAATAGAATAACCGTCTCGCTAATTACTTGTAAAAATGTCATTGAACTTCACAATGTAATTACCATACGTACAATTATTTTAAATAGTTCATTTGAAGCATTGATGTATTGAGAACATATCCTCCAAATCTGATGACATTCTTGCATAAAATAAACATTTTGCAGTCATTTTTGTAATTGAGGTCCGATTTGAATTAATAATTAAGCATTATCTCAAAAATTAAGCATGTGTTAAGGTTAAAAATGGTGTTAATTATTAGAGGTTGTCAATATACAACATATCAAAAACTAAATTTTTTGTCATTTTTGACCCAACTGGGTTCCAACGTGGGCATCACGATGATAGTCTCCTACACAACCACAACGCTGCCCCCCCCCCTAATCCGCTCCTGTGAGACGCTGTCTACTACCTAGCTTCATGGCCGAACAGGCGTACCGGGACGGAATTATTTTTTGCTGACTGCAAAATGTACAATGTTCATTTATGACCCATCACCCATCCCATGATTTTTGAGCCATGGTGCTCAAGAATCTAAAAAGTGTGGGGGGGGGGGAGGGTAGGGACACTAAATTATTTTTATAATGCGTGAGATTTTACTACATGTAATTTGACAGCTCTTTGTGTGCAATTAACTACCTAGGCGTGAGATTATAGGCCTACTACCTTGGCGTGAGACCGTGAAAAAGTGACCGAATGCATGAGACTCGCGCCCAATGTGACAGTTGACAGCCTTGCCGCCAGCGGCTCCCAACCACCACAACATGTTTTGACGTATGCAATTTCCACTCCTGCAGTGCACATGATAATATAATCAGGGCCAGAACTAAGGGTGTCTACGTTTACACGTTTCACGTTAGGCAATGAAATGGATAAAAGTTTGAGTCGTAGTAGGTTTTGTCCATGCAATTGAATTTAGTGATCATCAATGACATGACTGATGCAAGTTTTAAGCTTACTCAAAGTCAAGTAATATGGTAATATGGTAAAATTTTTTTTGTAAGATTTTTTTTTTACATACGTTTACACGGTTAACCGACCGGATTGTGGTCCGTTTCAACGGTTAGACAAATAACCGTTAATTTATACCCCTAGCCAGAACACAACGACCAACCAGCTTGTATTTTATTCCGATGGTCAGTCCATTCGACTTCTGGTAGAAGGTCAACCACATAGTCAATGGGAAAAAAGTGATGAATGCAAGAAGTACCTTAATCAACATTGGAAATGGTAATAATATCGTCCGGTGTATGGAGTCTAGTCCAAACAGTGGCGTAGCATCATAGGGCCATTGCCCCCAATTGATTGCAAAATGTAGAAAATCCCATAGGAAAATGGTCAAAAAATGGCGTATGTTCCCCCCCATCAGATCCGGTGCACACCTCCCCCCATCAGACCGGTTGTAAAGTCGGCCCCTGGTCAATTTTGTTTTCTTCCGTGTTTAGAAAATATATAAGCTTTGCAATAATATATCATTTGACTTCAAACAATATCCAGAAGCGGAGTTATGGCTTGTTAAACTTTGCTCCTTCAGTAAAAGGGTACATTATTTTTGTGCTACATTTATATTTCTCTTTTTCCACATCGCTGGTATTACATATCAAATTGTCATAATTGACGGTCACTTCAAATCATCCCCAAGTCAAGGAGGTTCAGGATTGTCCTCTCATTGTTGATTATTAGTTAACCCACCACTTAAACAGGATTTGGCCAAAGCAAATAAAGACTAGAGCTATTTATAACTCTATACATAAGTATAAGCTTATTATCCTCTTCAACAATTAGGATTAAAGATTGGCGTTTGACTGACACTAAAATGAGAAACATGTAGGACAAACATTAGGTAAATATGAATACAACTTTTATGCACATTTTGCACTGTAACTCGAAATACAATTTGCCGACTTTATGAGCGGTTTGAGATGGATGGTCACATATGATGACACATGCTACGCCAAAACAGAAATGTTTTGTAGACTCCTAACCGGAGCGATCTTACCTTTCTGATTTTTTTTTATCTTTAACCTCAAAGAGGTGAGGCAAATTGCCTTTATTTCTTTGTTATTATCTCTTTCCATATCATTATTATCTCATAATTATTACATAATATCATATTTCACTTGATTTGACATTACTCATATTAATTCATATGTCATATCATACATCTTATTATTGTATCATACATAGGCCTACATGTATTATTATCATACAATATTTTTTGATTGGGATTTCATGTCCAATACCTTTCTGATGTTGATTAGTCCTGGACCCCGGCCACCCCCTACAAGTTTGGACCGAGTAGGGTAGCCCAAGTCGGATAAAGGATGATGATCCGTTGTGATGTCACCAGTTGGGTGATTTCACAGAGGGATAGGGGAGTTGTTATTTGTTATTCATTTATGTGGTACTAAATGACTATTGGGTTTTCCGCATCTTGGGGATCGATGCAAGAAGTATCAACATCGGAAAGGTAAAATCGCTCCGGTTAGGAGTCTACAAAACATTTCTGTTTATGGCATTCTTGCTAGTATTGGCAAATCACTAATAACTTGATATTCATTACAATTGTATTTTGTTTCTCAATTACAGGTATCATGGCGACATCAGGGAAGCCATTCATTCCCATGGTTTCCTCTACTCCACCTCCAATTGATGATGGATTTGAGGATGAGGAAGAAGATGATTTTGGTTCCTTTGCTACAGCAGGATTTGGAAAAGATCTTATAGGATCACCACCGGGGAAAAAGCCTGCAGAAAAAAATGACAAGTTAAAATTTAATTTTGAGCCAATTGAAAACAGCATTCCAGAAACGGAGCCGAATCCACCGCTTAAAGCAAGTGGTAATGGAGAGAATGAGGATGATGATTTTGGAAACTTTGCAAGCTTTGCTGAACAGTCACATCCACAGGTACAAAAAGAAGACAATAATGGTGACTTTGGAAAGACGACCAAGACTGATGTGAAATACCCACCTCAAGGAGGTGGCTTATTCTCAGAGTTTTCTTCAGCGAGAGACTCAGAGGAAGAAGTATCAACCAAACCCAATGGTACTTGGAATCATCATAATCATATAGAAAGCTCCTCAAATAACAATAGTGCAGGAGATACTATAGGTCATACAAACTACTTAAATAACTCTGGAGATCTTGATGAAGAACAAGAAAGTGACCATTCCTTTAAATTTAAATTATCTAAGGAGGACACTCTAGATTTACGGCAATCTGACACTTACAATGTAGATAATATAGACGATGAAGCCATTAGTGGTGAAATAAACTGGGATGTGCAAGGAGCTGCCACACCTAGCTCTAGATCTAGATCACCAGATATCAGTACTTCAGGAACCCATACACCAGTAACAGGTGCACAGGACTTAGCATCAACAGACTCATCAGATCCTATTTCTGCCCTTGACAGCACTTCAAAAGAAGTGCTACCAGAGTTGCACTCTGCCAGGGAACAGGGTAAAATAGGAGATAACAAAGTTCATTTAGGTGAAATTGAATCCGGTGGACCTTTAGAGCGACCATCAGATTCACTAGTGTCAGAAAATGTGCCAAGTAATCATTTATCAAGTTCAGATGCTGAAAAGTCAACTGACGGAAATCTAGAAACACTTGAAAATAGGTCCAGGACAAAAACCGATTCTTTTGGAGAATTCAGTTCAGGACCTAATCCTATTTTAGGTAGTAATAGCATAGGAGAGATAAGTCAAGGAACATCTGAAATAAGTCATGAAAATAGTAGTAATAATTTGAAAAATACATCAAGTGTACATGTAGACAGTTCAAGAACATTGCATTCCGATGATGATGACGATGAGGAAAGTAGTCTAGGCAAACCAGAGCCACCAGCATTTCCTGAAAATGACCATGAAGAAGAGGAGGATGAATTTGGTGATTTTGGATCATTTTCTAAAACATCTAATAGAGTTGGTGATAATGATGATGATGATGACTTTGGAGATTTTGGAACATTTAAAAGTACTTCCTCTGGGAGCAAAGAACAGCAATCATCATCATCAACATCATCTCTTACGAACAGAGTGAAATCAGCAGATGAATTTGGTGGTTTTGAATCAAGTTCTAGTTTACCGTCGTCTTCCAAAAGTAGAACTGATGATTTTGGGGATTTTGGAGCATTTCACGATTCGAAAGCTAAAGATAGTGCTAGTAATGAGGAGGAGGATGAATTTGGAGATTTTGGAACATTTGCTTCAGGTAATAAGGAGCCACAAGATAGTGACAGTGGTTTTGCCAGTTTCCAGTCAACCTCTAGTTCAAAATGGGCAACATCACCCACTAAACCAACTCAGGTAAGACCATTTTTAATTTTGGTTCTTATTACAGATGTATACCTTCAATTTTCCTCGAACTGATCATATTATAAAAAAAAAACTGATGGAGGTGAAATGAAGTGTAGTGTTGATCAGGAAACCAATGAACATTAAAAATTCTCAAGTATTTTATTTTTTTTTAGTCAAGGGGTTTTAGTTGCGGTCAGTCTGTCAGCAGACCCCAGACAGATGTTTTTGCCCAGCATAAAACCAGTGTCATTGGTTTGAGAAAAAAGTATGTTTCATGATGTTTGTTCCCCATACATAATCATGGTGTACATTTACTGAGATGATCCCATTGTAAAATTAAACCACATTACATTAGAATAAATGGATGATTTGTTTTAGGTCGTCTGAAGGAAAAGACCTTATGGTGTAGGGGTGTGTATGTGCGGAGGGGGGGGGGGAAATTTGATTTCTGACATTTTGATAGAATTTTGTTGTACAGGTGCATTGAAAAGGGGGCATTTAGACAGTTGTTACTTGATGAATTCCTAAAGGGTCATTTTTAGAAGGATAATTCCTGATAATATCATTAGGTAAGCTTTAAATTCACGCTGAAATGACATCTAACTTAAGGAATGATGACTTCGGGGTTTAACCAGATTTTCGCCAATTACCAACATCATTAGCGACCATGTGTGCACCTTGGTAAGGCCAATTACAATTGATCCTTAGTTTCCTGTTTCCCTCGCGCGTCCAAAATCAAGAATGGACAAATATTTAATTATTTTATTTTTATTTAGGTATTTTCATCTTTTAATTGACTTTTAATTACTTTCATTTGCTAATATCTGTTTTTTGATCATCTCAACTTTGATTATGAACAAGAACATTGTAGGGTCCCCTACTAGTATTAATGTAAAAAATCAATTATAAAGGTAAAATAATTAAATCCGTAGTCTTAGTCAAAATGACCAAATGGACTGTTGATAATAGTCACGACCACATTTTCAAAATAAATTAAGTAATAGATAATTAATAATTAATAGATAATTAATAATTAATAGATAATTAATAATTAATAATTAAAAGTCACCTCATCCTTTATTTTCAAACTTGAAACAGGAAACTAAGAATTAATTGTGAAGGGCCTAAGCTTACTACACAAGATAGCATGAAAATATCAGCATTTTTGAAACGTCTTGGTGAAAAAAGTGGTAGGGACATTACATGTGTCTGTATTGCTAAAAGGACACTCACTAATAATAAGGGTGCAAATCATTTTCTAAATAATTCAGATTATCCTAAAACACTATTTAAAATATGATGGTTTCTATTAAAGACAGTATGTGTTTGGGTATGATTTGCTAATATTGTATATGTGTAGTCTGTAAACATGATTTAGAGAATAAGCGATAGGAATTTTTATTTTGCCTATCCTCTACCGTGTGATAGAGCGACAGGCAGGTCCAATATTTTGAGTAGTGGATGCGGCGCAGCCGGTATCCACTACGATAAAAATATTGGACCTGCCTGTCGCCTATCATAGGTAAGGATAGGCAAAATAAAATTCTATCGTTATTCTCATTCTTAGTCAGTTAAATATTATTTTAATAACTGTAAACAATTTTTTAAAGCAAAAACTAAGTTACCGTCATAAAACTCCCTCATTATAAAATGAACGAAACTTGTTTACAACTTCACGTATTCTGTTGCGGCGTACTGCTAGCGGCGTCGGCGTATTCCGCACTAGTCTACGCATTACAGCGCAATACATACGCGCACCTCTACAAGCGGGTAAGGCATTATCAAGCCGCTTGATGACGTGGGGTCGATCTACGGCCTGATAAGCGGCACCGAAATCTTCCGATTGTCCAATCAAAAATGTGTCTACGAACTAGACCACTCCCACTGACTAAGAATGATGAATAACCTGATATAAAAGGAGGAGGATCCAATTTGATGACATGATGCATCACATGGAGGCCAATCACCCATGCATTCTTATGACACATTTTGAGTTCAATTGCTCTGGTGGTTTGGACATTTGAAGAAAAAATGTGTACATGCATGGCCGTTTGGATATTAGAAGAAAAATGTATTAGTGTGTTACAATTTACATGGCTCATGCAACCATGTACAGTACATACTCTTGACGACAATGAGTTGGGACAATCTACTACCACTTCAGTATTCATACCATCAAAATCTCCTGAAAAATATATTTGGGTTATATGTTCGACCTTGTTATAAGGCCTGGGTATTAAAGTCTGTTACTTTCAGGGGCACTTATTACAATGATGAAATGAATGTAAAATAGAAATATTGAACATTGAACAAATACAGATCTGAAGAAATAATTTGATTTCTGAAATTTTGATGGAATTTTGTTGTACAGGTTCATTGAAAAGGGGCCACTTAGACAGCTGTCACTTGACAAATTCCTATGGGTGCTAATTAGGGAATGGGTGCTGATTAGGTTGAGTAAGCTATCAGAAAAATACTTGTAAGCTTTCTTCTGATGTCAAAATGATCTTACAAATGTATGTCAGATGTGGAAAAGCGGGGGATGAGGCTGTCAGTTGAGTCAGCCACCTTTAACATGGCAAACAAATTGCCAATATGTTGCCACTGTGTTTAATAGAGGTTTTACATGATGTAGTACTCATTTCAAAATACCAAACATTTATTTGATTTTTTAAAATTAAATTTGGTTAATTTTTGTATCGCTGAAAATTAGGAGACTATGGAGTCACTTTTCTGAATGGATGGATGTTATGTGTCAAATTGGTTCAAATAAGTGTAAATAGTTCAAATACTATTACAACCAAAATAGGGGCATGGGGTCTTCATGTTTTGCTGCTGTTGTGTCTTATAATTTGAAGGTCATGGGTTGCAATCTGAAGTTAAATTTTTGATGAAATACTTTCAGCAGAACAGGGCTACATGTTATCGACCTGAATAGGGTTAGGGTGGGTGAGGGGTGGTGGGATAAGGGAGTAGGTGTTTTCCACCTTTTGTTTTTTCGCGCATACTTTTTTCGGGGTGACTTATTAGTTTGACACTTTGACTACTGCTATTGATGATGTAAATTTCCAGAAAATTATAATCAACCATTATGAATGCGCTTATTCCTCCTGTTCACCGCATAAGCAGCAGGTCACATAAGCAGGTGAGACTTGTGGTTCGAGAACCTCCTTGTTTTATTAATAATCATAGCCGTTTTCTCTCAACATATCCAGCCAACAAATTCCTCTTGGGGAAGCAGCACCAGCAGGATAGACAGAGTATTCCAAACATGTTTTCCAACTCTTAGCGAACTACCAAATCTTGTAGATAATGTAGAACCGCTCGACATCATCATGAATAATGAAAGTACAGTCAAAGGTCCAATTACTGAGGGTAACCAGAAGAGGACACATAAAAAGCCTGGGTAAGTTAGGCAAAGATATCAACATCTGTACATTATATCAATTTTTTGATGGGATGTGGTGTTACTAGCATATAAAACTAGATCTACAGGACTCCTTTGAAAATGTCTTACAGGATTAAGATTCAGTCTCCGGAAGCAAATAGCAAGGTTTTAAATTGGGAGGAATTTGGTTGGTAATTAGACAAATTTAATCTATGATCAGCCAAATGTCTCAAAGCTGTCATGTGTGTTTGTTTTGCTGTGCACATTCGTTTATTTATTTTTTTTTTACAAAAAATACCCAAAAGCTTTGAGACATATTTTTTGAGGCTTCATCTACATTAGCCATTTATAACCAATGTGCGAAATAAAGCAAATCTTTCATTCATGGGCCAATTTGGTCCCAGGTTTATCCTGTGGCTCAAATTATAGGGGCCTGTGAACATTTTCATGGGTGTGATCTCATCATCTCAATCTTCAAATGTAACACATGATCTGTAAAACACTGCCAGTTTCATTGAGAAGGTCTGAGAGATTTGGAGATTTTGTTGATGGATATTTCATCAGATTTTATTACACCTGTGTACAATTGTGTGACATTTTAATTTTATAATGGGTACTTGCTATATTACATGTAAATGGCAGAATAAGGGCAGCTAAGATTTCATTTTGAATAAGATTGATGTTGAATTATAAAATGAACCCTCGTCTATATTTTGTGTTGCTGCCTTTATACAGAAATTTCACAGATGTGCAGGCAGGTGTACTGACTTGACTTCCTTTATGGGGCTGTGCAATAATTATCTGTCCCTTTCCCCTCTCCCACGCAAAATAAGAGGGGGAAAGCAATTTTTGGCAAGACAAAAGGGAGGGGGTTGGCAAACAATTTTTGGCAAGTCAAGGGGGAAGGGAAGAGATTCTTTGCACACATTCATGGGGTACCCTTAAAAACACTTTAAAATGGTTTAGGAAAACAGTACGGAAACGTTTTAATATGCAAAATACCCTGCTCGCTATGCTCGCATTGTTCCCAAATATTTAACATGTACAAAGGGGGTGACAGTTTTTGACAGGCTGAGGTGGAAAGCAATTTTGGCCAGCCGAAGAGGGAGCAAGTTTATTTGGCAAGCCATTTTGAAATTTGTCCCATGGCCCGGGGGGGTACTCAGTACAAATGACCATACGGGGACGTGCCGCAAACATGGGTAGCATTTTCGGCCTTCTGGTATATCAATGACCCCTTTTTCAAAGCCTATTTTGGTATATGAATGGGTCCTTTTTTCAAATTTTTCTCAATTTTTTTGGAAAACTGCCCAATTTTTCCTTAATATAGCCAAAATTTTCAAATTTTCCTCAAAATTTGTAAAAACTAAGACAATTTTGATATAAAATTGGATCGGTTGAGCCCATATTTATTGGTCGAGCTATGAGTTTTAAAATATTGGGCCGAGGCGTGAGTCGAGTCCAAATTTTACAACTCATAGCGAGACCAATAATATTGGACATAAAGCATCCAATTTTATCATTATTATGTTTTGGATCCAATATTATCACAACTTGGATCCATCAAAACATAATAATGGTTAAATTCTGCCAAAATTTTGATTTTTGGTACACCAATGGGTACAAATTTCTTGACAAATTGGTATATTTATGGGTCCACTTTCAAAATCTCAGTGGCACGTCCCTACCAAAACCAAACTTCCCCGGGCCCATGGCGGACAGATAATTATTGCACAGCCCTTTAAGTGCTGAAATAAATCATTGGTCAGGTGGTCATGGTGGTATCAGGAATCTATATGCATTGATTTCATACACATGCCAAATTGCCAGTTGTGACTGACCATTGGAAAATGTATTATGCATTGTGAACTGACCTGAAAATAATTTTATTGCCTATAAATGTGTAATTTATTATTACAGCTACTAATCTTTATTAAAAATAATTGTATTTGCTGTCTGATTTGATTACTGATTGAGAACAATCAGATTTAACATCATATTGTGATCACTTGAAAATAAAGAGTACACATACACTGAGTGTACTCAGTCATATGACCTGGTTATTTCCTATGCATTTATTATCACCATGAGCTTATAATATTTATCAATATGTGATGTTCAATTTTGCGAGGTTCAATTTTGTGGGACGTACATTTCTTGAATAAATAAATATATTTTGGATTTATATACTTGATTGTAAAACTAAGTCTGTTACTTATTCCTTTAACCTTTTTTAAGAGACCCCCCAGTGTGGAGGCTCCGACTCATTCTTAAGCCCACCCTGTTACAATTTCTAATGAAGCGTCTTTTAGATCCCTTGTATGATGTGAGAGAAAGAAAGAAAGAGAGCGAGATGGAAGTCATTCCACCTGAGTGCAATATTGACGACAATCTAAGTAAACCTCAGCTGACACTACTTTAATCATTCTGAGTAAAGCACCTTTAGTCGCATCATATTTTCTCATCCACATGTGTCAACTTTCACTCCTTGTATTTCAAAACACAGTAGCAAAAGTATTGCAAAATGAAAAAGATTTCCAATTGTATATACAGGCTCTGCAAGCTCTAGGCTTAATGCAAAACCCCTTTTAGATGCAAAGCAGAGCTAATAATACTCTTGCAGTATAACAAATTCATATCCTATTAAGATCCAAACCAATTTCATCAGGGAATGTTGATTGACCAGACCTAGTTTCTTTTGAGATTGTCTTCTTGATGATCACAACTACTCATTTGTTCTTTTGTTCTTTTATCGTTACATACACACAGGGCAACAACTACAGTTTGTGTGAGCGTATGGGCCAGCTTGAGCGACTTGGAGAACACTCGGGCTGTGAGGTACCAATGGGCTAGCTCAGGCAATAGCAAACTGCTACTGGCATCGCCGGGATTGATTCACGCATAATATTGTAAGTTGACAAGATTTTTATTTATACACAGTATAAAGCTTGTGCTGTACAGTGCATCTATGGCTTGAAAAATTGTGGCAGTTTGTCAGTTAAATTTCAAGAAAATTTATTGAGCAATAAGTAAATTGCTAAAATGTTTTTACAAAACTATATTATTTTTAAATTGTCTTTATTGGAATGAGTGGGCCTGGTAAGTTTGTACTAATCTATCCATAGTTTGCTACATGTAATCTAACACCCAGTGTAATTTTATTCTTGAGATGAATGATTACAAGTACTGCTGTAAGTGGGCCGTATCAGATAACAGGATGTGATTTGCCAATTTGATCATTCTTCTCTGATCAATGTAATTGGACTAATCTTCCACATTTCCACAACATGTAATTTACTTCACAAAATGTAACATAATGTGACAGGTCATGCAGGTAGTAAAATGTGTCTTAAGTGCTTGCAGAAAAAGCGGTTTTTGAAACGCGTGGTGGTGAGTGTTTATGTGTGTATAATGTATATGCGGGAGTGTACTGTATTGTCAATGATGTGACCATTGAAATATATGCAGTCCAGGAGAGTACTATATATAATGGAACATGAATATTACATAACAATACTCTCGTAGGATGTATATGACTGCACTCATCTCATCATTCACTGTTCATCATTGTTAATCTCATCTCTCACATAGTCACCCCGACACTTTGGCTGGATCGGGAAGTCGACAAGATCAGACAAAGTCTGCACATGTATACAGTTCAATCATGCATCCTATCTTTTACTGTGGCAGCTAACTTTCTGGTTGGTTTACATTCAAATGGATATGGTCAATATTCTAAGCCTAGTCCGTATGCACAATAGAGTTAGACCGGGTCTAAAGTTAAGAATAAATGGAATTTAGTACCAGGAGAAAGGACATTTTCCTTACGTTTTGCATAATTTATTTTGTATTATTTTTTTACGTTTGCAGTTAAATCTTCAGAATTTGCTAGCTAATCTAGGAAGGAAATAAGAGTGAAGGACCATTCCCGATGGAACTTAATTCCACTTAGATCAGGTCTAACTTTAGACCCGGTCTAACTCTTTTGTGCATACGGACCATGGTGCTGCATGAAGTGGGTAAAGTCTTTTGAATTTGCGGGGTTTTACCCAGATTGAAGACTGCCCTCCATTTGCGTACGCCATACTTCGAAAAGGCTAATGATCTAAGAGTGCAACCAAATCTAGTCATTTATGTGGATCCATCCAAATCTTTTTTGGCCGTTTTAATTCGGATAAAAATGTTTGTGTTCAGTTTCACATTAGATCACCACATGCTGCTTGCTGTACAGCCAAGGTCAAAGGTCATACTTATAATATTTGGCATTGTTCTACTCAAAGTTGATATTAAAATAAAACCGGTTTATAGTTATGATTCATGTCAGAGTTTACACTTCTGTGTAATTTCAAGCAACCTGTATAACCCACATCTTTCAAAGTCTGCTATTGCTTTCTGAAGCAGTGATGCAAGTCGGTTTTTCAGGGGTTGCATCGACAGATTATATTTACAAACACAGCATACAAGTATCGCAAATATACAGAGTATCAAGAAAGCCAGAAACACTATACGAATATTAAACAAAATACAAGCTGCTATAGCGAACTGACTGCAATGTGCGATTAGCTCATGGAGGCCCTATAGGGATATATAAATATTTAGGGAATGAGGAAGTAGATTGTGTATGTACCCATGCATACAACTAGTTCTTTAAGAGTCACTTAACCATTACAGTTCATATCATAGACTACTTTCACCAATCTATCTACATACATCGTATTTCCAACTTGATCGTTAAATATAGAATGCCTTTGCTTCTATACTCACTAAAATATTTAGTTTTGTGTTCTATTTATAAATGAATGAATTAATTTTAGACTAAATGAATTTATGAATTTAATTTAAAAAAATTGTAAATAAGATAATCAAATATACATAAATTAGGAAAATATAAGATGGATATGTCTGTAGATCTTGGCAGGAAACGGAGCATGAAACAGAATATGGAATATTGGATTGTACAGCATACACATAGTGATGTAGGATTTTCCATAACGTTATAACCAAATAACCTAGTGTTATGTTGGTTTGGAAAGGAGATTTTCATTTCCAGTTTATTTTAAATCTTCTGGATTTTTGACACTATCAAGCACAAGGAGTTGTTTATTGCTCAAATTAGTTTACCATACAGCCCAAACAAGTGCTCATATCGGAAAATTGCATTGTTTTCAGCAATATGCAAATTTGTTTATCTTGCGATCAGCAAGCTGAATTCCAATGGCATATTTGAGCATTTTTAGCATGTCTTCATCTTTGAAATGGTCAAGAATATCAAATTATAAAAATGAAATTGATTTTGCATCTGAGTTTGCCTGGTTGGTTCACATATATTTGATTGATCACATTTAAAGGCCGCAGGCATTTACCTGGAGAAAACATACAACATACTGAACATACACAATGTATTTTATTAGAGAGAGGATGAGAAAAAGCATATATGATATCAATATGATATGACTAAGAATTTGATATTGGCATTTAGATTTGAAAAATGTTTGTGTAAAGCATGTAAGTGGAATTTCTTAGGTTTTTGCACATGAACACAAAATCATGTACATGTATGAATTGCTTGTTTGAGATACATGTACTTAGGCAAATGGTAACACATTATGTATAATTGGTATCATATTATATTTTGTTACATACAAAAATTACATAATTTGAAACAACTGGGCATGTATTTTCACATTATTTTATCTCAATGCATGATAATGTGACCCAGAAAGTCTGAGCTTCCATGTGTTCACAGATTACTAAAAGTACCTGTGTCACTTAGTGCTCTGCAAGGGCATTTTAACTGGTAGTAGTCTATGGGGTAATAAGGACACTAATTAGGCTGAGTACAGTCATAATTTAATGGTCAATATCGTTGTGCAAATGCCTAAATATGTTTAAAATTCAGTAAAAATTCATATAATACTTTTTTATAAGAATTTGCATTACAAAAATAAATAAATGTAGAATTGAAAATTGCTAAGTGTATCAGCAAAGTAGCTGAAAGCTATAAATTTGCATTTTGATTTTACTCCATTGCCAAATCGGGCAGGTATACATAACACACAATTCATTTACATGTAATTTCAACTTATATGTAAATTTATTGCAATATTCGAGCAAGTTTAACAGAATTAAGATAAATATCATTGCATAAAAATCCTATTCCCTGAATTATAAGCTGCCTCAGATCAAGGTAAGATCTTAATACCTGATGAAGATGAATATAGTTACATATGTTAGACGTACACGGCAAACATATATGCCAATCAGTGGCATTTACTAATAAAGGCAAATAGAAATTTCAAACACATATAAAATTAGGTCAGTATTATCAAGATGACTGGCAATATCAAAACGGTTGATATTATGCATTATCTTTTATTTGAAATCCCCCAGTTAGATTTAAACACACACGCAACTACTAGAAATGGTAAGCAACAAGATATTGCTCAGTAGGCTGCTAGCTACCATTAGTGTACGACTGTACGAGGTGCCTTCTTTATCCAGGCTATTTATAGGGGGAAAATTTTCCTCTTGAGAGGCTGCTTATATTATATTGTATGACCATAAGAGAATGGAATTTGATTAGCCATAATGTTTGTGTTTTACCAGAGACTGGTTTGCTCAATGCTTGGAGCAAATCATCAGATGTTTGTTTTTGTTATAAATTAAAACTTCACTTGGGTACAAACTGGGAGAAAAAAAAAGATAGCTTCCAAGAGCTGTGAATGGAAGATCTTTTTACCAAATATAAATAAACTAAACTGAAATTTTGTCAATTATTTCAGGACAGGGTATAGTTTGAGCCATTTGTGGGGAGGGGACAGATTGTTTTGTTATTAAGGTTAATTGTTTACACTTTAAATATGAGCATTGGCTGGTTTGAAATTGTTGTTGTTGTTCACAATTTAATGGACATTTCTGCCAAATTTGATGGCAAGCTCTAATTTCCACTATTGAATAGTGATGATCACAGTACAGAGAATATAGCCTTAATCTCAAAATACTTTGCCTAGCTTACAATTGGCCAAGACTCATAACATTGTGGATCATTATAGAATCATTAGAATGGCATGCGTGCAGTGAGTTGGGTGTAGCATCCACGCTAATCGTGCTTTGTGACTGGTACGTGCTTAGTTGAATATAAAAAATCCATAAAATTTGGACTTGTACTATATAAATCTATCAGTTTCGTAAGGCCGTTAGGACTTCACTCTAGTACGCAAGCATAAGTTGGAACTTTATTGATGTATGCAGTAACAAACACCTAATAAATTTTTCCAATGATATATTACAGAAGTATAGATAGTAGATGTTCGAAGGAAAAGGAGCATTTTGCATCACTCCTACTGGTGTATAATTTTGTTTTTTGTAATAGGAGAATAAAATAAGAAGCAAGCATATACACGCTACTTCACTCAACATCAGGTCAATATGTTACCTACTTCTCCCTTTTCCCCACCTGATCATTACAGTGAATTTCAGTTGTCAAATCAGCACCATTACACGTATCAGTAGGACACTCGCAGTAAATACACCAAACCCCTTAGGACTACAGCCTGGCAAATATCAATTTATAACCAAATTAAAAGATGTCACAGATCCAGTTGGAAAGCCTAGTAAGCTGTCAGTTCATTGTCAAAAGTTGAAATAGATTGTAAAATGCAGTTAATAAGAAAGCAGTTTTTAAATGTCAGTTGTATTTTATAGTTGAGGAAAAGGGATGCTGGGCTTTGAGCAATTTCTGCACCATAAAGCTTTGATTTATGATCACATAACAAGGTATTGACAATTACACCATTAAAACATGGGATGGTCATATCTTCAGTAGATAGCAATAAATTAAAGCGTGTAAATTGATGCCTTTCAAGCCAGAACACTGGTGGTACATGGTCATTTACAAACACTGTTCATTGGACGAACCCATTTGATATCACATTAATTATCTATTTTCCATTAAAATGAGAGCGAATTGACCGCTTACAAAGATTAAAAGCCTACATCTAACGACAGTGGATTAAAAACAATATTTTAGTAAAAAGCTACTGGGTTCAATTAAACCGCTGCGTAGAGACAGTGCAGAGAGTACAATTGGCTCCCAGGTTGAATCCACATGAGACAGATTCTGGTTGTTTTTTTTACGGCTGTCGGAAAGAATTGATCACCTTAGGAGATACCAATATATGTGAATACTAGGTGTTATTTTGTGTGTCAGGAGGGCCATCTGTGTTGTTATGACGACAATAGCTTAACCCCACTAGGCTATCTTGAAACGACGTCGAGCAACAACATCATTGACATTATCTGCAGCTCTTACTGAAGCCAACCTGTTTAATGTTCTGCAACTAGTTGGTGTGGTTTTTTTGCTGCCTGAGAAAATGAATGTAGTCAAGGAGAGTTAATTTATATGATGCATGGGGGTATTACATGTAGGTAATTTGTTTTGGGTGATATTGTCTGTGTTGATGAAGAATGAGTTGGCTGTGGATTTGATTGCATTTTGTGCCAGAGATGAGATGGGTTTCTGTTGAAATGCAGGTGAGTACAACAAAATGATTGCATGTTTTCTTTGCAGTTTTGATGAAGGAGCTGGATTTGATTAGATCTAGCATTCTTTCTTTGCAGTTTTGATGAAGGAGCTGGATATGTTTTAAATCTAGCATATACTTTCTTTGCAGTTTTGATGAAGGTGCTGGATTTGATTAGATCTAGCATATATTCATCTATTACAGTTTTGATGAAGGTGCTGGATATGCTTTAGATCTAGCATGTTCATCTCTTACAGTTTTGATGAAGGAGCTGGATATGTTTTAGATCTAGCATTCTTTCTTTGTAGTTTTGATGATGATATGAAGTCTCTAATGCCAAGATTGTTTTCCACCGACATTGATTTGGGCTCTTAGAATTTCAGGCCTAAGGGCCCAAATGACCCCTTTTTTTATTTGATTTGTTCAGGTTTTGACAACCCCAGATAACCCAAGAAATCCTCTATTGAACTTGAAGCTTATATACATTGTGGTCCATTTGAGCAGTGGGACATGTTGGGAACAGTCAGGGATTACACCCTACTCTTTTGAAACTGTTTGTGAGATACATGTACAGGTATGGCTCTCTGTACACAGGACCAACAGCTTATCATCCCCTCCGAAGGAGGGAGTACTTTCATGATTCATTTACCCAATTCTAAATGAGCCATGGGGAGAGCAGAAGTCTGAATTTATTCTACAGAGGTTGCCAATTAAATTCAGACATTTTTCTCCAAGTCAATATCCCAGGAAATCTCCATCGCCAGGATTTGAACCCAGGACCTCATGCAGTTAAAGCAAGTACCCTAACCATTAGGCCATGCTTTCACTAAGAGCCCTTGAATAAAATATGCTGGCTTACCGAAACCTGATGTTGTTGTCTCTAGCCTGATAGGTACTTTTGGAATTCTAAACAGTTGTTAAGGGATCTAAAATGAGCGCGTTTATTATGCGTTTCGACAGTATTTTTTGTGGGACATGAGAGCACCTCAGACCTATCGAATTGCATTCTGAATACTGAAGCATGTCTTTCTGATATCAAATAATTTTCATTTTTGAAAATCACAATATAATACAAATTTTATGACAAATTATAAAAATTTGATATTTTTCAAATTTTGATATATAACAGTCCTCAAGTAAATTATATAAATCTAATGACATATTCTTAAAGTGTATGTAGCAGGGAGGAAAAGCTGACGGTCAATTGAAAATTTTGACATTTCATATTGAAGATATGGATTTTTTTTTTCCCAAAAAGACCTAATTTTTTTTGGTGTTTTGGGAAAAAAAATCCATATCTTCTTACAAACTTTTCTTAAATTACATACCTTTGTGTGTGGGCCACCTTAATTACGGACTACATAATTTTTGTTGCTAGTAACTTTACTGTAAAACCCACAGTATTTGATGGAGCTACTCTGCTGCTAATGAACTTTTCAAGTATTAGTAAACAAAAACTACATTCATAACCACTTTATGTCATTTTTTTATTTTGATTATTGGAAGCATAAGAAAAATGCAAACAAACTGAACCAATGTTCCTTAGAAATGGTACGATTCTTAATTAGCTCAAACAAAATAAATATTGGTAAATGAGCGGAGAATTGCTCAATATGATTTTAACCTATTTAAAAATCATGCCTTGAGCATTTTCTTTTCAAGAAGTACATCTTCTCAACAGTTGCATGAAATTGTCATGCACGGTAGCTTAACTACTTGTGCATTCAATATATTCCACTGACATTATGTACATGTTTGGAATTTTTTTTTTCAATTACCTTACGATACTCAGTTATAAATGATTTATTGAAAACTTGACTCTTTATTTAAAAAACAAAACTAATAAAAAACACCCAGTGATTTATAGTGTGCTAAGACACACCATATAAACCATTCAGCAATAATCATGGACTTGCAGCTAAGAAGCACACACCCTATACATACCACAATAAACCATCACAGCCAGAATTATCATGAAGGAATCCATGTTATTTTATCAACTAACATGTTTCCCAGTTTTTACAGCAATAAAAAAACCTGATTATTTATAAGTGTAAACACCATTGTAGATGTACTATTCAGTTTCACCCAATTTTAGCTTTGGGCAGTGAAAACTGTATTTATTGACATATAAAACTACAACAACTACAGGTGCTTGTTGTGGAACTTTAAAAAAAATGACAAAAAAAATTGAATAGAATCATCATTTTGATGACATAATTTGTATTCAGATTTTAAAATTCTTGCCTTAGTTAGATTAGTTATCTTAAAAATATGTTTTTGAA
This sequence comes from Amphiura filiformis, assembly GCF_039555335.1. Classification (NCBI taxonomy): domain Eukaryota; kingdom Metazoa; phylum Echinodermata; class Ophiuroidea; order Amphilepidida; family Amphiuridae; genus Amphiura; species Amphiura filiformis. The sequence goes on from NC_092632.1 coordinate 31,677,887, forward strand.
ATGGATTCGGTAGTAATAAAAATGGATCGGCAAAGTCATGTTACATGAATACATAATACTAAAGGCACTTAGTACAATACTCATTAAGTGCAGTGACGCTCATTTGGCAAATTGGTTACATTTACTGAACAATGAACACACATGACAAGATCTATTATGTTACTGCTGCAATATAAGCTTCTAATGGAATGAGAAGAAAGAAGCTTTACAATTTTTTGTCTCACATTAACTTTAGTTGACTCGTTTTGTTCAGTTTTTAGAATAGTCAGGAATGTTTTTTTGTGTTTTGATGTCTTTGATGGAAATCCAAATGATATGTGCATCTTTTACCTATCATCTGCCTCCCACCTTAAACTATCAACAGGTACTCAATATAAACCATAATACTTTGTCATTATGTGGAAAGTACCGAGATTTAAAAACAGCAAACTGTCTTATGGCAAACTGCGACAAATATATTACTACTGAATGATAATAATACGCTCAGTTCTCAATTCTTAGTGCATGAAGTCCAGGATTTGTTTCCGTTGAATGAATTACGACTACAACTCCGAGTGCATATTTTTACAGCTGTTTTACTTGAACACTGAAATAAGAAAGTGAGATTTAAGTAGTAGAATTGAGTATTAGCTGTTGCAGAAAATACTTGATGCGGTATTATTAGTGACGGACACAGTGGCTTGGCGCATATTTACATGGTAGATGTGGAAGTAGCAGTGCTTCTTGATGGGTATCTGCTGAAAAGCATGGGTGGAATCAAATCAATCAGTACAAGGTTCTCTCAGTGACACAGTAGAAACGGTTTTGTACTTTTATTTGTTTAGATGTACATATGAAAACATGCAAGGTTAATGAGAGCGAGTTGGACTGTATGTGCATTTGGTTTATCCTGATTCCATGCTCACTCTCACAGGTTTTCTGCGGGATCTCCGGTTTCCTCCAGCTTTCAAACAAAAGAAAATCGGTGATTAGTTGTTTGGTTTTAAATCAAAAACTTCTTCACCTAATGGAATTTTGGGGAGCTGCACAGAAAATTGGGGGACGTTACAATCTAAGATAGGTCGCGCCAGGTTCGGCTGCAACTGGCCTAGTTGATGCAATCTAATTGCGATGATTCACCATGGCAGCGAAGTTATAGTGCTTTGAATCCATCAAGATCAGGAAAAAGGCGCTATATAAATCCGAAATTTATTACTAGCCAAAAGATTCCTAGGCTATAACTAAATTTGTGTGTAATGTGCAGTATCATGTGTTCACTGAACAAATACAAATGTGTTAAAAAATATGTTGCCATTCATTCAGGTACAGGGTGTCCCAAAAAAAAGAGGCCCCTCATTGCGCCCTCATTTTCGCCTATTTCTGAAAAGTTGATCAAATATATTTTGGTATGTAAAGAAACCTTTAATTGTTAGCTCTAATAAACCAAAACAAAATTTCAATCGGCTAACAACTTTTGAAGATAAGCCCTTTTAAAGACAAGTACCCGTTTTTCACTCTGCCCACGGATAGCAAACAGAGTGGTTGGGATGGGTCATGCTGTGGAGTGGCCTGCAAGATCACCAGACCTCACACCACTTGATTTCATCATTTGTGGCAAAATCCAAGATCTTTGCAAACGTATTACTCGCTATATTTTAAAGTATCCGGCGCATAAGGTTGGTACCCAACGCAATTGATGCAATGAGGACTATGGCTGAAACCTGTATTCGTCAAGGAGGCAACCAGGTAGAGGGCAGAGCAGCACAGTAAACTCACTTCAAAAGAACCAAATACAAACTAAACACCCCTTTTCAGGGCTACTGTTTATTCCAAAAAGAGAAATGACTTAATGTTGTCAATAAAAAGAAAGCAAGAAACAATAAAGTAAGAAAGTAAGAAACATAATAAAACAAAAAGGCATAACATAACCGAGAAAAACATAAGTAATTGCAAGTATAGCAAAAGAAGTCCCATCACACATCAATTTCCAATTTCGCCCAAATTAATGACAACTTAACAAAATCCATAACCCATAAGCCCACCGGTAAAGCTCATTCCCTAAAATAAAGTTGTTATTTTATAAAGTTATCATCGAGGAATGTTTTATATTCATGCATGGTATATGCACTTTTCAATCTTTGAAGTAGCCAAACCTCCTCCGTGGACAGAGTCAAAAATGGATACATTTCTTTAAAAGGGCATATCTTCAAAAGTTTAGAGCCGATTGAAATAATTGTTTCGGTTTATTAAAGCTAATGGGTAAAGGCTTCTTTACATACCAACATATACTTGATCAACTTTTCTAAAATAGGAGAAAAAAAGGGTGCAATGAGGGGCCTTATTTTTTTGGGACACGCTGTACCTGATCTCATTGTCCAGATATTATCTGTGTTTGCCAAAATATTATCGAGACCCCAAAGACAAAGATACAATGGCAAAAAATAGATTGTCCCAAATACATATATGTTCAAGTTGTCCAGGGATGTAATACACTGCATAGTCCAAAATTTGAGCTTGAGTCATCCTGGGGGGGTACTTACCTTGATTGGGCAGGGCACCGGACCTGATTGGGGGGAATAAGCCACTTTTTGGGAATTTTCCTATAGGATTTGCTCAATTTTCAAATCGATGGGGAGGGGGGACATTCCACAGTGTCCCTATGATGCTATGCCACTGCGCTGAAATATATAAAAAAGTGAGGTTTAAGTCTAGATAGAATTGAGTATTACTTTTAGCTGTTGCAGAAAATTCTTGATGCTGTATTATTAGTGACAGACATGTGGAAGTGGCATTGCTCCTTAATGGGTAATCTACCAGTAAGCATGGGCGGTATCAAATCAATCATTCTTGTGTAAGCAGTACAAGGTTCTTTTAATGACAAAATGAAAATGGTTGTGTACTTTCATTTGTGTTTTACATACATATGAAAACATGCAAGCATAATGAGACTAATACTTTTTATTTTATTATTTATGTCAAAACACATCAAGGCATTTACAGCTGTTATCATTACGATAAAGCTGACAGGTTGGCGCCTAGATTGCTGTTAACCTCCTTTTTGAAGCTGTGTCGGTGTAATATGCTGGAATGTGAGACGGGAGTGCATTCCATGTGCGGGCTGCAAAAATTAGTTCATTTCATAGGCTATTACATTGTGTATGCCAAGTTTATCATTGGTTTATGTATGCCACAAATCATATTTGTCAAGATATTATCCTTGCCTAGATATTATCAGAACCAAAAATACAATTTCGAAAATAGATTGCCCCAAAATCATGTTCAAGCTGTCTGGAGATATACTGATATACCATTACAGTTAATGCCACTAAGTGCTACATAAGTCTCAGTGAATGTGTCCAGAATTCTTACTAAATTTAAGGTTAAATTTAGGTTCCTGCCACCCAAGAATGTGGCTGCAATTTATAAAATACTAACTAGGAATATAGGATGTTGCAGAATTGTACTTTTGTTTGTATTCTCATCATCCTTTGTACATACATGTTACAAATTTTGATGGTGTTTTGAACAAAATAATGTTTTGTTTATTCATAAACATTCTGGTTCATAACAACTCAAATTGAATCTGGTCAACATTGAATGATTACACCACAGTAAAGCTTGTTTTTTTGTGGTCACTATATGATAGAATGCAAATGTTGCTATTTAGTATACTATCCAGAGAGGTTGTGTCAGCAACACCTCACGCTATGCGCTTCGGGTTGAACGCCTCACGCCACGCGCTTGCTAAGTCCGCTTGAGGGCCATGTGCTTCAGTTGAACGCCTCGCCATTTCGCTAAGTCTGTGAGGGCCACAAACTGCGGCTAACACGCTGCTACATTTAACAGTCACATTTATAATCCCAGTTAGAAAAAAAACCTTTTTTTATCCTGGACAGTACTAAAAGTGCTAACCAAATGTTGAAAATGTTTCAGCATCTATAAATATTAACATGAAATATCTACAATGGTTCTATTGACTAGGGATGAACAAAATGACAATGATCAATGTATAATATGAATAGCATGGAGAAATGTTAATGGTTAATACATCTATTGTGGGGCCCTAAATTCGCAGGAGAGAACTAAGCTGCAGTATAATACATCCATGGATCTGTCTGATATGCCATACTTAAGATCAAATAACAAGACTAGCTTAAGTGTATTTGCATTGGCTCTTTGTAAATGTAAGAAATTGATTTTGTTACCAATACCATGCATAAAACCTGAGTGAACAAAATTGGTATTTTCTAGTAAATATTTGAAGGCTTGAATCCTTCCTTCCTTCCTTCCCCTCCTTCCTTCCTTCCTTCCTTCTTTCCTTCCTTCCTTCCTTCCTTCCTTTCTTTCTTTCTTTCTTTCTTTCTTTCTTTCTTTCTTTCTTTCTTTCTTTCTTTCTTTCTTTCTTTCTTTCTTTCTTTCTTTCTTTCTTTCTCTCTTTCTTTCATTTTCATCTTTTTTTTATTTTCTCCTTTTTTTAAATCCAGTTTTCAGATGGGAGCGCGGCATATAAAAAATGATATATTCATCTCAAGAGTAAAACAAATATTTTTCATTACATTTTGAATTTGCTAAGAAGAGAGTATTCCATAAATTGGAGTATTAAATTTCCAGGCAGATGTGAGGAAATTATTATTATTGACAGCATATCATTTATATTAATACCTATTCTGAAAACTTATTTATCTGATCCATAAATTTCTCTCAACTTGACATTTATTATAAATAGCATTCAAAGTTAAAAATACTTTGTTTCTGGTGTTTAATATTTACAGTTGGCATCCAAGAAAGCTGCAGGTATCCCCATCTTTGCTGCCAATCTCGGCATGTTAACACCAAGTAAACCAGGAGAGAAAGCTGAACATCAAGAAGACACTGACTCAACAGAAGACAGCCCAGAGCACACATCAGGCAGCGCCACTGTTAGCAATAACATCACCTCGCCTACTGATGTGAGTATCACTACTCATCATTCATGTAATATAGTTAACAAAGATTTTATTTCAGCTTGAATTTACCATGAGTGCATCAATCATACAAATGACTGTGTTCTTTCCTCCCACGATTTCTACAAATCATATCAGCGAGCATGTTTTGTGGGTAAATGGGAAATTTGTTGGGAAAGAAATCAACTGTGTTTGTGCATTGGATAATGTTACAACATGATGCTATAAAACATGTCGGGACAATTGATCTGTTTATGCTAGAATCTACTCATATATTATCCTTACCTTACCTAGCTTTTGACACCTGCAGGGATCACAAGTGTTTCATAGTCCAATTGCTCCAATCCTATCAAATATATAGAGTTTGGCCATATAAATAAAAGTGTTTTGTGGGGTAGGAGCGGATGGGCGGAAAAACCTTTTAGGGTAAAATATCATAGTCAAAACTGCATATGTTGAACTTACTTGATAAAGCCTTTACGTGAAGATGGATATTCACTTCGTTAGATATTCTTTTGCATAGTAAAGAGTAAAATAAAACAAGACAAAACAAAATGCTGTATAGTTTTTAAAATTTGGTTCTCGTGGTGGAGGACAACCAAACAATTTTTTTGCCATATTTAGAGGACATTACAATTTGTCATTTGAGTGCAAGATAGTTACAGTGTTTCCAGCAACTACCTTTTTGTTACTTAGACCTTATAGCATGTTAGAGATATGAAGCCCTGGGGGAAGTAGAGCTTGAGAAGCTTCTTGAAGTCACTCAGTCCTTACATACTCAAAACACAGTGAAAACACAAGACAAACAAATTGTTGGATTCAATTTCATATTTGCAATTTTATATATAAGGTAGTCTTTGCACATATGACACACTAACACAATCCAAACAAGACAAAAATAGTATTAACATCTTCAAAACTCACATAGATATCTGACAGTGTAATAGATTGTAAGTCAAAGGTACAGTTAGACGGCAAACAAGAGGATCCAGTTACTTGACAGTATGTGACAATATTTGATGTGTTCGCCTAAGGGTTCTTGCACCTGTATTGTCACAATTCATTTCAACCATCCTTCTCTTATTGCAATGCGATACAGGTAAAATGTTATCTTCAGCAATCAGTTTTTGATAGTCTTGATAAAAAATATCCAGATAAATTTATACCAACTGGTGAAGCACAACAGAACATCATGAACAATTAGTATTTTATCCCAGATTGTTAGCAGTGATGTGCTGTTAAAATGTCATCTTACATTTCAGTGATCAGTTTCAGTTAGACTTGATAAAATAACAGGATTTTGTATCAACTAACCGACTGGTGAAAACAAAACAACATCATGCACAAATCTTATCGTGGGTAGATAGCAATATCATATGTTACTGCTCATTTCAGTGATACACTGGACATTTTAGTTAGGCTTGACAAAATATTATTATTATATTATATTAGAATAAATAACAGAATAGATTTATAGCGATGGTTAGAAACACAACAAATCATCATGCACAGTTAATGTGTCGTCTTGGGTAGATAGCAATACATCATGCCTCAAATATGGCATCTCATATTTCGGCATCATTTACAGTTTGGCATGACAAAATAACAGAGCAAAGGTATATCAGCTGGTGACAATATGTAAACGGCTTATCATACACAATTAGTATTTTATTAGGTAGATAGCAATGTAATCCAGTCAGTTGTATATGACGCAGTGTTCGGTGATCCATCACCATCCTTGCAGGGTTATTTCTGGAAAGCCGCTTTTCCTCCTGCTTTCTAAAATCTGACCTTTTCTCTTGTGTTGTTGCTGCATTAAATTGCGCTCCACGACAACAACACCTTGAGATCTACTTTGTGAATGATAATCCCAATATTTATTTATTTATGGTTAAACAACGTCAAAGGAAATTATGTATACGCGTGTATATTATCAGTGATTAAAATCATGCAAGGTGTAAGTAATTTGCTGCTTGTAATAGCAAGGAAAGCATCAGATGTCAGTTTATTTTACAGATGAAGCAGTGTCACTCACTTGCATTAATATAATATACTGCTATACTTCATTCAACTAGGAATGGGCAAGATTCATCATAATATCGTGAATTGGAATAGAATAGAATAGAATAGAATAGAATGGTGTACTTGCATTTGGGCACAGCACCTTTCCGAATGCGCTTTGGATTTTGTGTGACTGGCATCCCCTAAAATGCAAATTCACACAAGTGCAAGTTACGCGTTTATATGTATATTCCAAATGAATAACTTTTTTTAAATATTACGAGTTGAACAAAGTATACTGTTAAAGCGAATTGAAATAATCTCAGGTTTATAGCTCCAGGTTATTATTGACAGAAAGAAACCAGCTTGCGTTGATTTAACTGTATTTTGTAGGAAGACACGTGGGAACAGAACAAGACGAAGCAAACACCAGGAATTATTTATGCTAATATCTTCCTTTGTTTCTACACGCTGTTTAATTTTGCTTCAAGTGGTACAAAAAATTAATGGGATGGCTTATCATGTGACATGCTTTGCATTTCAAGTGGTACATATTTCCTTGTTAACTTTGGTGTGTGTTTCCACTTTTTTCAACATATATGTAACAGAAACTTGAGGTGTCTGTATAATATTTCGGTATTTATTTACCAACTATAATCACGATACTAGCAGATTTTCTTAAAATCTTTAAAAGGTGCTGAAAATTAAACTGGGTCATTGGGTATTCTATCAATATATAACACAAAATGGGAGGTATTTCAGTGTTATCATTTTCCAACTATAATCATGATACTAGCTGATTTTGTCAAATTTTTAAAAGGTGCTGAAAATTAAACTGGGTCATTGAGGTCTTCTTCTCTTTGTAAGGGTGTAAAAGATAGGTTCACCTAGTTTGAGTCGAAATTTTCAAACATCAAGATCTGCCCAAAGTGGTTGAAGTGGATTCTCAATTACGCAAGGAATATTAATGATGAGCCAGCTTTTACTGCAGTGCCAATCTGGTTTGTATAACTACATTGTATATCCCAATTACAGTTTACCACCTTTTAAATTTATACTAATGGGTTTATAACATGATCATTGATCGATTAAATACTGCTAGATAGAGCCAAGATTGTACACATTGTCGACAATTGATACAACTTGCAAGGTGGTAGCTTATAGCAGTTCCTTCATTGTGTGTTATAAAGTTTTATTCAGGTTTCCTTTGACAGCTTAACCATCGCGTATACGTGGGCGACGTCACGCGTGTGCATTGTACCTCAGTGTGCAAATAATACGCGCTGGACGGCTAGCAGTACGCTTTAATTTGTAAAAGGAAATCTGAATAAACCTTTACATGATAGCAATAAGAGTCATTTTTAATTTTTAGAATGCAAACTAAATTTTTTACTGCAAATGACTATTTAAACACTACATAAGGTCTGTATGCTCAAAACAAGTTGGACCATGTTAGACCAGGTCTAACTTTAGATCTGGTTTAACTATGGGGTTAGACTAAAGGAGGGATCCCTTTAATCTGTTCCTTTCCTCCTTTATAATAGCAAATTACAAAAATTAAACTTCAGGCGTATTAAATTAAGCTCCATGTATTTGCCCTTAACAGGATCTACAATAATATAGTAGAATATGGTTCGGTATGTAAATTCTATAATGTTCCTGCTCCGTATACTTACAAAAAAAATGTATCTCCATTGTTAGACCAGGTCTAAAGTTAGACCTGATCTAACTTGTTTTGTGCATATGGACCTCTTCTGTTATGTTTCATGAACCAAGTTCAATTTAGAAGGCTTCATTATAAGATTGTATATACAAAGAGACACATTAATGAAATTGCCGACCTGAATTTGCACTTTTATGTTAAATACACAGACAATTGTCTTCATTGTCTACCTTTGTTTATATATATCATATTGTTCATTCCCTTTCTCTCTGTATTTATATCATGTATTATCTTCCTATCTATCTCTGCACATCTCCATCCCCGTCTCATTCTCCATCTGGCTTTCTCAATTACATCGCTCCTCAATATTCTTCTTAATTTCTCCCTTGGGAGTTAAGTAGTGCGATCATGTTCCAAATTGATTGAATACAAACAAGACTGGTGTTCATTCTTAGCTAATACTTACACTATTGGCTATTGATATCAGTGGGAAATTGGTCTTTAATAGATCTTGCACCTGCAGTATAGTTGCGAGTGAAAGAAAAGCTTTATTTACAAGCGCCCTGTTGAATATTGCTTTAAATTGTATAGTTTGATTGCTTCATTGGCAGACTGAAATATATTTAAAAACATGCATGATGTGCAGTGTTAATGCAGAGGCCCTGTTTTGACCTTTTTGAGGAAATTTGGAGCCAAAATTGGGTCCATTTATTGAGAACTATGTTTCATTTGGCACACCCAATTACCAGAGTAAGCACTTTTGGTATTGTGTAAATTAGCTTGTCTCTGCTATGTTAGGTATTTTTTAAGATATTTTAAAAAAGACATTAAGAAAACTATTAATAGTACTGCTATTGCTCATCCTTTATTGAAGGAAAGCATTAGATGTGCAAGCATTAGACAAGGTAAGAAAAAAAGAGCTGACTCAGGAGACGGCAGGTGTAGCTTTTAAAAAATTCAGTTTTGAGCATTACATTTCAGGTTTTTGTTTAATGTCATGCAATTTTTTTTCTTCAAATTTGGTCATAAAGCATAAAAAGGGTCTAAAATGGAATAATAAAGAAATGCTTAGCGCATTGCCTTTTTTTCAAAAATAAGACATGCATACCACATTAGTTTTTCCTCTGTTTCTTTTGCGGCAAACCCTTTTCTTTAAATACATGTAGCATTGAATGAGAGCATTAAGCGTACATGCCTAGCAGTAATTACATTGTAAATATTATATTGTTGTTGAATAATAATGAAAGGATAATAATTGTCTTGTTCTGCTAAGATTGTTATTGTTTCTTTTTGTCTTTTGTTTTTCATTTGTCTGGAAATAGTATTGCTAGTATTTTCAAGACTACTTTACATCAATCAAATTTATGTAGTCTATGGTTTTCTAACTGCAATCCTGATTCCTAATAAATACAGAACCAACATTTTCAGCCAAACATTTTAAACCGCATTTGCAATATCAGGATGGTCATTAATCCCCTTCGTTTAAAACATGACTCCATGAGCTCTCTGAATATTTTATTCATACCCAGTTACTTGCAATTTGATCTCCCCATGTAAAGTGTTACTCCAGTCCTATCAGTCTTCCCCAGTCTCCATTTCATAAAAAACAAAAATTGGTGGAATATGATGCAGGTACCTTTTAATTAGCTAAATTACTTTTACTATTTATAAATTTGTCTTACTCTGTAGCGTATTGATATTTTAACTATGTGTATATTTTGAGTTTGCATGTGCAATTGTGTATTTTGAGTGATATGTGATTCAAGGATGGACCTTTGTGTCTGTGAGGGGTTTTCCTTTTGCACAACATGTCCAGTTTTGATGTTTTTATTGTGCAATAAAGGTAATAAACTAAAGTAAATCTGCCAATCCATGAAAATATGAAATGTCACAAAATACTATCACATAAATTCAATTTTGTTAAAAGCTTACCCTAATCCTGGCCTCATGAAAACCCTGAATGTATCAAAAGAATTTTGTTGTCGTTCTAAAGCTTTTGTATGCTAGCTCAGCATCCAGCATTTGAGCCACAAACATGTAAACAACCAGGAAGGTACTTATACGATCCCGAACACACGTTGCCAATACTATTGATTCTGTTTGAAGGCATTATTACCCCTGTCTGAACTGAACTGAAACTGAATTGCAAAGTACATGCATGCATCAGAGTCTTAAGCCATATTGTGAGTGCATGACCTGGAAATATATCACACCAAAATATTTTTTCAATCTCTAAATTTAGCTCTTCAATTGTTTTATTTGTTAAAGGTATTCGGAATTTATATCATTCTAATCATCTCCTACATGACCTTTTCTGGAGTGGAATGGAATAAATCCTTTTCCTTCCTTGGTTGATGTGTTCAGCAGCATTTCTGTGACCTGTTTCTCACACCGCTTCTGTCTTATCTCTAGTTGCTTATAAATAAAATCCATGCCTTCCTATTTTCATGCATATTGATTGCTTGTACCACTAAAGGTTTGCGCTTAATGTGCTTACGCTTACAGCACAGAGACGTTAACGAGCATCTGTTGAAAATTTCAACTCGGTAACACAACAAGAAATGGAAATGTCTATATTTGTGAGGAATAGTTATTTTTGTGATATGTGACACTTTGTAATAAGGTGTGAAACGTGTTATCTGGCTATTTTGGCATGTATAGGGAGACTGGTACAGGCAGATAGATGAATACAAACACTCAATAACAGTCCAGCTTCTTTTATGCATCACATATATAGCCAAATTTGAATTTGAGAAGAGCCAAGATGTAGTTGTGCAAAGGTCAGTTGCACCGTCTTCTATTTCAGATCAGAATAGAGGAGTAATTGCCGTTATTTGTATTCCGTGCCAGAGAGGGGGCATTAATGAATTGGTTTTGAATTGAAGTACAAGTCCAAGGGCATGACCCATTCGTCTCGTGCAGGTCCATATTCATTCTAATAAGTGTACACAAGAATACACATTTGAAGTCCGATCTTCTGAACAGAATCACCTGAAATATTTATCATTTGTTCATCTACAATTTTAAACTCACCATGAGTCTTTAGCCAATAATAGGAAGTTGGTTAGACTGACAGTCATGAAGTTCTCTCTCTTGGAAATATAATTTGACCCCAATCCAGGGCCCTATCCCTATTTTTGGATTGGAGCATGTCTGCCTTCATTTATGATATGCTGGTTTAAATTTATAGTATTTATTTTTGGAGGGACGTAAATTAAATTGGAAGCTGAAAATATCATGGAAAAGCTTTATTTGAATGCAGAAATAAATGTGTGTACTTTGGAAGAGGTTTGATTTTTAGCACTGCAAGAAAGATTTTGCTACTCACTCTCTTCAGTCTAACCTCAGAGACATGAATGAACCCATCCCGGAACTCAAAAAAAGAGAAGAAAGTTCAAAGAAAACATAAATAAATATAAGGAGACCCAGCATATCACACAGTTTTCAACGGATGTGGGGAAAAATATTTTTAAAAACAGAGTGTCACATTGTTAGTTAAAATATCATGTACAGTCCCTTCAGGATCTAATAGCATGCAGTAATATGTGTATTGGCATGTCAAATACAATCTTGTCCCTAAAATAATAACTTTGGGGCTTGAAGTCATATTAGCTGTGATTAGATCTATGAAAAGTATATTGCATTGATCTGTTATGATTACTGGGGGCTTACTAGTCCGAGTGGAAAGTCATTCTGTATGTGCAGCAAGATTTCAGCTACAGAATATTGATTACATGTACATGTTTCTAATACATTTATTTTTATGTAAATATTTGTTATGAATGTGGATGCTGGTTGCAAGAGATTACAATTTCTTGAGCCTCGAAGCTCAGGCCAAAGGCTTTTCATTTTATGGTGTGGAAATTTTACCCTTAAAATATATTTCCCTTAAAATGACAATATTTTTATTTCAATGACAAGTGTCGAGTGTCACAACTTTTGACCTGGTCATAGTTTATTGGTCCATGTAATGTGTTTATTTTGTTTACACTAAAATATTAATATTATGAGCTATTATGCGGATTTTGACCCTCCTTATATAGTCATCTGAGTTGGCATACTCATGAAAGTGTCTGCGTGTATACGATTAGTTCTACCAGCATCATAATACAAATACCATCACATGGATTATGACATTTAACGAAAGCATTCAAAATACAATATCAATTTATTACAGACATACATGTATATAATCCTTGAATGTAATATTGTTCAATTAGTATTGATAAATGAGTGTCATCTGCACCATCTACTTAAAATACACATTTGTCTGCATCATTGGGCTGTTCCATTTGAAATCCATCCACCCCCTCTGGAAGAGAATTTTTCACACAGGGGGTCTAGATTTCAAATGGAGTTACCCATTCAGGTAACCTGAAATTCACACTACCTGTGTGGAAGATTAGGTTATTTCTTCCATTGGGGGTGCATGGATTTCAACTACAATAGCCCATTGCCAAATTAACATTAGGATGATGTGATTCTTGTTATATTAAGTGAGGCAGAGGCTTCACTACAACACTTTAATTCCAAGAAAAAGGCAAGAGGAGCAGCTGATGAAGTGCTGTTTGGTGGGAAATTTTTGTGAGAGTTTAATTTTTGTGATCTTCAATTTTGGACCAGCAAATTTAAAAGAAAAAAAATTATCAGTAGGATTGAGCAATCACATTGGTGGGTGTACAAAAAATGTAAATTATTCATTGATTACTCTAACACATGGGAAGATGATATAATGCTCAGTTTGAAAACAAACTGGTTAGATTTCCAAGTTCATTTTATTGTGCATAAATGTGCAGGCTTATGCCATCTTAAGCAGATATGGTATACTGGGGGAGAGGGCCTCTAAGAATTACATAGGAAAAAATGTGAGAATCAGACTATTTGGGACACATTTTAGTTATGGTGAAATACACCAGTTTAAAAATACCTGACTATACAGCAAGTCATTTTACTTAGGAATATTGAGTGGAACGAATGCAGACACGGTTTCTGACGCCAAGTGTGATTTGTTCATTAGGAATCAGATTCATGTATGCTCACTTAGATTGGATTACATACGCCCTATTCATTATGGCATGGCATGGAATGAATGATACGCCACATTGCAAATTAATGTGCCAGTGTTTCAAGCATGATCGAGGCAAGTTTGTTAGGGATGATACTGTAATCACACTTTAAATGACAACTCTTTTCAGAATATAAGAAAGAATGTTGATGGCCAGCAATTTTGCCTATACTGTCATTACTGTTCCTTGTAGATTATGAAACAAAGGATGGATATTCTTGTTTCACTTCGGTATAAATAGTAAATTGAATTTTGATTTAAAGGGGCTCTGAGAGAAAGATTAAAATCAAATCAGGAATCATTGCCTTATTTTGAAGAGCCTACTGAGCAGTAATTTAGGGAGAAAAATTGGCAATATTGAAAAGAAGGGACATATTGTGAGCTCCGCTAAGAAAAGCTTAACATATTGTTAAGCTTTCCTCCTATTGAAGTGTGTTGTGGAATCAAATTTCAGATCCGGAACTTACAAAATCATGAATTTTCACACAAATTGAGCTTCACTTTTTCAGATGCTGATTAGTATGGACAAATATTGCGTAAATGTGAAAAACTGGACTTTGCCCAAATTTGATGGTGTAATTTGTGTGAAATCTCATAATGGCCCTTTAAGCTGTCAGCTTGAACCTTGTAGACAAATTGCAGCATGTTAATTTTAGAAGCCTCATTTGACATTTGCCAATTAATAATGTTCTTGCTTATTTATTGTCCTATTGAAAGCAAGATGCAATCAGGCCTGGAAATAAGTCGGTCTGAACCAGGAGCCAAACATTTGGAAAAGCGGCTCCTGGTCCTGTAATTTTCTAGTGAACCAGGAGCCATTTTTAAAGAGCCAGGAGTCGTTTTTCTGAAAGTATCAAAATGCTTATTTTTGATATTTCTACAGCTTTCGATGCTCACCTGAGATGTTATCTGAACAGACTTTCAATTTATTTTATTTTATTTGATTTTTTCCATTTTATTTTATTTTAATTTAATTTAATTTAATTTTATTTTAATTTTGTTTAATTTAATTTAATTTTAATTTTATTTCAATTTTTTAATTTAATTTAATTTAATTTTTTTAAATTAAATTAAATTTTATTTTATTTTATTTTATTTTATTTTATTTTATTTTATTTTATTTTATTTTATTTTATTTTATTTTATTTTATTTTATTTTATTTTATTTTATTTTTTTTTGGCTGCCTTTTTCATGACTTTAGGAAAAACAATATCTAGAAACACATAGGCCAAATTCAAGATGGCCGCCTTCATGATCGCGATCATCGTGATCACCTAACCAGAAAACAAGGCAAAATACTGCCAAAATTATGAGCCCTGAACGCAAATATCAAGGAAAATTGGCTAAATATTAGGTAAAAGATAAGATTTGGCACTGCATTTTGTTGAAAATACATTGGAAATGGCCAATATTTTGAGTGGAAATGAGCTTGCCTGACGAAGTTCTACTGGGCCATTTCCTGTGCACTGAACTTGTCAAAATGGAGCAATAATGGTCATATATACCGGGCGCAAAATTCAGATTTTCTCTGGCGCCTGGGCGTGTAATTCTGGTTGGATCCAGGCGTCAAAACTCGGTAACCGTAGGGTAAAAATCGCTCGGCGCCTGCTTGTTTCCAGGCTTGGATGCAATACATTATAGTGATGTACAGAAGCTATTATCTGTTTGTTATTTGCACTTAGTATCCATTAAGATGCCAAGTCATAGGGTAGTGCTTTCTGGAGCAACTTACATCACTTGAGAAACAATCTCCGAAGCTACTGACTTGACTTCAGATGAGATATTTGTTTGGAAATGTTCAAAAACTTATTGCAATATGCAATTTCAAAATCCAACATGAGGGTAGTCATCACGTTATTGCCCTTACACAGCAAAATTACTTTGTAGTTGTTCAGTACGCAGTTAATATTGATAATTCACATTATTGTCCTGACACGTCAAAATTACAAAATGTTTTTTCAGTGCACAATTGATAAATTAGTTGTTGTTGATGGATTTTCATTTTGTAGTCGCTTACCCTTTTATCAGGTGATGAATATATGCGATGTGATCAAGAAAAATGTGTCTCTTGTAGGGCAAATCAATTTTCATGATGTCATTAGTGTCATAGCCTATTTGACAGGTTGAAGTGTGTGACATGATCAAGGGGAATGAGTCTAATGTTTGCTAACATTGATTTTGAGGAAAAAGATGCTCAAATTCTTCTGTTTCATATTGTTTCAGCAACTGATAAATTTCCTATAATTTTGTAACCAGAAGTTAAATTTTTCTGGGGTTTATTTATATCAAAATAGCACTTTGGAAAAGCTAGTAACTTCAGGAAAATAGGTATGTGGTATTATATTTCTCCTATATCATAATAAAAATACATGAAGATAAAAAAAATATTTCTCCTATATCACTGAGGAGTTGGTTCTAAATGTGGCAATTTATTTAAAAAGAAGCAACAAGAACAAAAGATGCATATTTAATGATGGAGAAATGCATGGGTAAAAGAGTAGAATTTCATATCCTCTGAGGAAATCAAGGCAAATTAAAAAGTGATTGTATGCATGGAAAAGAGCAGTATGCATAATATGCCATCGTCTCTGGTTTAGGCTATTATTTATACCAAATTTTAGCAAATGAATTAGCAACTTGTGCTGCTCAAAACGTGATTTACAGACTATGATACAATGTAGAAAAGTGGGAAGTTTTCACCATTTACCAATTTCAAGTGAACAACTTCAACATCAGATTCCAAATCAACAAGAAAAATTATTTCACAATACATTCTAAAAAATGAGTTTGCATTGGTGCATATAATACTTGTAATAGTTTCTACATGTATGCTATAGATGTAAACACTTGGTATTCATGACATCAATAATTTTCTGCCAACAGGCAAGAACTCAACGCTACGAAGCAGTTAATTTTTGCCTATAAATTTAATCAGTTCACCACATCAGCCCTTGGTATGACAGATTCACAGCAATTACAGCACCTAACATAGGTTGTTTGGCACTACACTACTACCAAGATGTGCTCTTGAAGTACCAGTCATTCTTACCTGAGTTGCTGTACAAGATGATTTATCTTCATTTTTTGTCTGCCTTTGCTCTATTTTCCAGATCTTCATCTCTTGTCATAGAATCTGCCCATGTCCATTTTGTTTCATTGATCTTTTCCAGACCAGGGTGTCTTTGAGTATTGTTAGGTTTCTTACATTGCTATTTCTGACTTCAATGTCTTTTCAAGATATTTTGTATACATAGTATTAATGTAATGTCTTTCCATTGTTATCTGCATTGGCATAATCAGAATATGTTTGACAATGGTCAGTGGGTTCCAATCAAAAAAATGGACATAGCTCAGAATTATGTACTAACACTAATGGGACTATTTTAATGTTACTTATGAATACATTATTTATTTATAATTTAAAAAAAAGTTAATTGGTTGATGAATGTAGCTTTGTTGTCATTTATCATGGTGACCGTCTTGTAATGTTCTATGGATGTTTTTGTCCTACTTCGTAGGGTATGCCAAAAGCTATACTGTCCTCCAATTGTGTAAAATGTACCCATGGATCATACCACCAAATGGATATAGCTACCCACATTAAGTGTGCTACCTCTTACAATATACCATGGCATTGAGTGATGCCACTTGTCAAATTGATTCTTCTAGTATTTTTGTTTGCTTTCTCAACAATACACATCAAAATAGATAATTGAGATGAAGCAACTAATGTTTTTAAAAATGCAAAATGTTAAATTTAATAATAATAAGTGATCATATTTGTAAGCTTCACAGAAAGGTCACAGATGTTAATGATGAGTTTATCCTTTTCAACTATTCACTCATTAGTAATTACATAGAGAATATCGCATAAAATTAATGAAGTGGATCCATATGTTAAACACATCATACTGCAGCTGTACAAAATGTACATGCCAATTGCATTGATTACAGAATCCTTTTGCTGTTGTATAGTGTACAGGTACAGTCTTGTGGCCAGCTATTGCTGACAGAGGGCAGTAGATAGATTGTCTTGGCAACCTACAATCATCGAAAAAAGTCTTGGAACGCTTGCGTGTAAATAACGGAAAACTCTCACCCCCTCTCCCCCGTTCAATGTGGAGAAATGCCAATGTCTTCAGCGGTTTCCCAATGTGTTCCAACATTGATTGATGGGGAGAGGGGAAGGGCAAATCATTGTTGTAGATGTCATGCTTGTTCCTAGGCAAAATATCGTCATTTCCATGATCATATGAAATTTCTGACGAATTTCGCTTGAGTGTATCAAGCGTTCCAAGGACTTATTTCGGCCGGATGCACTGGTTTTTTTTTTTTCAACGTTTATGTGCACTGGCCTACTCTGGAGAAAGATTAAAATTTGTTCAACCTAACCTCAAGTTGTGTATCATGTTACAAAACTTATTTTGGCCAGAATTCACCGATGGCTCGGTCATCTAAAAACGAGGTTCTACCCGCAAAGTGTGTGCTTTGTGTGCGTACGACTTTCAAACTCATGCTTTAGGCACATTGCTAGAAAAGCGTGAGAAACTAAATTGCACATTTTTACGCATGTGTTTGAGCAAAGCTTTGATAAAGTAGTATCACATTGATGGCCACGTGCTCACAAACATAATTTGACTTGATTACGGCATAGTTTTAATTTTAGTAACAGTTCTGTTATAAAGACTTGATTGCAGTATTGTTTAGATGGTTTGGATAACAAGTGTTGTTACTAAAATAATGACGAAGAAGCATCACATTGATGGCCACATGCTCACAAATATAGTTTGGCCTGATTACCAGAGCCGTAGCAAGGTGGAAAAATGTGGGGCGGCCATCACAAATATGGGTTGTCCAAATTACAATCTATGCCCATATTGAAATAAAGATACAAAGAAAAACGTTAAAAAAATCTCAAAAAGTGGGGCGGCCATGGCATCCCCGGCCGCCCCACTTGCTACGGCCCTGCTGATTACAGCATTGTTTTTAGTAACAGTTCTGTTACAAAGCAGCATTGAAAGGTTGATTCAAAGATGAACAACACATTTTAGCCAGATTTTAGAGAATCTTTGATAAAGATGCATCACATTGATGGCCATGTGCTCAAACATAATTTGACTTGATTGCAGCATTACAGAACAATTCTGTACTTGTGAAATTTATATGTGAAACAGGTGGCCTTAACTATAAAAATAGGGAAGCCAGACAGAAGTTCCAAGAAAATAAATTACTCTGCACTGATTAAGACTTGATTGCCATATTGTTTGGGGAATGGGAACAAAATTAACTAAATTAATGATATCAATTGTACTGGGAAGATCTGACATAATAACCATGCCAAGGGCAGTTTAGCCTAATTACTCAATTACATATCACCCATCTTAATCAAAAATCTATTATTTTAACAGGGTTTATCAACAAATTAAAAGAATATGTTTTGCAACTTGATGGCCTGTGTAAGGTACACCCACACCCCCACATACACCCACGCTCTGTGGTAAAAAGTACTATTAATATTATTACTAAAGTTGCATTCTATAATTTAGTAATTCTGAGTGAAAGAAAAAATATTGAAATTGAAAATTAAGTTTTACAAGGCGCAGCAAAAGTAAAACTCATTTAACCATGCTTGGAAAATTGACGATTCCATTGTTCCTGGTCGGGTCATTGCTGGGCAATTGTTGTTGCTGTCAGGGCCCATGAACCAATAGGAGTCGCCCTCGTGTGAGGACTATGGGGACATGATCGGGTTCTGATTATCATTGTTGATTGTCGATCAAACAAGCAGCATCGGAAAAATTATAAGTTAGCATTCCTGAATTTGTTATAGTTGTCTTCCGGAATGGGACTCTTGACTTCATAGCCAATACTCCTATAAATGTTTGATTCAAGGTTTATATGCGAGAGAGAATGTGGAATTAATTGTTGCAAATGAAATGTTTATAAGGCTTCAATTTTATATAAGAAGCCCATAAGTAAACAGTCTTGCACTTGCAGTAATTAATGGTACTTAATTGAAAGAGTTTGATGAAATCAAAGATGATTGGTAACTGGCATAAGCCAAAACATGTAACCTTGCAACAACAACCATGCTGTTTACTTTAGATAGCCTTAAAGAAGGTAGTGCATAAAAAGTAACAGCAACATGCAAAGGAAAAGCAGTCAAGATATCTACACATATACCTCAGATATCTGTAATATCTAAGTACATTACATAGGAGCAGGGGCATTGTTTCAGGCCCGCAAATTTCCTACTGTAGCCCATTGAAATTAAAAATCACAACACCAGGCTACACTTTTTGTCCTGAACCATATAGCCCATCACAATTAGTGTATACATATTAAAATAACCAAAAAAATAGAAAATGGTGAATCAAAATGGGGTCTCTGCAATGTGATATCAGAATATGAGCTATTACTGTTAGAAGTAGACTATTGAACTGTGTCATTGGATATTGGAACATTTTGGCTTAAATTCTGACTGTTACAAAAACAAAAGTGATCCAGTTTAGACTAAAATGAGTCCTGGTCTGACTAAATCCATGTGAACCAGGCCTTGGTTTTTACCCAAACTGAGTCCTGATATGTAGAAAAGATCTTATTTCCACCCTTGCATAATAGTTGATGTAAGGGGATAAGACAACTTCCAACAGGGAAACAAAGTGTTTCACACTATCTGCCATAGAAAGCATTAGAGATGATTTGAAGAAATAAGTCACCACTCCTTCTATCTACTGAAGATAGTAAAGAAGGTGGTGTGAAGAAATAGGCATATAAAGAAATATTCCACTTGCTATCTACTGTAGATAGCAAAGGTGGTGTGAAGAAATAGACACCTAAAGAAGTGTCACTTGTG
Source organism: Amphiura filiformis (assembly GCF_039555335.1). NCBI lineage: Eukaryota > Metazoa > Echinodermata > Ophiuroidea > Amphilepidida > Amphiuridae > Amphiura > Amphiura filiformis. The sequence goes on from NC_092632.1 coordinate 31,698,395, forward strand.
CTATCTACTGTAGATAGTAAAGAAGGTGGTGTGGAGAAATAAGGCACATTAAGAAATGTCACTCATGCTATCTAATGTTGATAGCAAAGAAGACGTGAAGAAAATGGCACATAAAGAAATGTCACTCATGCTATCTGCTGTACAGTAGATAGCAAAGGCGCGGTGTGAAGAAATAGACACATAAAGAAATGTCACTTGTGCTATCTACTGTAGATGGTAATGAAGGTAGTGTGACGAAATAATTCACATAAAGAAATTTTCCTATTGATATCCACTGTTGATAGGAAAGAAGATGTGAAGAAATAGGCACATAAAGAAATGTCATTCATGCTATCTACTGTAGATAGCAAAGGTGGTGTGAAGAAATAGACATTTAAAAATGTCACTCAAGCTATCTACTGAAGATAGTAATGAAGGTGGTGTGAAGAAATAGGCACGTAAAGAAATGCCATTCATGCTATCTACTGTAGATAGCAAAGGTGGTGTGAAGAAATAGACACCTAAAATTGCTATCTACTATAGATAGCAAAGGTAGTATGAAGAGATATAAAGAAATGTCACTTGTGCTATCTAATGAAGAAGATGGTATAAGGAAATAGGGCACATAAAGAAATGTCACACATGCTATCTACTGTAGATAGCAAAGGTGGTCTGAGAAAATAGACACCTGAAAACATGTCATTTGTGCTATCTACTGAAGATAGTTAAGGTAGTGTGAAGAAATAAGGCACATAAAGAAATGTCACTCATGCTATCTACTGTAGATAGCAAAGGTGGTCTGAAAAAATAGACACCTAAAGAAATATCACTCATGCTATCTACTGTAGATAGCAAAGGTGGTGTGCTGAAATACAAACCTGAAGAAATGTCACTCATGCTATCTACTGAAGATAGTAAAAAAAGCTGGTGTGAAGAAATAAGGCACATAAAGAAATGTTCCTCTTGCTATCTACTGAAGATAAGCAATGTTTTATGTCAAGTTGGTCATACAGAATGTTTTTTGCTTTCATTTGCATTAAGCAACAACTCCAAAAGACAGGATTACATTTTGTAGAGTATGTGCTGGGATTTTCAAACCAAAGTTATCTTTTCTACAGACAAGATAAACATTTGGACAACTTCAGCAGGTAAAGATTGGTTTAGGATTCATGTCAGGGAAATAAGAAAAGGTCAAAGGTTACAAATCATAACACATTGTGGACAGTGACAGGGGATTATTTGAGAGTGGAAAGAATTGGGGCAAGCCTGGATTTAATGCATAGATTATGAGGTGAACATGTTCTCAAGTTACTCAGGGGAACATTATTAATAATCAGTGGGACACCTTGCAATACGTGATGATGGACTCCACTCCACGCTGTCTGGTAGAAAATTTGGTCATGTTTCTTATTTGTTTCTTTCCAACAAGTATGACTGGAATATGTAATTGTTATCATGGTTAAAATGTATACTGGACAAAAATTGGTATCCAGGAAACTTATTACGGGGAAATTTGGGATTTGGAGAGAAATTTTGGAATTTGGGAAATTTTGCTTTCCCATTTAAGAAACACATGAGAAATTGTTAAAATGTTGACTATCTTTGCAAAAAATTTGTCTTATCTTCACAGGAAATTAACATTTTCCAGCATTGTCTCTCCACAGAAGCATAGGGTCAATACACCATGATTGTGTTGCAAGTAAGCACTGCTGCTGATTTTCATATAGCAGTTGTTTTCTCCAGGTACTTCAGTTTTTCCTCCTGGATCTAAAATTGGATGTCTTCCAAGTTCTTTCCTCCTATCTATTCTTGTACCATAGTGGTTGTTTGCTAATACTCGGCATCATAGCCTGGAGTTTGAATGGATAAGTCCTGGCTGGTATTAATCTGTCTCTGCCCATGCAACAACTTGTTACAATAAGTTTGACTCCATCTGGGTAGGATAAAACTTTGGGTTTAGAATGATTTTAATTTATTTTTTTTGCTTTTTCTAATCTCTCAGGAAGGACATATTGTCCCTGTTTTAATATTCAAACGATAAAATATAGTCACTACATTAAAGTGCAAGCTCAATGCACAACTTAACCCACACAACCAAGAGAAATATATTATTGATTCAAAAGTGTAATTGACATTGAGACATGTATACATAATCTATGAACAAGGGTTGTAGTAATAATACTGTTGGCATCACAAACTTTCCTGCTCATGTTTTTGCAATGTCTGTTCAATATCCAATTTTAAATACAATACAAGGTAAATTCTGTACTAAGTACATAGTTACATCATGTGTATGTTTACTATGAAACCCATATGAAGCTCTTGATTCTTGTTTGCTTGACTCCAAAAAAGTACTTAAAGAATACTTGTCCATGGAGATGATATAATTTTCAAAAATGAGTTAACCTGTAGAACAACATTGCCAAATCCTTTTATACTCCAGACTTGCAGGGTCAATGCACTTCTGATTGGAAGCTGGGTACTATATTTTATGTATGTTACAATCATAACCTGAACCCATGTAATTGTTATGGTTAGGTTGGAATCAATTACCCTTGGCATTTTCAAAGCTTTCTTAACATGCTTAATGCATATACTTTCACTACAGACCAACCTTCCATGTTTTTATGGCTTAGAATTGCAGGAGAACATGAATGCTTTAGGTTTGCATAATTAGATTCCTACTGCACAAGGACATTAACATTTGCAATTTAAATAACAGCTAAATAGACTACCTACACAGTGTACCCAAATTATGTTGGTTAATTCAAACAGCAATGTCATATATTTCGTGACTTATCATACCTGGAAATAATATTTATTTTCTGGGAACAAATTCAAAATTCTCCTTGTAAAATTTTCCATTAAATTTGATGTATTTCTTTATTAAAAGACAACAATTTCGTTCCAAATGGCAACATTTTTCTGGAACATGGTTCCGGAGCCTAGGTCCCCACTTTTTCTAGGCATGTGGATGATCGACAAACAAGACATTACATTATGGACCTTGAATATGTGAAAGCACAAGACAAACTACCAAAAAACCTAACCACTCAAACACACACACATGATGTACTATTATTGGGTTGGGGATGGTTTTGATATTAACAGGTTATGTATTGTGTAATTGTCTTTTTTTCATAGTCAAGTTCTTCATTTTCTGCATTATGGATCCAGGTTGTGACATGATGGCATTTATTTAACCATCTATGATTTAGCATCCTATTCACAAAATCCCTGCAAGTGACAAACTTGGTTTAAAATTCCAAATGTAAAATGTGAGAAAAATTTGCATATTATTTTACTCTCGGCTCAAGAGTCTATTCCCACAGGACCTACATTTCTGAAATATTTCCCAAAGCCCATACACATTCTCTAAAATCAGTACCACGTATGTCTTTCAAATGCTGAGTGTCTACCCTTCAGATATAGCCAATATATGAATATATGATGTGATCAAACAAAATGTATTTCTTGTCCTACAGGTAGAATCAAGTTTTTAATGTGTTTTTCCCCATTTAATGTTTCTATGCATTTATACAGGCACCAATGTTCTGAAAATACTTTACACAGAATTGACTTACAAATGTTTCATAAGCTCTGTTTACTTTCATGTTACTTAAAATGATAAGCTGCATGAATAAATTAAACACTTCTAATGGCAGTATGTGTCAAAATCAAATCTACCGGCATCCTACTCATTTACTTGATCAAAACCAAATTTCTGTTATCAGACAAAAAAGTCTGTCTCAAAGCTGCCGCGCCCGTTTGTTATGCAGTGCAAATTTGTCTCGCAGAAATTTACTAATTCATTTTTTTCTTCACTCTGATTTTTTTCTTTATATACAAAAATACCCAAAAATGTTGGTAAGAATAAAAAAGCATTTTGTTGATAGCATTTGTTGGTGTGATCAACACTTAAAAGTAGTGAAAATATTTAATTATTTTTATAAGACCTTAAGTTTGAAAGTTCCAAGCAGTGTTCGAATTTAGGAAAAATAAATGGTTGTCCCACGGACAACCAGATTACAATTTCTGGTTGTCCGTCTAAGTTTTTGGTTGTCCGTAGGCCTACAAATGTGACTTTTGGCTAGATTTATGGTTGTCCGTGGACAACCAAATCAGTATTTTTGGTTGTCCTGCGACTTTTTTAGTTGTCCCGGGCAACCGGACAACCAAAATTTCGAACACTGGTTCCAAGCATCTCAAGCTTGTTTATGAGTTATCGGGGAGGGAAGAGGCGGATGCATTTGCATTGGATTTTAAAATCTTCCCAAGCTTTGAGACTACTTTTTGTCTTTTTATGTACAACTACATTGTCTATAATCATCCGAGGTGGGTTATTATCATGCGTCTGTGAAACAGTGAAGTGATAGAAACGAAACACCCTCGGTGTTCAAACTGAGAGCAGAACAAATTGTTGCTTTGGTTTGAGTACAAGTTTCCTCACAAAGTTTCTGTTTTGACAATTAACAAATTTATTTGCATTCATTTTTTCTTTTATACAGGAACCTGTAGCTAAAGTTGAGTTTGACTGGGTCAGTAGCGGACTGACTAATCCATTAGATGGTATGTATTTACTATGTATTACTGTAAAACTAAGTAAAACTATTTACATATTTTATTTTAGAAAGCTAACCCTCATTTATTTAATGTGATTCATCGTGACTACTGGCCAAGTGATAACAATGGTAAACTCTTGTTAAATGGTAAACTCTAACCGGTGCTGTTTTTGTTTACTCCTTTTTCCAATTGGTATTTAGGCAATTAATAAAGATTGTAACCCTAATACAATAATAAATCCATAAAAAAAAAAAAAAAAAACATGATTAAAACAGTGTAAACATACTTCTTCACTAATCTTTGTTTTAATTTTATTTTAAACATGATTGGTCACCAATTTTGGTTGCAGACGGAGTTATGCAATTTAATTATCTTATTAGGGTGATGAAATGTTATTAATATGATGCTTCCCCTTATCATGCTTACGCAAACTTACTTGGCCCTCGCTATCCTTGGAAAAATAACGAATCAGTATCTTGTCTTTCCCAATCTGTATGGAAGTGTGTGATCGGTACTGCCACAGGTGAAGACTGCCACTGTTTGTTTTAAATTGGATTCACTTGAATGAACAGAATATATGATCTAATATTACATATAGGTGAGGTTAGATCTTATATTACATAAAGCTACATGCTCTGATCAGTTCAAGGGGATTTAGTATTATACTTGAAATAACAGGATTGATTGGAAACAGCATCTTATCCAGCATTTTGGTGCAAGACTATTATGTTTAAAATTGTTCAAGTGTTATCCTTATTATTTTGTGAAAGTAAGGGAAATACTATTTTATAAAATTGCTGTATGTGACATGGTTTACATGCATGTGTGACACAGATTTTGTGCCAACATGCCTATACCATAAATGTTGATGAAATACATGTAACAAACATGGATGAATGGTGAATGTAGGATCAATTATCTTTATCAAGGCTCTGCATCATATGAACCGTGAGAATAAGCTTGATTATTTCTCTTCATCATATTAAACATGAGAAATAAGTTCGATTATTTGTTATCATGTCCTTGATTTGTTAATAGTAAATGAATTTTTTTGATCATGTACAATGATTGTTCGATGTTGAGAAATCCAGGCTGTGTTCCAGTCCATAAAGGCTTGACTTGATAATTGGTAGCATGTTTCTATAGTAGGAAAAGAAATCATTTCAAACACTTTCTTAATTCATATTTGGGATAATACCAGCCTGATTTTTTACACTTATATAATTAAAAAAAAGAAAAAGAAGCTCGTCTATCTCCTTAGAAGGGAGAATAAAATGTGGTGAAATAGTAGCAGACACCATTTTCAATAAATGTGATATGAAGTCATCAGGTTATTGGGAGATAACTCATCTTATGCACAGTATGCTGTTCACGTTGGTTGCACTCACTCTAACAAGTACAGACATGGTAAAGTAATGCTCATAGCTACTAACCACTTTATTAAAAACTAGACAAAACCCTTGCAGTAATTCCAGTCTTGGCATCATTCATTTGACAATGCTCCTGGTGGAATTCATTGTTTTACAATAAGCCAAAAAATGTGGCAGATTATTATCCCCTCCACAACATGTAGCCTCTGTATTTGGCCTGCTCATACTGATTAAAGAGTTTGGCCTGCTGGGTCCTGGGATGCAAACTTCATTAGATAGTGAGTTTACATCAAGTAGCCTGGGATTTTCTCAAGTAATCATTTAGATTGAACTAGGCAGATAGAAGGGAATCCGGATGCTGGCTGAGGCTGAGCAGTAACTTGGAAATGGCTGCAAGGAAGTTTCATTTGTACATATTTATCCAAGCAAATACATGCTACATCCTGAGCTAAGAAAGACATGGGGAAGTGAGCAACTGTATGAACGAAGATGTGAAAAGAGATTTGAAGAATGCGAGTGTGAACAAAATTATGTACAGGCATATGTATGTGTACATACAAAGCAATCTTGCTGCTTATTGTGAGTTTCATGTTGAAAAGACATTTTGAAAGGACTAAAATGTGACTTCCATTTCAATCTAAATGGGAGAAAAGTGGACATTCACTGTTCATGGACAGTATTGTTAGATCAAAAACAGCATAAAAAATGTGTTTAAAATAGGGCGAGTCTACACTTGGAAAGTGAAAAGAGGTAAATTTGATATGAATAATACAGCATTTCTCAATTATCAAACCTGCATGTTGACCAAGTATTTGGGCTAACCACAGGGGGAAACCTACAAATGAAGAAATTTTGAGAATGATTCCAGGTTTAGTAGGTGTCATTTATAGAAACAAGTGTTTTGAGAGCTTAAATTGTACTTATCCTTTGTAGCTATTTTATGTCCTAAGAAATATTGGAGTCCTTGAAAACACAAAAATAGGCACATTTCTTTACAATTTTGAATTTTGCACGAGAGTAGTCAATTTTATGAAAACTCCTTGCAAAGCCTTGTCTGTAAAAACAAGGACCATGGATACACAGTATAGTGTTTTGGCTCACATTGTGTCTCAGCTGACAGGTGTTGTCTGAGTCAATTTACTGTCAATTGACTAAATGGTTGAAAAACATGAGAGTCTAAATGTAAAGAAGGATGCATATACATATTGATAGTTTTAAAGATGTGATGTGTAAAATTCAGTCAGTAATTGAGAAACTATCTTCCAGGTTTTTTTTTGTTTTGTTATTGTTGTTGTTGTTGTCAAATCATCAAAACATAATGTTGAACAAGTACTGAGGCCACAAACCACAGGGGAAACTGTGCAAATCGAGAAAGATGAGAATCAAGCTGAGAATTGTTCTAGGTTTAGTAAGTATCATCTATATTAATATTAATGAGTGTTTTGAAAGCTTAAAAAAACTTTAAATGTTACTCATCTGTAGCTGTTTTATATCATAAGCATCATTGGAAAGGGGTTTAGATTTGTAGTCCTTGGAAACACAAAAATAGGGATATTTATTAACAAGTTTGACTTCAATTTGCATGAGAGCAGTACATTGTCTGTGAAAAGAAGGACCACGGATACACAGTGTAGTGTTTTGGCTCACATTGTGTCTCAGCTGTACAGGTGTTGTCTGAGTCAATTGACTAAATGGTTGAAAAACATGAGAGTCTCAATGTAAAGAAGGATATGTGTGCATATTGATATTTTTAAAGATGTGTAAAAATCAGTCAGTAATTGAGACAGTATCTTCCAGTGTGTTTTTTTTGTTGTCAAATATACTGGTCTTCTCAGGAACAGTATTTGGCAAAAATAAAGCATTAACCAATCTGTAATTCAAAATTCTAGCCTGAATAATTCTCGTAAAAAAGCAAATTCTTTGATGAGTAATTTCTTTTATGGCAGCAACATATATTTTAGTGATAAATTTGGTAGATCTTATGTTAATTTATGCTGTATTAGCAATCCCAGGTATGGTTGGACTGAGTTGCATATATCTTAAATCAGCTAACCTATGGAAAAAAATAAAGCAGCATATCTTTTATCCCTGTTATCTGCAAAACCGCTGGCAGACGTGCAGATAATAATTATCAGTCAGTCGCTCTTGAGTGATTTATATGCATCTTTTATGACTTAATTCTGTGTGACTTTTACCCTTCTGTATTCAATGTGTCTCAACTCAACTTCATGTCCTATGCAATAAATTCCAATCATACATCACCTTCCAGAGATGGAGAAGAGCGTTTTCATCTTCAAATTCAAGAAAATATTTGGCACTTGTGTTTTTAAATAAGCTGTTGTTGTTAGTCTCCCTGCCATGCACAATCTATTAAATCAGAAGGCCTGCAGTGTTGCATTACTGCAGCTGATAGTACTTTGAATAGCTGGTACTCATCAGGTTGTTCAGCTCCGATCGATCATGTACATGGAGCACTTGTAAGTTAAAGGCACATGCAGATAATTTACTGTGAAAATTAACTTAAATTCCGCATTGCTCCCAGAATTGATTACATAACAAATGTAGGCCTTTACGACTAAGCAGTTTACACTTTTCCCATAAAACGGCCTGTGAACCTCATCAACCTTAAGTGCAAATTTTGCTTTATTCCGTAATGCCTGTTTTGGATTATTTATTGAATAATAAATAATAATATTGAATGTTTTGGATTAAGCGGTTTTGAAGAGTTCATTTTTAGTGCATCCAGGCAAATCTGCTAGGGGGCCAAAGCAATCCCATGCTAAAGAATTTGTCAGAATTAACACTTGTTTTGAGGGGGAGGAGACAACTAGACAAATGCACTAAGTAACCAAGGCAATTGCGTCAGTGCCTTTGGTTGTATTTTTTTCCTGGCAACTCCTCACTTGCTTGCTCAAATCATTTGATAGTCACTGAGTCTCAACATACACTGATTTCAGCTTTAGTTTCTAGTTTTATATAACTTATAAGGAAATTACAACATTGGAAAATGAAACATGGAAAGTTGAAAAATTGTGACTCCACGGCAACAAATCATTGCATGCCCCTTTAATATTTAGGCATACGCACCTGCTGCGTGATAAAATAAAGACCTCCAAGACATAATATGATCATGATGTACTCAAATATATCTTGTTTACTAAAACCATAATGGCTTTTTCTTTATGCAGCATAGAGTGACTTGCAAGTGAGTGTTGTCCTGCAGGCATTTTTATGCTGATATCCATCTAATGAAGGCATATATTTATAATATACACCTTCAGTGTGTAGTTATAATATAACTGCTTAAATTTAAGTTGATCGGTTTTGTTGCTGCCTTCTAAAACATGTAATTATGGTGGCAGTAAATTAATGAGATATTCCCAGGGTTTATGTGTACTTAGATGGATAGTAATAAGTATATGGATAGTAGCCATTGAGGGCACTATAACTTAAGTTTTCAATCAGTTTTAGGCTTGTAGCCAAAAATTGCACTTCTTTATATAATATCTAATTCTGCACAGCATGCTGGTAGAGTGTTCTAGTCATAGACTAATACTGACTATTCACCAACAGGTTAAGTCCCAGCATCGCCTGTTAGCGAGGGCCAATCGTTCTACGAAGTGCAAGAGACAAAACTGCTACACACATACTGCATATTTTCATGCCGAACACAAAGACATGTAACACTTTCGCAAAAATGTGAAGGCATGCGACACTGGCATGATTTGTTAGACATGAACGGTCAGCCCTTATAAATATGCAAGAATTCAAAGCTTAGGGACTTTGGCTGTTGGTGAATAATCTTTATGAGTCTGTGGTTCTTGTATTCAATTCTATGGTTCAGTGCTTGTCCTCAAAAATTGAAATTTCGATATCTCACTGGTAAATAAATATAGGTGTGAACTCAAGCCCACCATGGAAGGACATATATATAATACAACGACTCAGCATTCCATCAGTTTTATACTTTGATTCACCTCAAGTTTGGTAGTGACGTCAATGCTGCAAGAATGCCAACAAACTGCACTTCATGCTCTGCACAATTAACTTTATGCGCACGATTTGAAACTGCAGTCGGCAAAATAATATGCACCTACCTCATTACCAAACCTGAGGTGAACTAAGTTTAATCTCCCAGTAATTTATCTCTCGCTCAGTGACTGCAATGGTTTGTATGACAGAACCTTATGGTGGTTATAAACATGTAGTTCAGTTGCTGTAAACTTACTTATCATACTGGGCAAAAGTTTCAGATCATCATCCTGGAGGTATTAAATGCAGTTACGGCACCAAGGTAAATTGCATCCAGTGAATAAATACTCTGATGCCAAGAAGTTAGGTTCCATTTTCAAGCCGTTGAGTTCACTTGGAATTTCTTATTTCAGGAGCAGGTTGGAAATGTTACACACGCACACATATGTAACTAATTGTTTGTCTGTTTGTTGTTTCTTCATAAGGTGTAACCATAAAGCTATGTACTAACTGTGGTGTTTATTTCATGATGGTGGCGGTGAAGTAAATGGTGGTGGTGGGAGCCAAGATGCATAAGATGCGGAAATCGACCTAGTGATGTTGATAGTATTGATAATAATGAGGATTACCAGTGTAGTGGTGTTAAATAATGGTGGTGGCGGTGCATGATAATGATGGTGGTGGCAATTATTGATAAGGGATGGTACATATAATACCTGGATATGCTGATTTGTGAAATGAGCTATTCCAGTTGAAATCCATATACCCCCTATGGAAGACATGACCTTAATCTCTTACACAGGGGATGTAGATTTCAAATGGAGTCATCCATTCAGGTAACCCCATTTGAAATTCATACTCCCTTTGTGGAAGGTCATGTCTTCCATAGGGGGTGATGGATTTCAACTGGAATATCCCAATGGAAAAACTGGTAGTTTTGTCAGTAAACTTTGGGTATGTCACTATATGTGCTGTCTCATATTGATAGTGGTAGTAGGGTGCTAGAAGGTTTTATAAGTTGATGTTCCAAATTATACAATCTGACAGGCCTTCATAGAATGGAAAACTTTGAAAATTGGTATGTCAACCTCTTTCATACAATAACATCCATTGATCCCAATTAAAATGGTAATCATGTTGACAATTAATCCTTACACCATACTAACTGCAATAAATAATGAAGAACCTGGCTTTTGGAACAGTAATTATGATGATACTGTGTCTGTGGAACCAACATGGATGGCTAAAATCGTAGGCAATTTTTGCTACCATGCTTAGCAAGGGTCTGCTACTAATGCAATTTACAAGTTTGGGAAATTCTGAACAGGGAATTACTTTGCACTTGCACCACAGTCACTGATGATTCACAGTCACTGACTAGCCAATCTACTAACCAAAGGCTAAGACCATGAAGACCAAGAGTGGCGTTTGCCAAATTTGTGGTAGGGGTACTACCTTGCTCATTACTCTTCTCATCACAGACTTGGTCAATATAGGCATTTTCTGATGATACGGGCAAGTGAACCAAATACAACCGAGTCTAGTCTGGAAATAAGCTTAACAGAATCTAAAAGCCCCTCAACTCCCTATATTTTGTATACGCCACTGGCCTAGTGCATCATGGTCACTGTATATTTACCACCACATACAACAAACATAGAGAATCAATGGATGTTGATAGAGGAAGAGGGGAAAATTACCATTTTCATTGTTTTCTCACCAGAAAACAAGAGGACAAAATTTGGAATATCTAGGAAGTCCAAGAAAAAGCCATCTCTTCAGGTTGGTTGGTTCATTTCTTTGAATGAATATCAATGTCTCCATAATTGTTCTGATTAGCACGTATGTTTTTACTACAGTACTACATCTGACCTCTTTTCCAAAGTTGATTTTTGTATGTAAGTCTTTGTACCCCTGGTAGTAGTAGAACAGTGTTGTTATGTTGTAAACTGTAGTAATGGAAATTTTTGTGCTTTTTGCCTTGCAAGTTGCTACTGCGAAAATAACAAGGCATAATATTTCTTTTGTGTATTGGTCAATGTAAGGAAATTAAGAATGGCAAATTTAAAAGCAAGGACAACAGGTCAAAATTGGTAAATCGCAAAATAATAATTGCATAAAAATTTCCACTTTACAGTTATAGTGAAGTACTAGGATATACTTTTCTTTAGTTTATTTGGTTGATCCCTTAGAATTTGTAAATAAAAACTCAACCTGGTATGCTATGTATATAATTGTATGAAAACCTATGCACCATAAAGCAGATTTCGAATTTCAGACTTTGCTAGAGGGGTAGCGTGTCTCCTGAGCATTGTGGGTAAATGGTGTATTGTGGGCATCTATTAGTTGGACATTGTCATCCGTGAAGGTTATCCCCATAGGGTTTGTGGGTAAAGTATAGTCAATTTCAATGTTGTATTATGAGAATCCTATGGTGTGTGATCATAAGTTCACACTAGAATTGAATATAGAAATGTTTCTTCTATATGTATTTTTGAATCTGATGATCACATACCCCAGTATTCTCATAATACAAATTGAGGGTTGAGAGCCAGAAAGCCTTACAGCTTTCTGGTTGTCAACCCTCGAAATGCAACATTACTGACCAAATTTTAACCTATAGAAATGTTCTTTGCGGCAGACAATTTCCAACTGAAAGTCAACCATATTACCTACAATGCTTAGCAGACATGTCACCCCTACATCTTCAGCATTGCATTGTAAGTCATCAAATCCAATGGTAAGAGATTGAGAGACTTACGATAGGCTTGGATACTTGGCAACAAGTTCTTAGTTTAAATTGAGAAAACTGCCCTGGGTTTATGCAACACAAAAGATGATTGCAGCATTGCCAGTGTGTTTTTGACATTTACCTAAAAGTGACCTTTTTGAGAGTCTTTGTTGAGCAGCTCAACAAAGACACCAAGTATTTGTCATGATGTATAGGTTGCACCTTTCATGAGTCTAGGCTATATAATACTGGCACATAGATAATAAGGTAGGAGGTTTGAAATATATTGATGGAAAACGATATTAACGTACCCTACTCAAAATATTTAAAGGATCAGAAATTGACAAATTATGAATTTTCTTTATCACTATTTCTTTTCTGTTCTCATGATGCTGACCAAAGTGTTTTTCAGTTTCATTGGACTACAAATTACACTCTCCTGATTTACAATGTTAATGCTGGTTTTGAAAAATGCTAATAAATAATTCTGATCCTTTAAACAGCTCTCGAATTAAGGATCTGAAGGGGCACGGCAACTTTTTTAGGGCAAGTTGATAATTGCCTTGGATTTTTACTGAAAAGGCAAGGCAGCACGGCAATTTGTAATATTTCAAAAGGGCATCACGGCAACTGTTGAAAATTTGAGAAGGGCACCAAGGCAATTTTTCAAAATCGAATAGATGCATTGCTGTCAGCTGAATTCGACACCAAAGTAAAATTTGACTCTCAACTTTACACTAAAACTAACCTGATTGCTCAAAAAAACCTACTTAAATAATACAAAGCAATCAAAAATCAACAGTTTAATTCACTTAAATTTTGCGATCCTTAGTTCTGAGCTGCAAAACTGACTCGAAACAGCGATGAAACAGCTGTAACTTTGGTAATAATATTGATCAAATTCGCTGGGATAAAAACTATTTCGTTCAAACATATCTAGAGATGAGCTCACATATACAAGATAAGACGATACCGGAAGGGTATCGCCATCGGTTTGCAATGGGAACTCAATGTTTGGTAATCGAGAGATCAATTGATTTGCCCAGCGCTCAGATTTTGTTCACAACGTCACACGAGGAAGCTTAGCTTAGTTACTAACAGCGTTTCTGATTGGTCGAAAAAATGAAGTCTGATTTCTAGCAGCCAGATAATGTATAAAAGCCGATGTGATTGGCTGAATATGTAAGCTTACGTAGGGGTAATGAATATTAATTCACAACAAACTATTGTGTATACTGTGATTGATAGCTGGGTTACGATGCTCAAAATAGCGATCGTGTTCAAGATTTTCGATTTAATTTTCCACAATTTATTTTGGTTTTAACCAGTACTTGTTAATGATTTATAATGAAGGGGCAGGGCTAGAGCAACACGGCAACTTCATTAGAGGGCACGACAAGTGACTGTCGTCGGTAAAGGACATATTTTGAGGGCATTACGGCAGTGGGGGTGGGCACCCACGGCAATATGCCGTCGGTGCCGTGGGTTAATTCGAGGGTTGCCTTTAAATATTCTGAGTAATGTATTATACTGTACAGTAGGAGGCAGTCAATAATGCTTCTGAAAAAAAGAAAGAAAACAGACTATCATGTTTGTATTTCAATCATGCAGGGGGAAGATGATGAACCAAGGCATGTCTCATAAAGGCACCATAAAGTGCTTGTTTGTATCTTGTGTGAAATGCAGTTTGCCAAACACAATGATTATGTTTATGAACAAGTTCATTTGGATTTTTAGATCTAACTGTTAACATTGTTCGTTTTAATATGCAAATCCAAGAAAAATGAAGATGTTAAACTCACATTTTTAGTGATGTTTCACCACTACACCACTAGGGTTTCTTCAGACTGGCAACTCATCACATCTGACTGCTTCCTTTTATAGGCAACAGGAACCGATATAGAGGGCGTGATGAGTTGGCCAAAGATGTTGTTGAGTGAGTAGGCCCCCTCGTCCTTGTTTAGAGTGTCTTTTCCTTTTCGGCGTATCCAAATGGCTTCTTTCAGCCACCAAGTGGTCTTGTCAGCTTCAATGAATATGCACAAACATTTGAAGCAATGCAGGTTGTTCTTTCTCATGGGCATCAATGCGGGGGTGGGGGTAGGTGGGATGTGACAAAATGACACATTTTTTTGTTCTTTTCATCCACTTCTGACAATTCAGGCCGATTGTCCTCCCATATTTCAAGACAGATTGATGGCAATGTTCTCCTTTATAGATGTCAATTATTATGCAAATTAGCCCCAGGTTTGACCCTTGCAGAAAAAAGCAGGAGGTGCACTAATGGCATTCCAAAAGTAGTTCAGCATACTGGGATATAAGAGGTGCTTGGCTTCTGTCTTCAATAACTAGCTGACTTATTTGACAAGAAATTAGAGCAGTTATCACTTATTGGGAGGTAAATTTGGCCAGATTCACACACTAATAATACTAATTTGTAAACTCTTTTGGGATTCTAATTAAAAATACGATAGAAGTATGGCACTGACCAGTTACTTCTACAAGTAACCATCTCAAGGTTATGTTACAAAATGTGCCCATGTAAATTGATCAGTTCTCAATCTGTGAAGTCATGTTAGAATATCAGGAATAGAAGTACATCTCTTCTTCTATTCCATCTTCACCATGATTTCTTAATTCATTCAAACATATAGTTAGTGGGAATAAGGAATGTGACTAGTAATGATTGTTAAACATAACCAAACCCAAGTTGCAAAACAACATACGTCCAACGTTTTTTATTATTCAAAGTATTTTGAAACGTTTGTGTAAAATGTTATTGTAACAGTCTTGCCCATATTGTGAGCCTAGTGTCAAAAAATAACATCTTCTCTATGCAGTTTGTTGTTGTCTATATTTCATATATTATATCCCTTCTTTGACGGTATTAAATAAACCATGGATGTTCTATCATTATTGCCATTTTGTTCACCGCTGCCTTACACCTTGTTTTGTATGATATTGCCAGACTTGGATTTTGATGCTATAGGTAATAATAACGCACAACTCCTTAGTGGCAAAGTGTTACACGCCTGGAATATGGTTTCAATAACATGCAAAGTCAAGTAGTCTTTTCTGTTACCCTCAAGCTATGCAGCGGTAACTGATAAGTGTTGTTGCAAATAACCGATGCAAAATTTTAACTGGAAAGTGTTTTGTTTCAAAAGAAACGCCTCGGAATTGTTTTCGTATGTATTTCTTGTCGTTTATTAGTGATTAGATGGCATGACTTTTAATCAGAAATGTTAGATTGGACTAACAAGTGTCAGATCTTTACATGGAGGAGACCAAGATAGTTGGGCTATAAATTGGGTACAATTGGTGAAGTTTTAAGCATTTTCTCACACCGGTTTAATGTGATTGACAAGACAACAAGGGTCTTGTGAGTCTTCAAAATTTCATATATATAAACCATATAATTCATACACTCTTAGATGGCAAAAATACCAATCAGAGCAAACATTAAAAAAATGCGAACGATGCATTGATTGTGTGTAAACATGGGCTGTCACTCTGCGTACTATGCGCAGTGCTTTCAGACGTGTTCATGTTTCTTGTATTTACCAAAACTTTCAGTGACAATTTTGTGATAAAAATAGCAGAAATCATGTAATATTTTTTTTGTGTATGAAATAGGCCAATAAATACATATCACTTGTTGGGAGTGAAATTGTACAAAATAATGCACACATACTGAGATGTTGATGCGTATCTAATGCACGAGCCACCTATAAATATACAATGGCTCCATTTAAGTCTATTGCATTGCATATCAATCATTTTTGAAGCTCCTATTTTTAGGTTCCAGACTTGCTTGACAGTACTCATTGAAGTGCTTAGATGTGCAAAACATCTTATGGAAAATATTATGCCTTAGGCACTGGCCTAGAAGCTTAATTTAATTGGATACATTTTGAATTTGATTGACAGCTTGGTATTGTGAACTTGGATTTGCTTGATTGCTGTTTAATGGAATAAATCATGAAAATTAGCGAAGATTCAAACTGAGCCATTCTTTGGGCCAAACATGACATTTTTGTCTTATTTTCCTAGAAGATGATGATTGTTAAGTTTATTAGTTCATATCCATTGCCATTTGTGTTACAGGTACATGTGTCCAGATAGGCAATTCAGGTATTGTATTAACGACTGTAACTATCTCTTTCTAAATTTGGCCACAGCGAAAATAGCAAAGAAATGGAACATGTATAACATTTGTATTTGTTTTTAATGGTTACTGAGAAAAGGAATATTGAGCACATTTATTTTTTGTTCCATAAGGTTCTGCAGAGAGTGAGTCACAGTAGTTGTTCATATTGCATTGCATGTATAGGGTGTGCTGGTCACAAGAAGTGTAAGGTGATGGGATCATATGAATGTTAAAAAGACATTTTGATGTACTATGGAAGTTTGGATGGATGCCACCTGAATGAACAATTTTATTTATATTTATGTTTAGTCACATTTGTGAGCAGCTGCACCAATTTCAAGGCATGAGGGTTCTTTGGACATGAATTAAATTATCCTTATTTGATTAACAACCGTGATATTGACGAAAACAATTTTTGACCGTAGAAGACATGATAAGCTTTGGAGTAGTATCAGATTTGATGGTATAAATATTAACGTAGTTTGAGATGAAATGTAGAAATTAAAAAAAAAAAGTATTTTAAAGGTAATTTCTTTGTTTGCCAGGAAGACATGATAATGGAAAGTTGCAATTGGAACATCCAGCCAATAACTATATAATTTGAGAATATTTCGCATTCTGTTTAAATAGGCTACTAGTATTATGTGGATCACCCAAATATTATATTTATTGAGAATTCCTCCATACCTTAGTTGCAGTTTGTAAGCTGCCACACAGCTTTCATTAGACTGGTAACTACATTGCTGCTGCTGCTCCTTTCTTGAAGTTACTACAGATGGCAGTCATAGAGCTTGATATTGTAACAAAGGCATCTTAAAAAAAGTTGGATTTGCTAGTGGGAATTCGGAATCAATATATATGCCCCCTGTCCTGAAGAAGTTTTTAAGACCCCAAAATTCTTTATTATATATCATAAAAAGTAAACAGCCAATAATTTCAGGTTTTAATCAACTTTCATTAACTTGATTACCATATTTTTCTGTAATTAAAGTGTATAATATTGATTCCATTTGTTAAAGAATAAAAAAATTCATTATTAATAGCCTCCTAACTCTTATGCCTAAACCATGTTAATCATCAGCTTGCACGCTTCCTTCACTCACATATTATGTATATTCTTTTGTGTGGACCATTCCCCTTATTTGCAGCCAACAGTCTCAACTTGGACTTCTTTACCAAGGAGGGCAAAAGTGGCTCCTCCTCGGGCCCAGGCACTTCATCCAAATCAAAGTCTAGATCAGGTAACAGGTTGACTAGATAGTAGTCTATCTCTCTGTCTGTCTGTCAGTCTGTCTGTCAGTCTTTGAGCATGTGATTGTGTACTGATGCAATTACCATTTGGTGGTAGTAAGTGTTGGTTGTGCATGCACTTTGGTTGCACCATTCCTATATCATATTTTCCTTGAATGCTGAGCATGTTTTGACCTGTGCTGCAGATATAGGTTTCTTGGTTGGTTATATACCCTGTGAGATCATCAAAAACTAAAATTGTAACTTGGCAGTCAAATTTTATGAAAATTATTTTGCTATCTTGATAATAAAGAATAATAAAAATCAGCAGCCTGCAAATTTTACTTTATATTATTGTGTATTTTGATACTTTGCCTGTTTAAAGAAAATTTATATTAGAGAGCATGTGAATGTGCATTTGACTTATTTTGATGCATTTGTGCCGTAGTAGTATAAATTAATAAATAATGAAATATTGATTTATGTTTGTTCGTTATGTTATTTTACATTTTGTTTTGTTCGTTTACACCTTGAATTAAGAGTAGGTTACATCAAACTTCAGGCAAAGTTAATTCACATATTAAAAAAATATATAAAACACAGAAAGTATTTTGTAAAATTAAATGCTGGTATAATTTCTATTAAAATAATTTTAACAAACTGAGCATCGAAATTTGCAGTAAAAATCATGAAAAAGCTTTAAAGTTTGTAAAAGTGATACAAATAATTCACATATTTATTGAAAATGTATGGAATTGAGAGGGGCTAGGTTTAAACAAATTCACACCATGAAAGTGTTTTGAGTTGCAATATTAGAAATGACCACAACTTAGTAAATTACCAGTTATTTTTTTACCCTGCATTGCAATGGAAGAGTCCAAGCCCTGGTTGTCAGGTGGTATACTTCAAGGTCTTACTCGTCATAAGGCCCTAGTGCGATTCCCGGTAAGCTGCAGATATTTTTTTATATGCATCACTGAATCTTCACAAAGAACTACTTTATATTTACATACTGAACTAAAACTCTTAAACAAATACCGCATGATTTTCTATTCTACAGTATTCTGATTCCAATGATGCATCTAATCTTTTGTTTGACAAAAATGCATTTTTATGTTATTTTTACTAACATATAAACAAAAAGTTTGACGCGTTAATCAAAGCGAAAAGAATATACAGAAAACAATTACTTTTGATTGTATTTCTTGCAGCTGTATTTCTTACAGTAAGGTGTCTTCATCACAACTCTTCTCGGTTTACATGTGTAAAGATTATATACGGAAATGCAAAAATAGATTTGTATAGGTTGATAATGAAATTGTCGAAACAGGTTTTTTTTTTAAATTAGAGATTTTCTGCAAACAACCAACGGCTTCAGCACCACATAATAACAGATGTAATAATGCCAAAAATTATACCAAGAGAGCGAATATTAGGAAAATTTACAAAGCTGAATGTTTTAAGATAAGTGGAAAATTGATAGCAAGACATGCAATTTAATAAGGTAATTTATACTTTAAATATTTATTGACTACTTTAACCCAATTCAGAAGTTGGTTTCTCATTTCTGTGTTAAGTCAATGTATGCCACAGGGAGACAGTATATAATTGTCCTATTTGTTTTGTAGTCAACACCTTTATTCCCCAGTTAGTATCATCTCCCATGGCAGAGTTCAACAATAAATAGTTATTTGTATGATATTAAGATTGATCCTTGGTGTGAGAAGTAGTGTGAGGTTTGATATCCAGAAACACAAGGCATGGTTGGTGTTTCAGAAGTAAAGTTGGAATGTGTTTGGCTATGTTTCTGCATAATTAGCATGTGGGATATTCTCTCATCTGAATACATGTTTTGATTTTTAGAGGCATTTTGTTGTGCTTGCATGATTCACATTTGGTGCTTGCATCTTCAGGGGATTTTGTAATGCATGTATAAATGTTGTTTAACTGTGTGAAGTTAAATAAATGGTGTATCATTCACAATGCCACCCTATTGTAATCTATTCAAATGTATCATTGCATGTAGTTACACAAAACTATCAAATTATTTCAACTCTTCAGGTGTATTCTCAAGAGGTTGGTCCATTTTCCCTAAATCCATCCAAGCACAGCCAGATGAAGAAATTGGAGAATGTCAATTGCCTAGCCCTGTTACATCAGACAAAACCAACTCTGTTACTCGCACAGGAGGGGAAGGACTCAAGACATCAGACATTCATGGACCCACAGTAGGAATTGCTGAACAGACAAACAAGTCAGACACAGGTCTTCCTATATGTCCCTCAGATTTAAGGTCTCAGACTTCTGACATACTTTTACCTTCATCAGCATTGCATGATACTGGTCAAAATCAGATGATGCCTAAAAGTTCTATTGTATCTGGAAAAGGGAACCTGAATGTTTCAAAACCTGTGAACATTGGACCCTTAGTGGGGAACAGCACATCACAATTGGTAGAAAAAAAGAATTTGAAGACATCTGGCATCCCCAAATCAGTAGTAAATGAGATTGTGAATAGACCTCTCACAGAACTAGAGAAAGGTCCTCAGACACTAACACCTTCAAAAATAGACGAGATGTCACAATTTGAGGTGACTGAAAACTCTACTGTCCTTGAAAAAGGTCTTCAGACTTCTGACATCCTTGAACCATCAATAATGAATTGGGCCTCACAATTTGAGGTGACAGGTGATCTTCCTATGCTAGAATCAAAGGATCCAAAGACACCTGACTGCCTCAAACCATCTGAAAATGACATGGTGTCTCAACTTCAGATGACCAAAGCTGTCAATATGCTTAAGAAAGATAGTTCACAGATTTATGACAAAGACAGTTTGCAGACCTCTGACAAATTGACACAATTAGACAAGACTTTGCAATTACCAGCAGCCTCCCGTTCTCCTCCTGTGCTGGATACAGGTGTTGAAGTTCACAAGATTGCACCATCACATGAAGCCCTAAATTGTGATGCCTCAGATAAGGAAAGTCCAAAGATACCTGAAGTCTTCAAACCTTTAGTGTTGGACAAGAATGAAGGTACCATAGCTGAAGTGTGGAGTTATCTGTTTGCTGATTTGATACAAGCACAAAGAGAAAAGACCCAAACAGAATGGACTCAGGATTGCCTGTTTGTAATGCTATGACAATCCTACCATATTGGTTTGTCACTCATGGAGACTAAAAAAGTGTACTAACAGCATTTATCGGCAAAAGCCTGATATCAAATGATAGTTTACATCTTACAAGCGCACAGTTTAAATTGATGCTTGAAATAATCCGAAGGTACAATATTTTGCTCTCCAGTAGCGACATACAAACATGGCAGAGTCTGTTCTTTTTAGGTCTAAAACAAAGCAGATAAGACACAGTGATAGTCCAAATGTTTCAAAGGTAGACGCTGTCTGCAACAAATTCTCTACTTCTATCAATATAATACACCCTATCTGTCATTCTGTTTTGCACAAATAACCAACTGCTAACCCACAGGTGTGTTAAATTACTAAATAGTGTGGTGAGTTGGGGAATTACTTGATTATACATGAAATTGCAAATTTAGCGACTGTCAAAATTCTAGGGAAATAAGCTTTGCCTTAACATGCTTTTTCATCCATCATCTCTAAGTACCAGTACCATACATTGTGATTTCTGTGATCAGGTCAAGGCAAAGTGTGATCTTTGTGTTGCAATAATCTTCTTTATGTGACTAAAATAACACAAGTTAGTGATGTGACTGAAGTGTAGATATCTAACGCCTGTCTCCTTGTTTCTCTTTAATGCTGTGATTTCACATCTTGTGTGGACCAAGTGTTTCAAGTCATATCTGCAAGAATTAATATTGATTTGATGTGATGTTGTACCAAATGAATTGCTTGATTGTGTGCACTCTAACCACAAAACATTGCACTGCATATGCCTTAGTTTTTTATGTGTTGTTGTGTTTCTTTCTCTCTGCTTGGAACCTAATGTAATGTTATAGGAGGGTGGTTTAAACGCCGCCGCAAAGGTAAGGTACAATACTCCGGACAGTTTTCATGGGATGAACATTTTCAATACTTGCTGGTGATCTTCAGCTGTCATGCCAATCATTCCACTCATTTTGGAGTAGAAATAGAAAATGACAACTTCATAACTTCTGATGAAGCATACTATTGGATGATTCCTTATCATTACTTGGGTGTGGTCAATTCAAATTATTTATGCATAATATTATGTCTGTACTGTTGTTCTGTCTTTATTATGTGGTGTTTGATGTCCTTGTCAGTAGTATCCAACTGGTTTTCAAAGGAAAAGATGAAAAATGCTGCATCATTCTTGATTATCATAAATGTTACATCATGCATCATCATGAGTGTAGTTATGTATAATTACTTCAAAACAACTTAGGTAACCATCTCTATTCAGGCATTATTTTGGTATCGCTCATTCAGTATAGAGGCTGTTAGCCTTTCACCATCTTGTGGGTAAATCAATATGGTTGTATGTCCCTTGATTGGCATGGGTGCAAATCCATGCAATCTTCTTGGTTATCACATGATTTTCACTTGAAGGTAATTATATTGGTTTACCCATAAAATGGCTGAAATGATGTCATACTGACAACCTCTACAATCAAGATTCAGATGCAAAACCTGACGGACATTGTTTGAAATTATAACAAGAGTCCAGTTACAAATGCTATCCGATATTGGTGATATGGAAGACGGAATACACAAAATTTGCTGTTGCAGCATGCTGTATCAATGATTGCAACATCAACTGGCTCTTGGCAACAACCATATGTTTGCATACAGTGGTCATGTTTTCCAGATTAGACTGATAGCTGACTTTTCCTGGTTTCATCAGCATTCATCAAGTCAGTCCTTCATATAGTTCATCAGTTGGCCATTATGCCATCATCAAGTCCATATTAAAAGTTCTCTATTGCCTTTTTGTCCTGCCCATTTTGTCCATGTGTCATTTTGACTATTAAACCTACCTTAAATATTGCCCTGAACCTTGACACAGCCTTACACCCTAGCCCATGGGCCAGGCTGTGTCTGAAACATAGGAAACAAACAGTCATATGGCCAAAATTCACCTGTATTATAATGAGCCAAAATAGCATCAAATTTCAAAGTTTTTGTCCAGGATATAATT
This sequence comes from Amphiura filiformis, assembly GCF_039555335.1. Taxonomy (NCBI): domain Eukaryota; kingdom Metazoa; phylum Echinodermata; class Ophiuroidea; order Amphilepidida; family Amphiuridae; genus Amphiura; species Amphiura filiformis. Next base: position 31,721,526 of record NC_092632.1, read on the forward strand.
TTGAATCACTCTGCTCAGCACTCAAATCACAACAAATGTTTAAAACTGGTACTTACCTGCAAAAAAATTGTCAACTCCCCCTGCCCCAGCCCTTTCTGTAACCCCAACCCTAAACTCAAACCTGACAGCATAAAGACTGTGGACCAAATAGCAAAGGATAAATTGGCAAAGAAAGAAGTAACAGCATTTATAAACAAGAAATGTTTGAAAATGAAAAAAATCTATGCATATGTATAACAAGGGTGCAAAACAATACTGAGAAATGTGGCTATATATGTCAAGTGGTGCTTTCATCTTTTAAAGATAAACCCGGTATACTGGTTTGGGGTTCTGAAGATGAAAAGAAGTAGCTATGTATTGTTCTACTTTTTAGAGAGCCACATAGCTCATATTTCTATAGATCCCTTTATACTTACAATTGTTATTTTGATTTGAATGTGATGCTTGCCAAATTGTTGAGAATTTAATATTAGGACGCATACATGGTCCTGGCTTAACAGAGTCGGTAGAGGGCATCGTTGCTGGTTTAGCAGTGGTAAATCTGCTAGATGCATGTTTGCCAACATATATTCCAATGCAGAATTGTAGCTAAACATTGCATGAAATAGAGAATGATTGATAGATATCCTTCCTTTTAGGGGCATCCCATGGATCATGGAAAATATTTTATGGTCATATTATATAGCAAATTTAATAGATGTAATAGGCTATTCTAGTTGAAATCCAAACACCCCATATGGAAGACATGATCTTAATATTCCTCCCAAATAAGGCTGCCTATATGGGTGATTCCACTTTGAAATCTACACCACCTATGTGTGAATGTCTTCCATAGGGGGTGTATGGATTAACTAGAACTGCTCTATGTTGGGATAAGGTGATTACCATTCTCATTGATCCATCATTTAATACCATGTATGATGTACCATATATAGAGATAATCATTACAGAAAAGGACATCTTAAAGTAAAGGTAAAGTTAAAGAGCAAACTTAACTTGCTACAGAATTTTACTTTTGGCGAGTCGTGAGCTCAGCTCTTGCTTGCACGTATCTATGCAGCATCTCTAATCTTGTGCTTGAGTATACTAGTGCTTTAGGCAAAACCTTGCGATTTGATGTTGCGCCCAATCAAATGTGTACTGACGTCATTGACTCGCCAAGGTGAAAATATAAAGAAATACATACAACTGGCTTAAACTAGCTTTTGACATGTTACATGCATCCTGATTTGTAGAAATAAAGTCTGAAAGCCAGTGTAAACCAATCATGTATATTTCATAACCAGAGGTAATGAACTTTCTTGCAAGCAAAGGTCTGGGGGTGAACATTAAAAGATCACAATATGTAATATAATAATGTAAAAACTTGTTTGCACAATGTTGCATCAAATCCTATTGTTCGATTGTACAAAAACCATACTATTTTCAATTCAAATGAAGCCATGTCTAGTTTCTTGTCCATTCCTGCTCTCTTATGCAGTGCATGATAATCAATCTGGTTGATGTGAACTCTTTTATATTAAGAACTAAAGTTCTTTCTCAATTGTTATAATATTAGTTTGCAGATACAAGTGATAATGCTTCTCTGAACCAAATTATTGGGCTAGAATTGTGTTTATTTGTTTGTTTGCTTGTTTTAAGATTACAGGTTTGGAAACTCTATTAAGTTAAGTAACTCCTTTTTCATGCATTTCTCTACTTTCAGCCCCACCCATAGATCCTGAGATCCTCGGTTTGGAAATCAATCTGCCACCACTGAATAAACCACGCCAGAACACCAGCAAGCCATTGGATGACATTCTGAAGAATTCAACAACGTCCACCATGGTGACTCAGCGTAATAAACGTGATGCAGGCCTGAGCGGAGAAGCCAAAAGAATACTAGATGGAATTCCCAACATGTCGTTTATGCATGCTAAAGTACTTATGTTTCCCGTAGGACCGTCGCCTTTATCAAAACTTAACGGAGAAGAATTTAGTGGCAGAAAAGAGAGTACTCTATAACACATTGTTTAAACATGTAGTCAATATATATAACAATTAGGAATACACACACAGCCATGGACACATGGATACAGACTATCTTTTCACACCACAACATTTCTTGATCCACTTTTCTACAATTTTACAGGCTTTAATGCCAGAAGTTTAACAGATCCAAAAGTTTCAAATGTTGCCACGGTAAAACTTACTATCAAGCAAAGTGAGGACAATGTTGTTAAAGTTGTTTTTTGTGTTGTATGCTAATTTGCCATTCAAATCATTACGTTCTTTATTGTTTAAATACCTAACGTTGTCAACTATAACTTGACTTTCATATTGATCACAGTTTGACTGTGTTTACATCAAATTGAAGCTGATTGCAAGTTGTTTATCATGACGGCACAATTCTGAACATTGCTTCTTCAAGACATTGTTTTCAGTTTGCTTGATTGGATCGCATATCTTGCAATTACCTTTGTACACACTAATTTTACTTCCCTTGATGCAGTGAGTGATACCAATATCTATACCTGCTGTATAGTAGCATACATTCATTTTTGGTGATGTTTAAAGTTATCATGTGTGGGCAATGGCTGAATGTACAATCAACAACATGTTAACAACCTGTAGTTACTTAGGGAATGCATTTGATGTGGTTGTCATACGGAGAGAATGATATCTGAATGACTTTTTTTCGTCTTGCATGCTCATACTACTAAGTATATGAAACTGCATTGAAAACCACTTCAATATACACATTCACCAGCTAACTACACTTTGTTTCACATAGAGTTTGGTAGTGACATATGTACATATTTCACTGGTTACAGTATCGAATCATGCGTCTTCACCTAATACTGCCAATTGTATACATGCGCACATAATGGCGGTTTGCCATTACGTTTGCGGCGTAACCGTGTTAATGCACCAACGTCATACCAAACGAGGTGAAACAACAGTTAAAAGGTCATGCATTGACATCACTGCAGTATTAAAGGAAGGTAATCACATGGTTCGAAGGTCAAGATTCAAAGGTCATGCATTGACATCACTGCAGTAAGGAAGGTAATCACATGATAGTGTATGAATATAGAAGAGAGAGTTCTGATTGGCTGATTGAATCAGGTTTCAAAATATGGACATCATATTGGCTGATCAAGCACCATTTGTATAGCATGACCAGACTATTTTCACTCTGTAGTCAGGACACACACATTGGCAAGGTTTGTGTATGGGACATCTCCTGAATAGTGCATTAAACAAAAAACTCAAATGTAAGGGAAGTTGTAGAGCTTAACATGTCAGAAAATCAGAATCCTAAATGGATCATGGCTTGAACATTTTTGAAGCTTGTTTCATTTACTCATGACCAGATTGAAGAACCCATGTACTTATATCGTTGTAACCTCAAAATCAATGTAGATAATTAAGTATGATACCAACAATCTTGCACAAAATGCATTTGGACTTGTACACTCAATGCCTGTGAATTGGGGAAAATATAACCAAGAAGGTCCTACTTTGAAAATTAGTTGAAAGTTGGTTTCTTATCAGCAATGTTGAGATTGACATATAATGCAGTCATTGCCCACTAGGCCTCTACACTTCATTTAACCTTGAGTTTGGTAGTGCTTTAAATGCAATTTTGCTGCAAGCATGCGACAAACCGCCTTTTTATTTTGTGTGCACGATGTTGTGACCAGTGAAATATGCACTTCCATCACTCCTAAACTCGAGGTGAAATACAAAGTGTACTTTCAGCAGTCGGGCGTATAGGTGTGCCTCAAAATGTTCTGCAGGACAAGAACCACAATCTGTTTCCTCCTCAAGATTTTCAAGATTGTGAAATGCTGTCTTTATTGTCTGTGGTCCGAAATTTCAAGTAAAATTATCCCTTATTTACATGCTATATACATCATACAAACATTGTGTTTGAGGCAGCTCTTGCAGGTAATTTCTCATGCTGAATGTACGACCACCATGGTATGCAATCAAAATAGGTTCATTGGAGTAATTGTATGCATAAACTTGAACAGTCATTTGAACAAGTTCTATTTTTACGAAAGTGAAGGTATTGGACAACTCAACAGGGGAGAAAAACTCGTAAAAACGGTAAAAAGTAAACTTATAAAAACCACAACATCAGCACCCTTTGCAAAGTGGTGAATATTTTTAACTAAACAAAGGTTATACATACTAATGAAGCAAAAAATGGTTTCTCGAAAGTTCCTCTGTAGAGCAATTATAAAAGAGGTAATTAAACGGAAGCTTATTTTCTACATGTAACTACTTGAATGGGTGGAGCTAAGGTTGATTAGTTGCTTCAAACAGGATGTATGGGGTGTGGGAACAACACAGGGAAACCTTTCACTGACTAAATATGCCGTAGGAGTAAACATCACTAATTAATATTGAGAGTGAATAATTGTTTTTTGTAATTGAAGATCTGTTTACAATATGCTCTTCAAGAAAGGTCATACCAATTTACAAAGAAGACCTTAGAAGCCGGAAAAGGTAATACTCAAAGAATGTATTACAGGTGTGTCAAAAATTTGAGGTCATCATGGAGCATACATTGCATAAGACGGTCTACTTGGTAATGTTATCCAGGAGAAAGATTGGGCAGTTCTGTAAAAGTTGCTGCAGCGCTGTATCTGCTACTTGAACAACTGCATATATGCATGCATACAAATATTCCATGATGGACAAAAATTAGTTGAAACACCTATAGTGAATGTTGCACTTAATTTGAGTGCAGGGAAAAAAGAGAACGGGACATGCGAACTTAATGTGTGGTAAATGAAGAAACTGGAATAGAACTGACATAAACATAAGAAATCAAAGTTCACTTTGAATATAAAATAATATGATATGCACTTGAACCAAACTAGACACATAATTGCAAGCTGATATACAACATCTGTAGACATATGTTGCAGGCAAAATAAATTCAAGATCAAGATAGAAAAGGGAGGAGGATAGAATGATACAAGGGGTGTAAAAGTAGAACCCATCAGTAGCAAGATAGGTGATCCACATTGCTGTTATTAAGATATATCTGTTTGCCAAGTATGCTAGCTGAATTTGGTTAGTTCTTGATAAAGTTGTACTTTTCCACCAATTTGACATACCTTGCTTGTTTTTGTTCTATTTTAAGGCCATTTTATGACTTGTGACCTAATACATGTATTCATAACTGTGGCAATTACACAAATATCACTATAAATTGTCACATCCAAAAATGAAACAGTTTTCACAAGTAAATGATATTATAGTGTTAACAGAACTTGGTGTTCTGTTATTGGTTTGAGAAATAAGTAAAAGAGTCCACATCACCAAAATGTGAATGCTTGCATATCCAGTTGCAAACACATAATACATCAGCAGTGATTATGTTAGCCAGTTGATTCTAGAATTATCCTACTTTGGACTGATGAGGGCAGTCTGATTATATGATCAGTAGGTCTGTTCTGATCAGATAGGGTGAGACAGTAACTGCTTATGAAACTGGTTATGAAACCTGTGTGTTTGAAATACTGCCACCAATGCATTTTGATCTGCCAACCTTATTACGTTTTGATCTGCCAATAGTAAAGATATCTATGGCTTGAAGTATGATTGATTATCGCTATCTAATGATGTAAGTTGGGACAGTACTATAAAAATCTGAATTTTGATGCGATCAAGCCAAATGAGTAGTTCATTATATGTGCCATTATGAAAACATTATTTTAATGAAAACTCCATCACAATAGCACTTCTGTTTCCAGATATATAGCAATTTTAGTGTTGTTCAGAACAATGAAATTCAAAGTTGAACATTTCTATTGGCTGTATCTCAAAATCAATATTTGGGACAAATGATTGAGCTTGATCGCATTACATATAAGAATTATGCAGTTCTATAATTATGTAGTGTGTTGTTTTTGACATTGTGCATTAAGCTTTCCTAGCCAGGACCACACTATATATTATGTACACACCATAGTATTGTATGAATAAGTGACACATACAGCATATCGTATGAACATGTCATGACCGGGTATGAGTCTGCTTAAATAGTGCTTTTGCTGTTGATCAGAAGAAAATAATTGCCAATATCTTCTGTATTAGAGGGACTCTTCAAACTTTGTTCTTAGTCGATTCAGACAAAAAGCATAGCCAAACTTACCGTACGGTGTATTGCCCTGGTTATAGTGCACAAACATAGAATACAATAGCAGTGATTATGTAAGCCAGTTGAACTATCCTTCATTGGACTTATGAGGGCAGTCTGCTATATGATCAGTTGGTCTGTTCTGTTCAGATGGGATAAGACAGCAGCTTGTGAAATAGCTTATGAAGTCAAGTGTATTTCAAAATGATAGTAACTAAATGAGTACAAGTGAAGGTCAGATAATGTACTGGTCAGGAACCATACAGCGCTAGTAATTTGGTGTTGGTAGGATAAGGGTTCAGGTTCATATGGCTACTCAATGTGAACTTGTTGAGTGTTAAGACCACCAACACATGCCCTATTATGCTGGCTTTAAATTACTCTACTTAAAATTTTTTGAAATATGATCAGAAGTAGCACAAACATGATTATTATTATCATTATATATGGCCAGTATATTCACCAATATCTCAAAAAGGTTATATTGGTTTTTGCATCGGATCTCTTCATTTCATCCAGATACAGCATGTTTTAAAGTGTAATAAGCCATAATTTCTGTACCTGACAGTCAGATAATCCACTTATAGTAAATACCAGAGAACTTCAGCGGTGGCATGATGTTGCATGTAAATGTATACGCGCACGCCATGCAAAACTTGATTTTGTTGCCACGGCAGGAAATCGGCCAATCGGACATCGATCAGGTTCTGATCAGTCGTAGCTAATTATAATTAGCCAATCAGAACCTCACTTCTGTGTTCACAGTCGACGCGATGTTAGAAAGAGCCATCGCTGAAGTTCTCTGGTATTTACTATAGCAAGTTAGCATTGTAGAAGAATATAATGAACAACACAGGCATGCACATGTTTATCTGATACTATTAGCTTATTGTGTATGTGTGTGGGAAGTTCTGCAATTTGAGCCCCTAAACTTCGCACAAATTACATCTACCTTTGTACTGTATATTGGGTTTGTAATATCTATAATGCTGAAAACATTCCTTGTGCATGAAATTAATTATTTGTGTTCAAGTATCCTGTTCAAATTCAGAGGATATAATTCAAGAAGAAAAGGTAAAATTCTTATTACATATTAATGATGACATATTAATTTGAATAACTTGTACTATTCAATGACTGGAAAAGAATTAATTTTGAATTGTTATATAAGACAAATATTGCATGCCTCGATTATTTTTCTCATACCAAGGGTGTTTTTCGGGTGGGTATTTCACTTTGTAAGTGCCATCAATGTGTAGTGCCATAAAGGAAGTAGTACTAGTAGCTTTTAAAATATAACATATTTGTTATGTGGTTCAGTACAATATCAGACAGTCAGAGCAGGTGCAATAGTAAATATCATCAGGATCCAGCCTCTTAATTGTTGATGCTGTTAAGGTATTGGATACGTAAAGCAATAATGTGATGTTTTGGACGCTATCCCAACAGGTGTAGGTAAGGCAAGCAGAGACTGGGCAGCAGATCTATTTAAATATGACCAAACCTGTTATCCTCTTCTATTACGGATACATGGTCGGATTGACATTGGAAGGATTGTGTCACTGAAGACCAATGTTTTTCTTTCGATATGACAAATATCTATACATAAATTACTGGTATGTCAAGTAAATTTTTTAATACTTCCATGGTGTATGCTGTGCCCCAAAAGTACACAAGCGTAAACACAGAAGTGATAAGCAATCACATGATTGACGGAAGTATTAAAAAATTTACTTTAGTGTAGCAAATGAAATGGGGCTTCTGTGGTAGTCAACTTACCAAAGAGATTAGGCATGAAGAGTCCGAAAATTGTTAAGGGCAAAATAGTGTACTTCAGGATTATTTTGCTATGCGTCTGGCAAAGTTTGTGTTTAAATGTGTGCTTGATTGCATTCTGCCTGTAATGTGTTGTGCCGATAACGCGCACTACATGTGCAAAGCTCTTTGATGCACAAGCTTAAAAGACACCAATTATCATTTGATTTTGGCTTTGCTGATAAATGCCAGAGGTTCACTATTTTGGTCCCCATGTATGACATTTCAACATGGCGGATTAACAAGAGCATTGCACATGGTGCTTTTCTGTGTCTGGACCCTCTTTGAGTCTAGTCTCTTTGCAGCTATAGTTTTCTGAAAGGTTCTTCAGCGGTCTGCTGATTTGGTGCTGTTTACAGTGTTAACTTGGAAGTGGGTTTCTGATTGGCTATTGAATCACGTCATCATCACATTGGCACTCATTTGCCGAAAAATCCATGTAGCCTGGTGTGACCCAGCTCTTTTTACGCAATCATCAGGAAGAGCAACTGGGCACTGCTGAAGAACCTTGCCGAATACTACAGTTGAACTTATTCATGGAAATGTGTAAGTTAGTATGAATGTGTAGTCTGTACTGTTAATGATGGTACTGCAGAATACACTAATTTGCCTTAACTGGATTAACATGGTTAGAAGAATTTTTTTAACTGGATTAACATGGTTTGTATTATGTGTGCTTATGGAATGAGCATTGATTCTACTATGGATATGTGAGATATACTCATGGCCAAGTAAATCCCCCACCCTCACCTCCATTGCCACAAGAAATTTGGCTAGGTTTTACAATATGGTAGTGAGGTACGCCACCCATGAGCTGCACTTTATTCTGTGAGTAGAACATTGGCATTCTCAAAATAATCAGAGGGTCCATGAAAGTTGTGCCAGAAATATTTAGCTTTTATCATAAGTGTGTATAATATGTTTGCGAAAACTTGAGAGAACCACATGTACAGATATTGTGCTGGAGTCACTCTGCAGTGAGCAGAGAGGTATTTTGACCAGGTGTCGATATATGTACGAAGTGTGCCTATCCACATATCTACTTCCAGATGCATAAGTGTCATACAGTTGTCAGACCTAAAAATTGAATTATGCTTTACACACACATGCTATGATGTTCTGTTGCATGTAAAGTACTTATTACAAAACTGGTTACAACTTCTTGTAAAGGTTGTCATTTTTTTTATTTACCGATTTTGAACTACTGTGCTGATTTTTATTACATAGACCTGTACACAAAAGAACATATTTGCATGTTTTTATTTTCGCTGTAGCTATATTGAGGGTGAAAAAGGTGAAAATTAATTTTCTGCAAAGAAATATGCCGTTGCATTATCTCATGCAACAATTTAAATAAGTAACTGCCATTGTCAATCAACTCCCAAATGGTGAAGTATAAATTCCCTTAATTTTTTTTTGGTAAAGGCCTTTGTCATCATGATGTTTGATGTCATTTCATGCAAGTACTTGGTGACATGCAGATTTAACGTTATTAACTGGTATATTTTATCAATATACCATAAAGATTTGCCTAGTTGCCCTGTTGCATATTCAAGATTGTATCAATTGATTGAATTAGTTCTGCAAGCACAAAATAAGCAAAACAAAACAAAAAACCTCTACTATATGAAAGTTATTTAAATGGGTACAGACCATGCCCTTTGCCAGTTCATACCAATCAATGACATGTTTTTGCCTGAGACTAGTATTTAGTCTCATGTTTATATTGACAGCTACTCACTTCTGGCACATCTCTATCAGGGTAACACCAAACTATTTTAAACTGGGTAACCCGTTAAATTTTTTATAAATGAATTGGATTTGGAAGATATGGCCTAATTGTACTTCTGTGTGTGAGAGTGAGTGTTTTCATATAGTATTATCAAATGAACGAAATGTCCAATTTTGATGGGTTTCATAACGATAAAACTTTTGAAATAGGTGATTGTAAAAAATTGTGGACTACTTGTATGATTGTGATAGAATATGTCTTGTATATTACAAGGACCTTAACTGAAATTTGCTAAAGATTCAAACAAAATAATTTCCCTTATATTCAAATTGTGTAAATGCCGTATTGGTTATATTTTCAGTAATTGACAGAAGAGGTTTGTCATTTTGTCAAAAAATGAGATTTAGTGTTAAACAGTGCTCCCGTAAAGCTGCCATTTATATTTGTGTAATTCACAGTGTTAAGAAGTAAACTCTTATGTCCAGGTATAAGAAAACTTCAGTCATGCTAAGAAAGTAAGTACTGTGAAATTTGCTTTTTAGGCCATGAAAATGGATACAAGTTTATCCAAAACATAAGAAAATGAGGTAATCATTGTGGCATTGTTTGAAACCTGCCATGTCAAATTTATGTTATTAATCTAATATGATATTAATATTGAAAATTGTGATTATATTTATGCTAGATAGATAGCATTAACCTACCAAAACAATATTTGTATTTGTGGCAGGAAGATTGCATATTCTATTTTTTGTTCACATTTACCTATAATCATGTTCAAATAGATAATATCTACTGTGTTGTGTATTCAAATGTTTAGTTACAAATGTTACATGTGAAATACATTATTAATTATTATTATGATGATTATTATTAAGCTATTGCAGCTTACATAAACATTCCTTTTGAATGGCTACTGCCAGCTACTATGTTTAAGAATATCCTGACCATTGTATCCTCACTCACCAGTGCTAAATTATGTGAGGGCTGTTCATTTCTAATATCCACCAGGGGGAGTGGGGTACCTTTCCGGGTACCTTTCTTGTTGGGTGGGTGAAATAGCAAAAGTGCACTTACCTTTCAAACTGATAATCAGTTGAGTTTAGTACCGGTGTTTGCAGTCAACTTCTTGGAAATACCAGCCCAGGGGTATAATGTCAAATATGATACAGCCCTGGGGTGCATTCACTAACATATACGACACATTGCAAGTCCTTTAATCTGTCGTAAGTCCATGCCCATCGTAACTGAATGTGTTTGTATCTTACGATGTGCGTAGGACTTTTGATGTGTCGTAATTGTTAGTGAAATGCACCCCTGGTTACTTAAGGGATTTCCCATGTTCTAAGAAAAGGGAAGAACTTTTGAAAACACTGCCTTGTATTTCTTACATGGAATCTATCAAGGAATTACAAATGTTCACTTAGTATGTCTTGTGGTTCCTGAATTATGGCAACAACAACAAAAGTACAAAAACTTTGTTTTCATAATTCTTAGAAATCTCAAGAACCACTAGACCTGCTGAGCAGAAATTACAATATTAATCTGTTCCAATCCATATAGTACTTGTCACAATGCAACTGTGAATTATGGACTAACTCTGAATCCATGCAAATGCACATTGAGGAGTGTGCCCATAATGTAATCGATACTAAATGTTGACATGTTTAACCTTTGCAACAACTCCAAACCTAAAAACTAAAAACTTATTTACATTTATCAAATATGTCATTATTGCAAACTTGTAATCCAGTGTTTGAGTTGACAAACAGGTGTTAAATTTGGTGGAGAAACATACAATTTACAAACGAGTGCATCAGTGAGCAAAGGAGCAGTACTGTTTTCCAGTAGGGCAGTTAAAGCTGCAATCTTCAGTGGTTTCATGATGGACAGAGATTTGCAGTGATATAGTCCTGTGGAAGAACTAGTTGAAAACATTTTGGCAAGACAGTTAATTTGTTGTTGAGTATAATAAATTTTTGCAAGCCTTTGTCGGGAGTGTACTTAACTGTGTTGCGTATTCAGAGTGTTAAATTCATTTGTCTCTGATCTGCTGCTGATTTGATCTGCTGTTGTCTAGTCACTGAACTACGCATAATATGCGTTGTTAGTTACGCCTTGCCTACATCATGGAAGTACACTCTCGTCAAAGGTTTACAGCAATTTACTATAGCAAGAATCAGTAAAATCATGTTTGATGACAGTGAACAGAATGGTACTACTAAAGAATAACAAGGATGAAGCCAAGTCCTTGATAGATAGAAACTTGTAGCACTATTTCATTTCTATCATGTCCTGTGTCATCCTTCTTTCAAAGTGAGATTGACCTTGTTGGTATTTCCAGAATGTTTTGCAAAGTGTGTCTTCATCGATGCGTACATTGAACTGCAAAGTTACATTGTGCGCATCGACGATGATGTATTCTGGGTAAACTTCACAAAGGATTCTGGTAATTACTAAAATTATCTATTAGCTTGCCAAATATAGAGGGGTACATCTTTATGACTGTTCCAGAAAAAAATGTTAGTTACCTTAATTGCATGATTCATTGTTAGTCAATGCTATTCGGTTTTGTGTTTTTCAGTTATATTATGCTCTTTTCTTTCAAAATGATAAATCAATTTATTGTGTAAAAATGGGTATGTAAATTTGCACAAAAGATGTTGTAAATAAGATGGGGTAAAAGTGAAAACTTTATAATGCAGAGATCAGTGTATGTATAAGTGGTTTACACTAATGAAAGGAACTGTTTAGTACTTGTGTAATATATGTATGCTTCAGCAAAGTATCAATAAAATATTAATATTATGTACTAAGAAGTGTTTTTCTTTGTAATTTTGAGTTATTTGTAAATATGAAATATAGATTGTGATGTACATAAAGCATATCAACAGAGGGGCATAATCATGATAATGAGGGTGAATAGTTTGTACAACCTGGAAGTAGCAAGACTCGTAACATTGTGGGATAATTATTATGTTTTGATGAAAATATTGGATCTGAAACATTATTATGATAAAATTGGATGCTTTACGGCCAGTATTTATTGGTCTCGCTATGAGTTTGAAATATTGGACTCAACTACGTGTCTTCCAATAACTCATAGCAAGACCAATAAATATGGTCTCAATCTATCCAATTGTATATCAAAATTGAATCGATTGAGCCGATATTTATTGGTCTCTCTATGAGTTTTTCTTAAATTATTGGAAGAGACGTAGTCCAGTCCAATATTTTGAAACTCATAACGGGACCAATAAATATTGGGCATAAAGCATCCAATTTTATTATTATGTTATGGATTCAATATTATCACACACTTGGATTCATCAAAACATAATAATACACATGTTTTGTGTAATACACCCAACTGACCTGTGCACTTAATGTGAATTTACACTAGCGTAACTTGGGACCTGATTAATGTGTACAATAGCAAAAGCTATTTTTACCATGTGACCGTATTTATGCTATAAACAGCCTCAAATAAATGCCCACATAATTTTTTTCCAAGAAAAATGCCATGTTTGTTGGTCACGATCAAGAAGTTGCCTGGACAATACCGATTGTAAACTTCCATCCAGTTCATTGCCAAATTGTAGTAGAATTTTCATTTAACAAATTATTTTTACACTTAAAAATTTAAAATTTGTCTCAAAGCTCACGCGCACATTGGAACATTTCTTTGCTGTGTTTTTGGCAAAGCTTTTCACCTGCTCCAGTGTTCTCCATGTCCAATCCACTTGTGTGGATACAATATGCATGTTGAATGTCACTCTGCAAATGCATTTGGTATTGGTTAAGAGTTGTTCCAGTCAGTCTTTACTATGAGTGAAATTGTTTTTTAAATATTTTAAAAACCAGTAGATTTTGAACATCTGAGGAGCTTTGAGACAAAATTTAAATAAATTGGGTCTTGCAAAAATGCAATTTCATTGTGACATTTCTTCTCCTACCAATAAATCACCATAAAAGGTGGACCTGGAGTATTTCATATTTGGATAGTTTCATTAAAATTTTGCATCCAATTGGAAAATGCAATGCCCCTGTCGCCCCTGTAAATACAGTGGTTTGAACAATATGCACAGACCCAAAATACACATACACAACAAATGTAACTACAATAAATAAGTCTTATCGAAATAAGTGAATAATGATAGAAATAAAGTATCATAAAAATGTAACAGAAATAATATTATAACAATGAGAAATGTTAATTCTAGATTTGCTCCATATTTAGCCAACTGCCCTCATTGTTTCCCCTGCAGTTTCCTTTCCAACTAGTTAATTTAATATTCTGTCAAAAGAGGGCCTTAGCTTGTGTGCCGTCATTATCCAGGAGAAAGCCTGATTTTGTTCAAATCAATTTGTTTAAATTTTTTACCAGCTGGAAGTTCCATTGTGCAGCCAACTGCCCTCATTGTTTTATTCGAGTAGTATCCTTTCAACCGGTTAAAAGAACAGTCTGTCAAAAGAGGGCCTTGCGTGTTTGTTGTGCTGTCATTGCCTGAGTATTATCAAGGCATACAAAAGCTTGCAGGAAAGCTTGATTTTGTTCAAGTAGCAACAACATGACAGTGCAGGAAAAGCAGGTTGGAGAAATTATATACTCCCATTTTTGTTTTTGCACATATGATAGTGTTTGCCAAGAATGTTTTTAAAACTTATTTTAATGATGATACCTTTCAAAGTAACAAAGTATATAACATTAATAGTGTGTCCTCAGAATTTTTGAGCCACCATTACTAGTTACATTTTATATGCTCTAAATAACATGCTTACAAAATTATAAAAACTATCGTTACATATTATTGGTTTTCAACAAACAAAGCACAAACCTGACAAATTTATTTGTGTCAGTCTTTTATTTAAAGGCCCATTCTGTGATCCTAGTGTGAAAAATTGTGTAAGTGAAGTCACTAAAATTGTGATTAGGTATTTTTGAAATGACAAATTTGTCAAAATAGAACAATATTTTCACACTATTGCGAGGATCACTGCTAGTGGCTTTAGTGGCTACCCCTAATGCTGGCTGCTCGCATTCTAATGGGTTTCCAAATTTGTCAACCTCACTGAGGGTATGTACATACTTTTATATCATCCCACTTCTTGATGTCCCAATATGAATTTTTATTTTACTTGTACCGTAAATACATTCAGTCCTATATGCTTCCAATGTTAAAATCTTGATTTTTCAATAAATTTAAAGGTGCCCTGGTTGACAGAGAAATCTCTGATTGTCCCTTTAATGACATTCAAATTTACTAAATGCTTTGGGGCTTCTATAATCGATAATGTCAGTTATGTTTTTGGCACAACCTTAGGTCTGCCACATGTGCGGATTTAGGCATGGGCATACCAGGCCTGCCCCCCCTCCCTTTTGTGAGTAAAAAAAATGTTTTCTTAATTAAGTTTGCAAATAAACATGTGTCTTATGAGTCAATGGCACAGGGCTTCCGTGCAATGCTAGGAGGAGGGACATGTACCCACCCCCATGTTGCTCAAGCAATGGCTGCTACATGGTGAGTCATATTGTCTTTAACTGTGCCCCCCCCCCACCCTTTCGGAGATTTCTGGGTCCTCATGTGTCATTCACTTATAAAGTTACAAAAATGGTTATTTATTATGAAGTTTCAATATCTGCACTAAATCCGACAGCTCCTAGATTGTGCCAGAATGTTGTTTTTCACTAGCTACATTCCTGGGACTTATTTTGCAAGCTATTTATACCTATAATCAGGATTGTTTAGTATGATTCACAAAATACACAAGAGTTTTGTTCCTGTTTGGAATCATTTGCTGGTTTGCTACAGGAAAATGATAATTAGGTTTAAATATAGCTCTGCCCCAGCCTAGTCATGTCACCAATAACCTGCTAGCATGCTAGCTAGCTCTCAGGAGCTGTGTCACAGATCACACAGCAACGCAATCCATTAAATGAATGACTGGCGCAATTTCTCAAATATGCAAATTGACTGCGCTAGCCAAATCTTTCTATATTATATAAATTATTTGAATACAGTACAATCAGTTTGTCTTTGAAGGATTATTTCTGTTAAATGCTTGGGATATTAGCTGAAAGTAATGAATTTGAAACAAATTGTGAAGATTGTCACAATTTATTGTAAAATCTTTTGAATTCTTTTTATTTTGTATTTAAGAGTTTTATTTTTGATTTGTAAAATCTTTATTGAGGGATTTAAACTACTTCAGTGGCAAGCACTATACTTTAATAATAATAATAATAAAATGACACTTATTAAGCGCCTTATCAAACAGGTCAAAGCGCTTTCCAAGCAGGCCCTCATACAATGATAATTACAACATTTTTACCCCAGGATTTTTACAGAATATTTACAAAATAAGATGATATTTAGTAACTAACCTGCTGTTGAAACAGCAGGTTTTATTTTTTGCTCTTGTTAAAATATACTAATATCTAAATTCTACTAGATTGTTTTATCGATTTCGCCATATTAAACTTATCACCTGTGTCAAATTATTCACAATATATTCAGTTTGCACAAATGCATCATGATACAGCACTGACGAGCTTCACTGTGATCACTGGCTTATGACTTGCATTACCAATACCATACATTATGCAATATGCAGTAGCATCATTTAAGCTAGGTGCTACAAGTCTGATGCAAGCTCTGACAAGATAATTTTCCATATACGCTTACTTACCTACTGCTTACCTACTGTTATGTGGCCACTTGCATTTTATTATTATTATTTTTTTGATATTATATTTATAATTATAATTAATTATAATTTTAATAGTATTATTATTTAATAAAATGGGTTTTTTAATTTTCAACCCCCCTCCCCCTAAAAAACCCAGAATCTTTTGCATAATATTAGTTCTTCCAAAATATAACAATGATTACAAATAAAATTGTTCATTTTGATACCAAATGCTCCTGTTTCATTGCACTTCAAGTAAAATAGCCAATTACCCCATACAACCACAGCAACAACACTGACAAGAATATAACAAAACATTTTGAAGAGAGCGACTTCTGCATAGGTTTGCTGATCCTCCCCCATTCTGAATGTAATGAAGTCCCTCACAAATCTCTGATGATTTCTCCCACACACCAATGAAAATCCTGATACAAAGCAGTTCAAACTCACTCTCCCACCACTTGCCACAATTTCCTGTTCTGAGGGACTGGGCTATTCCAGTTGAAATCCATATACCCCCTATTGAAAGACATGACCTTAATCTTTCACACAGGGAGTGTGAATTTCAAATGGGGTTACCTGAATGGGTGGTTCCATTTATGGATTTCAACTGGAATAGCCCATTTTTAATATTATAATGTAAGTTCATACGTGCTGGTGATAAACAAGTTCTAGAAGTTTAAACTAACTTTCAGCACCAAAATTCACTAACCATTTTCGATGTGGATGTGTGTCACACATCGAAAATTCAAGGTTAGCGAATTTTGGTGCTGAAAGTCAGTTCAAACTTCTAGAAATCATCCAACAGAGGAAATTATGAAAGATCATTTAAAAAAATTAAAACAACATAATAGTTACTGAGAAGGGGTGGCAAAAAGAAATATTTAAAGGAAAAAAGGGCAGAAAATTGAAATTATGAAACAAATAGAAATATGTATCAAAATTATTTGTTTTTAGATTGTTAGTGCCTATTTTTTTTTCTCTCTCTTTACTTTTTCAAGCCATCCAAAAAAATATTGGGTCAACCTTTTCGGACTGTTGATGAAGGTGGCAAATAATTCACCTTTTCTCCAGCGCCCATGACTACCTGAAGTTTGGGAGCTAATCTGTTTCATCATAATATCATTATTTTACAATATTAAGCCTATTATTATTGGCCCACATGCATAGTTATTTAAGAATTATACAAAAATATCATTAAACTTGTCGCTTGGATGACACAGTGACATATCACAAAAATGGCCAATTCTGAGATAATTGCATTTAAAATGTTATCTTCTACCAGTCAAAGCTCATTTTACTATGTAAAAGTTTGTGAGCCCATGCAGGGTTCCAACATTTCCCCTTCTCACACTTGTCTCCTCAAAACCACTGGGATGTGCAGCATAGATTGGGGTTTATCTTCAGGCTCTTTGGTTTAGATTTGAGAACAGGGTTAATCTCAGAAATAATCTCAAAATCCAGAAAATGATTTGGTATATTTTCAGGGTTAGTTTTTAGAGTCCTAGCCGCATATCTCTGCTCAATCCAAAATTGAGAATCCACTCCCACCCTGGAAATCACCTTCTCTTTAACATACATCAAAGTATTGCATACATAATGTCCCGGCATAATGTGTACCAATCTGGATGAAAAGCCCTAGCATCATTCCCCTTTCCTCTAATTGGGCCCCACTTTCACAAGTAACTTTTGGACCTGTCCCTTTACTGTATATAGAGACATCCAGTATAATTATGACTTATTTCCAATTCAGGGGGCAGCCAAATATGACAAGTGATTACACATAATGACTGTAGATTCGTCCTCTTGCGCAGCCCCATGTATTGTATTATTATTGTATATAATGATAAGGGGTGGTGCAATAATTATGTGTACCCCCCGGGGGTGAATTATAGGGGGGGGCAAAGATTTTTTGGCAGGCCAGAAGGGGGGGGGGGCAAGCATTTTTTGGCAGGTCAAAAAGGGGGGTCAGCGATTTTGGCAGGTCAAAGGGGGGGCAAGCAATTTTTGGCACAGATATTTTGGGCACCGTTTCTATATTACGCCCTAAAAGGCGTGAGGAAAATGTTAGGAACACGTTCAAATATGCAAAATTTCCTGCTCGCTGCTCTTCGCACTATATGATAAGACAATTTAAGGTTTTAAATTCGGGTTCCCCAAAATCTTGCATGTGTAAGGGGGGGCAAAGATTTTTGGCACATCAAAGGGGGGCAAAGGTTTTGTGCACGTCGAAAGGGGGGGGCAAAGATTTTTGCACGGCCAGAGGGGGGGCAAGCAATTTTGGCAGACCATTTTGAGAATTCACCCCCCCCCCCCGGGGGTACAAATAATTATTGCACCACCCCTAATCGAGACACCAAGTCTCAGTGAACTGAACTATATGTTAATATATTTCTGCCTGAGGTACTATATGTTAAGAAGTGTGAGCAGCCTCTGATCCACTACCTTTGTATGCAGCGTATATGAAGGCATTCGTTATTGTTCTTTATTCTTATTACATTCCGGGATTACATTATAATCTTGATATTGTTTTCAAAATTGAACATTTCTTTATATCAGAAGTTCAGTATGATATGAACAGTGCAGGTGCAAAAACTAATATATCCATTTTTCTGGATTTGAGATATAGGTGAATACAGCCTGTCTCAAAAAAAATTGTGCAAGTGAAGAGCGCCCTTTCAGGCAATTAGAAAATACCGTTGTGACATAATGCTTACATCAACGTCAAGGGAGTAGTCTTAGCTCTCAAATGCGGTTTGTTCTGTTCAATTTGCTTGTTTTAATCTCGAGATGTGTTTAGTTAAAGACGAAAGGGTAAAATCACAATTGTGCCACTTTTACTAGGGAAGAGGGCTTTACATGTAACAGTGATAGCATCAAGTTTATCAACGGTTCCTTCGTGAAATCAAAAGAATGCATCAATTACACAATACACATTTTTTTTACCGTTTTTACTGTTTTATCATGATGAAGGAATGATGATTCTCTTTTTCCGCTTAAAAGAGATTAAAAGATAAATAAATATTTCACATTCTGCTGTAAAAATGGATTTCACATTCTGCTGTTCTGCATGTGCATGTCAATGATTTTATCATGGTAAATACTGTTCTCTTAGTCACTTAAGACATGTTAAATGACAAACAAATATTGCGCACTTATAAATGTTATAGGTTAATGAACGCATATTACTTGTTGGGAGAGATATTATACTTGTTGGGAGAGATATTAGACAAAATAATGCACGCGTGCTGATGTTGATGCGTCTAATGCATGCGCCCCTATAGGGGGAGTGCATTAGACTCATCAACATCAGCTATCATTGATTTACATGTACAGCTCTCTTCCCTAGTAAAAGTGGCACAATTGTGATTTTACCCTTTCGTTGTTAAATAAACATATCTCGAAATTGGAACAAGCAAATTGAACCGAACAAACGGCATATGAGAGCTAAGACTCGCCCGTGGCGTTGATGTAAGCAATATGTCTAGCAACGGTATTTTCTAATTGCCAAAGAGGCGCTTTTCACTTGCACAATTTTTTTTGAGACAGGCTGTATAAGTTGTGAAATAATACCATGATAATAAACAAATTTTGATCATAGTTTCAAAAATATACTTTGAAATTTGAGTAGGGGAACATAAAAAAGTTGAAGTGGTGTTTATTAGCTTTTGAACTGATTGAACTTCATTATGAGCTATTGTACTGTTCAGGCCAGGGATGTGTTCCCAGCAATGGGCTACCAAGGGAAGGGGGTGGTTGTGTTGTGCCCAAAAAGTCCTTGAAGCCACCCGGGCACACCACTGTTTTTTCCGAAGATAGCTGAAATGTACCCTGTGTCAACTGAAGCTGATGAGTCCTTACCAGTGCTTTAATTTCTGCAGTTATAACTTACTTTCATTCATCTGCATCACAAATTATTTATCAGTTAGCTCAAATGATATCATTTCAATCAGACTATCTTTTTATAAAACAACACAAATAAACATGGTAAATGTGTGTAAATGATTTTTTTATTGATTTTGCTTTAATTTGGTATCCTTTTGATTTTTTTTTTGGTGGAGTACATGCATCTCAGTTTCTCATCTCCTTGCCATCTGCCTGAAGATCCTGTGTGAAAGGGAACATCATCATAATGTGTGTGCATTTTGTAGGGCTTAGCACGGCATATAGATCAGGCCGACACATGCATATAGTTTTGTGGGATCTCTGATTCAATGCTACACCACCGATCATCAGCATGTAATGACTTGCCGATTCCAACATGCAAAATCTTTGTCAAAATGCTAAATGAACTAACAATCTTAATTTATTTCAAATTTTACTCATGGTGTTGTATTTTCTTTTCTTTGATTTAAAAATATTTTTGATGTGCGTTACTATGGTGTATATTTTATTGAAATTGTTTTCTTGTATTTTTATGTAATTGTAAACTTTTTTTCCCAAAACAGTGTAAATAATTGGGTTGTGCAACAATTTAACATGTCTACTGAGGTATCACACAACAAGAGAAAGGGTTATTAATGGAAAATTTGAAGCATTTATGGCAGGTTTTTTTTTCAATCATTCTGGAAGGTTGAAAATAAAATTTCCATTTGAATCATGTGTCTGAGATAAGCTGATGAGTTTGTTATGTTGCCTATGAAGTAGAAAAGGAACTGACAGCAGAAATAATGTTCCACACAATATATGTAAAACTTTACATATTAAAAGGGCATTTCATGATCCGCAGCATCATCCAACCATCTAAAAATTTACAAAAATGAGATTTTTATATCACTGGAAACATCTGGCTACATAAAGTTTATGTACAAAAAATTTCTTGCAGATTTTAGCAAAGTTATTGTGAAATTTGAATTTTGTCTATGTCTATTTTCTCCATTGTCTATGGAGCAGTGTAATACATAAATCATAACTTGCAAACGCAAAATCGGAATCAACTGAAATTTTGGGAATAAGCTTTTTCGTGGATATCTACTGAAAAATATCATAAAAAGAGGATGGTATGATCACAAAATACTCCATAAAGAGGTGACACAAAAAGTTTTTGTCTGGGCATGAACTTAAAAAATGGACATACCAATTTTGCAAGAAATTTAATTTAATTTCAGTCTCTAGTACTCCCAAATTCACATTTGCTGACATCCACATCATCTGATCCAATTGCCTCACATAATGTGTACCGTAAAAAAGTGTAAAGGATTTTGAGCAAATCATCGATACACATAAGTTATAAGCGAACAAGTAAACTTGCAAATGTGTGTCTCAACCCCATTAGCTCAGTTGGCAAAGCACCAGACTTTGTTACAATTTTCAAAAGCGCTCGATAGTAAGCACATTATGCTAACTATCGAGTTTTTACGGTATGTGTTTAACATGTTTAATGAAAACAAATGTGGAATTAATTAATGAAGATGTAAACAAAGTTATCAAATTGTGTAACTGATGATTCTTTGTTTATGTGGTGTCATAATCAGTGGTAGTCCCCAAAATTTCTACAAGATAAATAATGTTGTTTATTTATTTATTTATTTATTTATTTACTTACCACTAAAGCAACAATATAAATAAATACATGAAAAACAAAGTCATGTGGTGGGAGGCCAAACAGAGCAAAGCTAGTAAAAATTTGACCACCCTGCAAAAGTTATACACTTAGGACATTGTGTGTGTGTCTCAGTTTTTTGTGTCTTTCTGTTCAGAAGCAAAGAGGACAAAGTGTGATCCTATCCCAGCAAACACACAAATGGATTTAAAAGACACAAATGTTTTTAAAGTTTTAAAGGGGGTTGATCAATATGTTTTAAAAAATATATAAAAGTTGGGTTTTATAAAGGTTGTGAAAATGTTTTGTAAGAAAAACCAACATGGCCAGGGGATGTAGCCAGACGGTGCAGGTGCTGTATTTAAATGTTTTCTGGCAAGCTTTTCTAACCTTCTGCAAATATTTTCAAAAACATTTGCTGGGATACTACTACTACCTCCATTGGTGAAGTAAAGTTGCAAAGATGCGTTACTTAAAATTTGTCCTTAATATTATTTGTGCTCATATCTCAAAATTTTTATCTTAACAGATCTTAACATATTCAACATTCAAGAATGGCTGTAAAATGAGTTTAATTTGCATCTTACTAGGAATATTACGTCTTCGTGGGTTTAAACATTTTTGATTTAAATTTTTCATTGAATTGAATTCAAATGGCAAGACCGAATTTTATTAAAAGGGTAATTTATTTGAATTTCTTAGAATTGCTTTTCAGTAACATCTTGTGCTAGCCACTGTTATTCTGTGAATTTGAAGAATAACATGATAATTAACACTAAAATAAAGGGAAAGTGTATCGCCCTATTCAGTTTTTTACCAGTGCGATTGTGACCAACGGCAAAAAAACACATGACTTATTTATTTGCAGTTCTTATTTTGTAATTATTATTTTTTAAATTTTGAGTGGTAACCAAAAGAAGAATATGTTTTCTGTTGTACCAAAACGTTTTTGAAGTTTAAATAACATACCATGTTTTTGTCATGAAAATGTTTTCAAATGTTTTGAAGGAAAAAAACCACTACAATATAATTTTAAGAATGTTGTCAAAATGTAATTGCAAAATATTTTGTTACAAACACTTAAAGGGGCATTTCGTGATCCACAGCCTCATCCCCCACTTTTCTCAAAAAAGTTGAGATTTTTATATCACTGGAAACCTCTGGCTACATAATGTTTATGTACAAAATATTTCTTGCAGATTAATTCGCTTTGCAAAGATATCATGAAATTTGAATTTCGTTCTGGTGCACCAGAACGAAATTACAACACATTGTCTATGGAGCAGTGTAATACACATAATCATGCATAACTCGCATAACGCAAAATCGGAATCAACTGAAATTTTGGGAATAGGCTTTTTCGTGGATAGGTACTGAAAATGTAGGATCACGAAATCCTCCTTTAAATAACATTTTGCAGCAAGTTTTCAAAAACGTTTTTAAATGTTATTAAAACATTTTATACCCTTTATATTCCACCTTTTCTAACCTTTTGCAAATGTTTTCAAAACGTTTTGTGTTCACCGAGTATTTTATTGTGATCTGCAACATACTAGTAACATGCATCTCATTCACCATATCTCATTTTGGTAGAATTTTTCTGATATAGTTTGTAGAAAATGAATTTGCAAGACAAGTTTGTCTGTCCATTTTATTCCTTTCAGTGCATAATAACATGTAATGTCTTACCTGGTTAGCTTACCTGGAAACTATCACACTTTAAAATGAATGCCCTGGAAAGTTTTGAAGCCCTGAAGATACTATAACTACTAGTATTCTGAGAAAAAAGCACTCAATTATTGTTATAATATGACAGTGACTTATAGGAGGGAGTTTAAGTCAATAAAAGTTAATTTGTGTGCAAAATTATGTTATTTAAAATTTATCATTTTAAAATGAAAATTGATTTGATTATATACCTGTAAAATTGTGCAAATTTACACTTTGTTGGGTAAACTAATTCCTTTTCTTGCATTTCTTTAAAGCACTTAGCAAAGATGCTATTCTGAGACTGTAAAATTTTCCTGAAAGTCCTAAAAATGTTTTGGTTTTTAAATATATACATAGCATAAACTGAGCAAAATTTCCTGAATACTGGGGGAATTTATTGCAAATTGGCATCTCTGCACAGGTGATGTGCCACCCAGGACTCCAAGGCAAAAAACAAAAACAAAAACAAAAAACAAGAAAAAAGTAAAGACCATGTGCGTAGCTTTTAAAATTCACATTTGAGCACATTTCTTTCTTTGTTTTTTAGGTATCGGACAATTCTTTTTTAGTCACTAGAAAAATAAAAAATAAATATTACATTGAAAAAAAAATATGTACCTCTTTATTTATTTTTCCTGAGACAAACCTTTTTTTTTTTTTTTTTTTTCTTTCTTTCTCACATGTAGAACAACAGAGACAGCCTGGTCATTGGTTACTCTGCAGTCGGCATGCCTCGACATGAGGCTAAAATCCCGAGCAAAATTAACGCATTCAGATCAAGCTGGGACAATTGTGTGGTGTTTTCAACTCAAATCATACAATGAGACAGGTTTGGAAGCTAATCAATATGGTGTGGGAGCAGGAGGATAGAGGAGAGCCCTATTTTAACTGAAATAGGCCATAGACCAGGGGCCACTCAACTTTGGTATGGGTGTGCAGCCAGAGCATTAAACTTTGGGAAGTATGGGAATTGAGAACTGATCTTCTTGCAAAACAGGGGCTCTGATCTAAAATGTCAATATTGTTTTGGGTCTAGTGAACTAAAATTGGGCCAAATAGGCTGTGGACCAAATTTGAGTGAAAGGAACTTTAGTGTTTTACTCAAGGTAAGACTAAAGAATTTTGAGCATGTTCCTCAAATGTGGGTCTTTGGACCCTTGCAACGTACCACTGCATATATGCATACCCCGGGACGCATACCACCTTTACATGTGATTGCCCCCTGAAAATGAGAAAAAATATGGTCACATTTTTTTTCATATTTTGAATTGGTACAAAATTCACCAAATGTTGTGCCTGTTTGTAATTCCTATGTTAAACAATGAGCCTGACAAACCTTGTAAATCATTATTTACCATCATTTTGTGGTGAACTTGCATTTTTTAATATAGTATGTGGCAAAAAATATATATCATTTTCAATAAAACCAACCAACCCAGACTTTTTTAGACCTATTCAGGTATAAACCTGCAAATCATCACTGAACTGAAACAAATGCAAATTGGGCTGCTTATTTCTGACTATTTTGTCCTGTTTGCACAAAATTTCAAGTCTGGGTTTTTGTTGCTTTTTACCTTTGTGTGACATCATGCCAGGTTAAAGACAGACCAAGATAACACAATGGATATTTAATTCTGCAAATCATCACTAACCTAAACAAGTGTAAATGGGTTGTTCATCTCTTTGTATGAATTGAATGATTGTTCCATAATTGTACAATTTCATACAAGGGATCCAACAAGTACAAGCACATACAAGACACTCGTGTATGCGATTGCGTTCATGCACAATTATGGTACTAGTCTTTTTAGAGGCTTGTTGTAGCATGCTGGCCATTCTAGAAACAATGACAACTAGCAGAATCCTGAGCACAATAAGGCTTCAAAATCACTCATTGCAGAGTCATTGCTTTCAAATGTGTTTGTAGTTGCTTTATTACTTAAAAAATGTGTTTTTTATACTTTATATAACAATTGGTTTTTTTAATACTTTTATTAAAATGGTTTTCTTTATTCAATTCTGGAAATTTTTATAGGTCCTTCCTTATTGTAGTTGTCTGTTTGGCAAGGATAATTAGCTGGATCATGGAAACCTTTGCATGAAATTGAATACTTAGCCGATTTATTTAAATTTATTTTAATTATATTAATTGATTTAATGATTAATTAAAGGGGCGTTTCGTTTTGTGATTCATATCCTCACCGCCACTTTTATAACAAAATTGAGATTTTTGTATCATTGGAAACCTCTGGCTACATTGTTTGTGTGTAAAAAATGCAAATTCATTCAATTGGCACAAATATCGTAAAATGTGTATTTATGTTCTGTTTACAGAACAAAGTTACAACGCAGTTGCCTATGGAGCAATTAATTAGCTTTTTTATATCTACTGAAACATACCATAAAAAAGATGCTGGAAACATGAAAGAAAAAAGTGTGCTCCTTTAAATACATCGCATATAAACAAGAAATAAAGGGTGTAAGCAATTCCAAAGATGAAATCCTAGTAAAATTGCTTTGCATTCACACACATACTTGGGGTGAGGTTTTGTTCTCTTCAGAATAGATGAAAAAGTACAACGGATTAGGAGTTATGTTGGGAGTGATAACAATATATCAGGTTTAACCTCCCACTCTACATAGACGCCCACTCTTCTTTGCTTATAGCCGAGTGTATCCATCAAACTCATTTTAGGTTTTAGGGCTGCAGCAGTACCAGGGTTGTGATAAGTAAAATGGGCTAAATCAGTTAAAATCCATACACCCCACCCCTATCGAAGACATGACCTACAGGGGTGTAGATTTCAAATGGAGTCGCATATTAAGGTAACCCCATTTGCAATTTACACTTCTGTGTGGGAGATTAAGGTCATGTCTTCCATAGGGGGTTTTCAACTGGAATAGCCCAATGTACTAGTATTCTTCCTTAGTAACTTTTCACCTGAGAAAATATCAAATAAATAAATCCAGGGGTTATTGCAAAAAGGCCCTATCTGTAATAGCTGCCAGGTGTCATATTTTTGATGTGTTCAATATAAAATGCAGCAATTTTCAAATGTCTACAGGGCAGCTATTACAGATACAGCCTTCTTGCCCTATTCCTCGATATACAAAACATGTTCTTCGTTTGGAATGGGACTTTACGTTTTTCAGTCTACCCCCTCCCTACCCCCACCAAAATACTGTGATGACACACTGTTGTGTTCTAGATTCTCTTCCTGTCCTCCTTTCCATGCCCAGGTCCCTCACCCCTTCCCCATCATCATCATATCCTGACCTCTCTATTCATTAGTTCACAATTTCCCAGGCCAGTCGGTTTTTTAAAACTTGCAAAGTATTTGGCAATGTTTGAAGGTAGCTAGCCAATTCATGGAAGTATGACCTCACACACATACTCAACTATACTGCAGTAAACACAATATGACTCATCATTATCATTTCATTTCATCATCCAAATGCATATTTTATTCACAGGCATACCATTAAAATACACAGGTTTCAGAAAAATAATCCTCCTTACTACAAAAAAAAAAAAAAAACACTAGAAAATACTGTCTACAGCACTATAAATTAATAATAATAGTAATAATAATATACTATGTATAAAAATTTGCAAAATTAAATCATTGTGGTAGCACTTTCGTAACTGAATGACTTGTTGGTATGGCAACAGAGCAAGCTGAGTTATTAATGTAGGCTTTGTATATACCCTCAATAGTGTAATGACTGTTCATGTCGGACAACATTTGTGACATAGCAATTGCATTATGTCCCCAATACATATTAATCCTGGCTACAATCTTACGATCTTTTAACCCTTTATGGACAGATGCCATTGCAACATATAGGCTAAACATGTATCTTTATATCTGGGAATTGCCAACATAGTTGAATTCAATTCAAACTATTCATTTGACATACGGTACTATGGAAAATTATGCTAAATGAAATCTACTCTGCACTGAATACTTGACCAGATGAGTTTGCTGCAAGCAGCAATTATATTCTCAGTTATTGATTTACAACTCAAGCTGGTCTGTTTAATTAAAATTCTAAAAAGTACATCTTTCGTATTGATGAGCTACAATAGCAGAGAGATGAATTACAAATGTTCGAACATATAAGATTTGACATATTTTTTTGTTTTTAACAAGAGTTAGTATTGTCAGGGTGAAATCATTGAACTGAGAAATTGTCATAGCATTTTAGTTTCACTTTGCAATGCAAATGTCCTATAACGTGTCATGACAATTACATGGATAATAATCCTACTTGTACCAGTTTTAAGCTTTGTTGCCACTACCATATTTAAACCAGTATTTTCTGAGACTGCTAAGCTGTCTCAAGCGTTACAAACATCTTGAATTTTAGTACCTTTCTCTTTTGGTCCACAAGAATTTCCATTTTGAAAATACTGATTCAGTACAAAATGTGAAATTTAGATTTGTTTTAAGTCAATGTTACCTTTAATATCAAAATAATTCATTATAAACAGTCAAAAATAATCAAGACTGGAGGGCATTAAGCACACTTTGCCTTCACCGATGCCAGAAAATTACCCCTTCTATTTTCAGCAGTTTAGAAACAATATTCTAGTGTTGGAGAAACAAGCAGTTAATTGTGCACATCATTTAAGTACCAATTTGCAGATAATCATATTATTTGTATTGTAATTGATTACCAATACCTCAAAATTAATTTTTGAATGACAAGCTAATTTTGTGAAATTTTGTTTGATTCATCCTGTTTTTGTTTATTTGTTTGTAAAAACTTCTAAGTATAATTTTGGTGATCATAGGACGGTCAGTAAATACGTAATTACAAATCATACTGTATACAAGTCTCTCATTAAGAGCTCTACTATAATTCCAAAGGCACTGTTATTATCTGCTTGTAACACCTAATTAATGTATGTTGAGGTAAATGCATTATTATACACTAAGAAGAAACTAAACCTGCCAATTTGTTGACATGATATTAACTTCCTCTTTACAATAATGATTCTGTGTACAACACAATTTTTATTAGAATGACTTAAATCGGGATTTGTTAATTTCATTTAATTCTTGCTTTTAAATTTAAAATCCATGACTTCATTTTCATATTAATACGACAAGCATGCATGGCAACAATATTGCCGCAGTACACACAAAGGAAGAGCCACTGCCAATAGTTGTCAACCACCTAGCCTGAGATTCCCAGAGTAACTATCAGCTAGGTCCCTTGGGATTCCTGATCTAGGACCTGCCCTGTGAGCACACACCGGGGAGTTGGAAACAGGCTGGGTATTTTCACACTAATTATAAAGCTCTACACACTTTTGAGTAGCAGTGCGTATTACTACTACTACATCGATGTAGGCAGGCGATTACTGCATGCATCGCATATTTCCTTAAGGGGTAATAAGGCTCGTATTCTGGCTGACCTGGGACTCAACACAACCTAAGATTTTCTGCTCATTTATTTCCTTTAAAAAAACGTTTCTTGTATTGAACATTTCAATAAGTAAGATCATTTAAAATAAATATATGGGCAATAAGACAATTGAAAAATAAATTTCTGCAATTTTCACTGCCTACATATTTATTTGTTTGCCACACAATGACTGTATGAAGTATCTTAAAAAGTAGGGCCAAAAACTGCCATTTCCAACCCACTTCTGACTTTTTCACCCACATCTTTAACCTAAAGATGGTTGTTTGTTCATAATAGCATGAGCAAGCGTGGGTTACGCTAAGGTGGTGTTTGTCTCGCTTACATATCAGCCATTCATTAATAGATATTTCATTCAATCATGTTTGAAAGCACAACTCCCCCTCCCCTCCCTCTCATCTCTGGAATACAATAATCACCTTTTTAGATGACAGATGACAATCCAAGAAACCGACTTGTAAAAGTACATTATACGAAACAAAACCATTAGTTTTATTTTACATGAGCGACTAGTCCACATTGCATGTTAAATAAAATCTTCTGTGTATGAATATGAATATGGTCCAATACATTAAGCAGTTATTTGGCATTCATTTCAATTCAACCAATTAAAAAAATTGGTTTCATACATCTGATACTCTTTTGTGACACACCATTGTTTAATCATTTTGTAACCTTCTAATAATGTGGAATGTAGGAAGCATTTTGAGTGAATTTGTATAAAAACACACAATTCTGTTTGGTGACATGTTACATGTAATAGTTTTCTTATTTAATCGATACTGAAAATTCAGACATCAATTATTTGCGCATATGAAATATGACAGGTAGAAAATGCAGGCAATTGTTCAAAAATGACACCTCTGATCAAACACACTGTACACATGGATAACAACCAGTTGATAAAGATTACAAATCAAATCATTTTGATCTGCTAGACAGTGTGTAGTAAAAGATCCAGATGGACAGATTTGTGTGTTTTTGTAAATATGAAGACATGATGTAGGAAAACTGATTTCAAAGATAAGCTACATAATTTACCTTTCTGACATACAATTTCATCATACAATATATCTTCAGTGTTCAATTCCAAAATTCATTTGGCAATATATAATTAAATAGTGAATCAAAAGAGCAGAATTTGTAACAGAATTGTATTTGATTGTGCCTTATTTCATGTAAGAGTTGGGGTGCACTTTTCAAGCACAAATTTGGTCTATTAGAGCAGCCTGAAAACTAGTAATAAATACCTACATTACAATTCTCTATTAAATTAGCAGACATATAGGTATCATAGAATGATAATAAAAATATCTTTTCTTCTATAAAACATCTCCCCTGCAGCAAACAAATTCCACTTTTTGCACTATTTAGAGGTCAAGATCACAGCATACTTTGCTCCAAATTTTGCAATGTTACACAACTCACAATTTATTGGAAAGAAAATTTCCAAGTAAGTTGGTCAGTGATCACACATGACAATACACAGAACATTTTTTGGATAGATTTGAACATCTTTTAACAATCTTCAATTTCATGAGAAACATGTAAAGACTACAATACAAGTACAAGGTTGACAGTACTTCCTTGGTCAAAAAAATTCTATCAGTAGGATTGAGATACTGTCTAACAGGTTATTTTCACAGGATTTTAAAAATCTTCACAATTTTAACTGTACTGAGCAGTTTTGTGGTTTCTTTAATTTGCTCTTACAAACGGCTAGGCCTACATATTGAAACCTATGGGTTACACATTTTTGTGCAGTTTGGTTGCCTGCTTAATGGTGAAAATTACAAATCCGTGAAAATGACCTGTTACAAAGTATGTGACATTCCAGCATTTTGTATCCAAAATTGTGAGCAAAATATGGAGTGTCAAGCTTCTTCATAGTGATCCAGGCAGCACATTATCCAGCCATATCATCTTGGAAAGGCATATTCCCTAAAATTGTAAAAATCTTCATTTCTTACCCATAATTTCTGTACACAAATAGACAACATTTTGCTTTGTTTTTTACAATAAATATATATACACATTGAGAAGAAATATATTCCTTCACTAATTGTCCTTTCTTATAAATACATCTTTTTAAAAACCTCAAAACATGAGTTTTAAAAATTACAAGTAAAAAAATGCAATATATTACTTTTGTATGTTTTGTAATAAAAATATTACTATGTTAGACAAAGGATTGGGTGGCTTTTTCTTTAATTTGGTTATTAGGTTTTTAATCATAAATTTGAATTCTTGCATGGAATACATTTTTAATCAATCAATAAAAATTTCAGAAAATAATGCATTTGATGACAAAATACCTGTTGTTGAAATCACAAAGTTGATGTTTGACACCAATTGGTATATAGACTTGGTATATAAAATGCAGCAAAGCATGTGTCCATTCCTTAGCCTAATCTACAAGCAGCATTTTGATGGGGTTAGAATTAGCAGATCAATCAGTGTTTAAGGTATAACTTACAATACTGATCATTTTGATCAGGCCTATTTGGTGTGGTTTTTAAAATAAATAACATGAGAGGGAGATATGAACCAAATTAGTGACTTGGTGCAGAATTAGTGACAGATACACTTTGAGTTAGTATTACATTCTTCCAAAACTGCATTATTAATACTGACCACTCCCTTATGTATATAACCCTAACCCTAATTAATACTGAAGTACTTGGAAATGATAGACCACTGCAGTAAGCATGGTAAGTAAAATCTGACCTTACACATTGAATTGCATTTTAATATAGAGAGAAGAGCATCCCCCAAAATTTCTAAGTATTATCAAAAGGTGAATTTCTAAGAACCAGTTGCAGGTTGCCGAATTCTGACAACTCTGTGACCGTGATAACTTGTTATTTAAGAATCACCAAATTCTGACTAGTGTACATGATCTACATCTACACTGAACTATCATTTCCATGTACAGGTGCACTAAATAATAAAACCAAAAGTTCTATTAAACAATTAAAGTATTTTCCAGATTCCAATTGTCAGTACTTTTAGACAAGTAACTCTGACTGTAATATCCAGTCTTTGATACATCTGCATAGTAATTTGGTTTCATTTTTTGAAAGTTCATGAATTGGCAGCCATTATTTGGTCAAAACCAAAATTTCAATCATTGATAATATCAATGTTTGCTGGTGACTTGTAAAAAGTGGACATAAAAACAAGATAATAAATACTTGAAGACATTGACCATATATGCCTGTGAACAAAAACTACATCTGTCCTCTTCATATTTATTGCCTCCTAGATAGTTGAAAACTACTTCATATATTATTTTATTAACAAATGTACAAATATCATATATATCTTTTTTCAACTTTTCAAATACTGAACAAGTTAAAAGGGGAGAAACTTGGCATGGCAGCAAAAATACAATATATTAATTTGTATTAAATTTTTTAATTTTTTGTATCAAAATACTCTTCGACTGCAGGTCGACCACAGACATTTGTGCTTGCATATTGTTTATTATTTTGTTGAAACCGTAATATCAAAACTAGCATAGTATATCCTGTGTTTATTGTCTAGCAATACCATACAAATATGAATAGAAAGTTGCTGGGTCACTTTCGGTTTTTACCTGCCTGTGTGCATGAACTTCACACAGTGCTTGCCTGAAGCAAAAAGTTTTGGTTGGTTTCCACACTTATTTGGTCATAATTAGAGCACTTTGGGAATTTGAATAGTGGAACTTATAGACACACTGAGTCACTACTAGTAAGTCGGTTTTTGCCACTGACCCTTTCTACTTCAGTTGTCATGACAACTAGTGTTCCTAGGTTGGAATTTTCAGGTGTTGCCATGTTGCTTTTTTTTTGTTACATTGTTTTCAGGTTACAAAAAAAAAACCAGGAAAAATTCATAAAATTCCTATTTCCATGGCTTAGGTTGTTTATGTGAACAAAGGTTCTTGCTTTTTCTTGAAAATTACGAATTGTTAGAGTCAGGATTGTGACATAAAATGTATCAAAAAATTCAAATTATTTAATTCGAATATCACTTCATTGTATTAATTAGTTTTTTTTAGTGCATAGCATAGAAACCTAAAAAAACCATCAGTCATCAAATAAAAAATACATTAGGAATACATGTTTTGAATTAGAAAACCGCATTTATATCCCTTGTTTCTTTGTATTAAAACCATCAATACTCTAAAAGCTATTTCATTAAAACATTTTTTTATATCAAAATAGCACTATCTGTGGTCAACCTGCAGCGTTTCAATAATTTACACAAAAATAAGCACAAAATACATGTTAGAGTTACATTCCAACATCAACTAGCACATGCATTATTTGATCAAGTTCGTCAACCAAATCACTTCTACAGTTGCTGGCCTGATTTGAGCTGTCGTTGTTGCTGCTGCTGTTTAATGTCGTAGTGAGATCCCCCATTAACGCATTTCAGCCAATCATCCGCTGTACTGGTGGGTTTAGGATTAAGCATAACCGATGAGTTGGGATCAAAGTCGTATATATTAATGTCAATGTCACTAAATGATTCGTCAGCATCTAGAATGTCCGACGTATTGAACAGACCGTTAAAACTCGAACTGTTGTTTTGTTTGGAAGGCAATTTGTACGTAGCATCTTCAGCACTACCTAAACTGTGCACCTTTGATGTTAGCTGATGATTAGACATTAGTGAGATAGTTGCTGTTGCTGACGATAGTCTATTATTATTTGCCGCTAAGCACCCTGAGCACCCGCATACACTTCTTGAAAGTGAGTCTGTTGTTTGTGAGGCACTTAGCTCCCCTTTTCTTAGACATTCTATAGGAGCACACACTTCGGATGTCCGATGACAGGTTAACATGTTTGGAACACCTGAGTTGGCACTACCTTCATTCGGTGTCGGAGTAGCCGGTGAAATTTCTTTGTCCGTATTCTCCTCCACATACTGGTTGCCAATTATCATAGATAAATGGGTGGAGTCAAAATAGCGCCCCTCTGCGCGCAATTCTTGCTCGATCTGCCTCAGTGTGTTGCAGATGAGCACCGATCGTCTTAAGGAGGGTTCGATGAGGGCGCGCGTTGTTTTAAGTTTGCAAATTGATATGTTGAGGACACTCTGGCGTTGCATAGTATAGGCTTGGGGTGCAGGGCAACCCTTGCCTTCATCCTCTTCGAGGGCATCATGCTTCCGTTTGAAGCCTGTACTCACTAGACCCGGCATGAATCTGCAATGAAAAAAAAAAAAAAAATACAAAAGTTTAAACAGAGCTCAAGTATATTGCATCAGTAACATACGTACAAATTAATATTAAACAGATTATCAGAGAATTATATTCTAAATCACTGTTTTGATATTATGAATCCAAATATTTGCAGAATCACACCATGTGATTATACAAGGCTCATCACTTATATCAAGTGATCTAAAAACACAAGGTACATGACACAGCAAAATGAGCATAACTTTGAAGCTGCTCTAAAATTCTGATTGCTGGGGTAATGTAGTCAAGTCTAGACAAGCAATACTATTTTGTAGGAATCGTGAGTCACTCAGGTGGACCTTCTTCCTGAATTTGGCAGTCTTCTAGCCCGCAACCAATTCCCTAATCAAAAGGGAGGGTCTTTGCTACACCCCCACATTCAATGTTTTCCAAACACAATTCAACTTGTACACAAACTTCACCAAGACATTGCAGACAATGTTAAGTGTGCAGGAACTGAAAGTCAAAATGACTATGTATGCAGGAACAGACTGCCATGATTTAGGTTTAGTGCAATCTCAAAGGGCACAGTTTAGAGCCTAATGAGGTCCCTTGTTATTGCATTGGGGAGGAGTTTTGATGGTCAAAAATATAACTGCCCTACTATTTCTTTTCACTTGAATTGTATTATGAACTGGCTCTATTAAACTTGAGGTTGAGATATGAAAAGCTTGGTTGGTGACAATTCAAACAAAGTGATTGGAGATGAGAAAGCATAAGATGCCATCTGCAATAGCTACCAGGTGTCATCTATTCAATATTGAATGCAGAATTTGTCAATACGGCAGCTATTGCAGATAGGACCTCCTCAAATCATACCAACTAATACAACACAGGAATATTGTATTATTCCTAACAAAATGTGTCCATCTAGTCAAAAAATATTATTCATTTATGGTCCTTATATTGATGCTGCCTACAAATGACCTGTAATAAATGTTATTCCCCTCCTTTGTTTTTGTTTTTTTGCATCACTATGAGCCCTTACTTTGAGAATGCAGTAAGTACGAAGACAACACCTGTACCACATACACAAAGCTTAAGAGATCTGTTTTTTAGAAACCCAACTTCATTACACATGCAGGTTTCATAATTAAAAAACACCTCATTTCCATTTGCTGATGCACAGCGTGATTGAATTCTACATTTTTAGTACGCACGGCACTACGCAACTTATATAAAAGCAAAAATTCCATTGTCACTTTAAAATTGTAATGACCGTGCGTACGTCAGTGCCACGTGCGTCACTTGCACGTATGTGCTATCCTCCACATAAAACAGCTCTTGAAATAACCACTTTCCCTTAGATCAATTTTTCTCATTTTTAAAATATACTGGAAACATACAGCTACAGCTTCATCAAAATTATCATTCATTTGACAATTCAAAATTTCAATTGACCTTTTGATAATGTCAGGCTTATAAAATAATAATATGGCTCTCATTGCATGCATTTAGTTACAAAATAAGCATCCACCCCCACATAAAGATGTGTCTGGACTTAGGCGTTAACAAAAACCATCCACTGTAAACATGCATATTTTCAATGGATTTTTAATTTTCACTGCAATAATTTCAAAAATATTTCCCATCTTTTAAAATGATGAATTTCAGGTTTTCTCCACAATAAGCTAGAAAATGACCATTTAGCTTGTACAGTTTGCATAAAGAAGATTGAGATGTGTGAACTTAAATGTAGTGCTTCTTTCACTCTTTCAAGGAATTCAGAGAATATGTAACGGCATTTGACACAACATGTAACTAAGCAAGTTCACACGCACCACAATGTAGGACCCTCGACAATAGTCGATATAATGTTGATTTCTCAAGAAACAAACAAAATTCCTTACTTGGACTTCATGCAAACCTTGAACTGATTCCAGAAAGGGTGCCATGATAATTGTATGACAATAGGTAGTGCAATAGTCAGCATTGGAAAATATGCTTGTGTGTGTACACCCAAGGACATGTATAGGCATTGTTATGTTAAAAACCTCTTGCAGTTTGCACACTAAACAATTGATTTAGCTATGTGCTACATGTAGGCAAGCAACAGATCAGTAGTCATAATGTGGGCTTTTCAATAGCATATTACTAGTGTTTGGGGATTTTTGATGTGATTTCTTGTTATCTATACAATATCCAGTTGCAATGTAAACTGAAGATGATTGGAGGTGTTGCATGAGAATAGGGGCATTTACAACATGTTGTGAAACAAGTTTTAGATTAGCAGTACTTTAATGCCTATTCAATACACTACAATTCAATGTTCTTATAATAAACTACTATGAAGGGTCCATGAAATTTCTTCTAGGTCTTTATTACCAAATGGGCCTGTAATGTATATTATTATTACATAAATGACATCTAGACAACCTAATATGACCCTGGGTGTATGACATTGTGATCAGTGTTCAAAATGTTGCAACGACTCGCTGAACATTATTTCATTCCGATAAGAAAATGTACAATGTGCCGTTTATTTCTAAGATTTACTGTCATGTACAAATCTAATGGGTTTGTTTTAAGAGGATTCTAAACTTTTGGTTACAGTTCAACATTGATTTTGTACATTTTGAATGAAGCTCCAGTATTGAACTTTCCCTTTCTCTGTTGTATAATATATAGAGTCTAATTTTAACAGAAACGAAAATTACACTATTGCAACAAAATATCACTAAAACAAATGCAGATTATATAGCTTTTTCAAAATGAACTGAAAATGTGACAGTTTACAAACTAACACAACAGTTCAAAAGTATTTGTAACCCCTACTTTTTTTTTCATACACTTTTACAACCTTTTCCTAAGAACATTGTGTGCACAAAAATGCAGCAATCATTAAATAAAAACATTTTTTTAAACATTTTACCTCAAAACAACATGTTCCACAAGTCAGTTAACAAAAGAGCAACCATATAAACTTGCACCTGTACTTGAACAACAGCCTAGATGCCAGTGCAGTGCCCATTTAAAACCATTGTGTCAAACGAACCTCGGCAAGTGCAAGCATGCAGGGACTGGATGAGCAGAGAGAGAGACCGCACAAAACACACACACACACATACTACTTACCGATTTTGTTTCTGATTCAAAAAGCACCCATGACACATAGCTGATGTAACATGACAGAGAAAGACATGAAGAAAAGCAAAAATCCACTATCAAATATTTGAGAGTTTATTACACAAGTCGAATCACAAGTACAGTCAACTGAAGTATCATATA
Source organism: Amphiura filiformis (assembly GCF_039555335.1). NCBI lineage: Eukaryota > Metazoa > Echinodermata > Ophiuroidea > Amphilepidida > Amphiuridae > Amphiura > Amphiura filiformis. The sequence continues at coordinate 31,759,048 of NC_092632.1, forward strand.
ATCACAGAGTTTTGTTGGTAGCTCTATGTAGTACATAGAATTATCGCCACTGATCCCAAAGCACGCCTGCGTGTGATGACTACAAGTTGTGGACTGAGGTCAACTTGCTAGCTAGTTTCGTTTGTGGCTGCTCATTATGCATAGTGCATCATAGCAGCTAGCTAGCTATAGCGTTTGCCTACAGGCAGGACACGCCCGGGCTAGCCAGCCAAACAAGCTATGAATTGAACGTGCAGGAGTTGGCTTGTTTGATAAACCAGCTAAGGCTGGTAGACAAGACTGATCTGCAAACTCAGACTTGTTGGCAAATGTGCAAAATCATACTACCACTCATTTTCTCTGATGCAGATGAAACTCATGTGATCTTATTGAAGCTACAATTAAAATACTGACATACCATTTACTTGATTTACATACATATGCGTTTCGACCAGAAATTCCTGAAATCATCTGCTTATAAAACTAAAAGCACAATAAAATAATTGAAGACCTTTTCTCCACACCTATTGAATTCAGTTATAAACAATAACGCCTTGTTTACTAAAGAAAATTACTAAATCCACTTTTCACATCTATTTTTGCACTGTGCACAAAAGTCCAATGCTCCTTGCTCCCACTTTCCTGCCTTTTTACAATCATTAATAAGTATATAAATACGGTCCGCTAGTCCTATAAGGTCCGCTAGTCCTAAGATCCGCTAGTCCTAAGGGACTGCTAGTCCAAAGAAATTGTTTTTTTTAAGTCACCATGAATGATTGTGTCTTTTAGCTCTAGCTAGGTCCAGGAATATGCCAAATCAAAAAAAAAAAATTAATTAAAAAAAAAAAATCTGCCCACCCGCACCTCCTCTTTCAAAGCTGTGGAGGACAAACAAACAATTTTTTTGTGGCCTAAACCCAACCCTAACTACTAGTATATAATCCTAACACAGTACATGTATGACGGTGAATCGGTGATGATGTTGTAATTATAGCACATTTGCAATTTTGAAAATCTTGAAATCAAAGAACTACTTGATACATCAAACCAGTACCTGTTAACATTTGCACAGAAGCTGTTACTATTTTGAATTTGAAGGCTAATTCTTTGGGGTCTAAACATTATTAAGAAATTCAACATCAGCATAGAAGAATTGAAAAATAATATGCCCCTTTTTGTTCAAAATCTTTATTTTGAAAGTTAATTCTTCAGGGACTACCCATTATTAAGAATGAAGAAGGATTAACACCAGCATTTGTAAGAATTGAAGAATACTAGTATTATGCCTCGGTTCCACAAAATTTCTAGTCTTGAACTATTTATTTTATTGAAATACACTGAACTACCTGATCTGGTTGCTAGAAGAGCTAGATATACAAACATTTATGGGTCCAAATTTCTTGAAAAATTGGTATATTTATGGGTCCACTTCCAAAATCTCCGCGGCACGTCCCTACCAAAACCAAACTTGAGTACCCCCCCCCCCCGGGTTTTATGTGTCCTGCTTTAATGAAAATTTGACATTTTGTTACTGTTAAGTGTGAAAATGCATAATATTTCCTGCCCAGCAAGAATATATACCCAGCAAACACAAAACATACAGAATATATATGTATAGGCCTATGTTTTAATAACGTTCTAAAGCATTTTTGAAAACTTGCTACAAAACATTCTGAATAATTTAGGTTAAGTGTTGCCAACTTTTGGTGCTGACAATGACAACACAATTTTGGCTGAAACACATTTTATAACAACATTTTGACAATAATTTTCAAAATATTGTTGTAGTGTGTTTTTTTCACTGCTGTGACCTTTATAATATACTCAATCATTTAAATATTATTAAAATGTTTTGACCAAAATAGGTTTAACACACATTTATTTTTCTGCGAGTGGTTTTATAGAACATCTATTTAATGATTGACTTACATAATTATTCGATGAATGTGCTTTGTTTCTGACAATCTTGATTTAAATTTTCTTGCATATATTTATTAACATAGTTTCACAAGGCCAACCAACTCCTGGGACCAACTCCTCTTCAATGAATTTGTTCCATTCAAAGTGTACACTGCATCAATTGAATACATGTACAGCCAGTGGTGGGGTCATCCTGATGGTCATTGAAAGGCCAAGTGACCAAGCACAATGGCCGGCCATGACCGAGGCACTACGTCACCTGCCTCATCTGAATAGCAAAATTGTGTGTATGTAAAGAAATGTTTAGGTTTATAGTGTGAAGTGTCCCTGCCAATTGATGGTCAGCATGGAACTTTCCAATGCCAAGGATGTAAGAACGTAGATGCAACATTTGATAATTGCTGCACTGTCCTGCATCAATTATTTTAATTGTGAATTTTGTTGGTCCAGCAATTAAACCTCTTTGAATTTGCTGCCATTACCAAAAATTCCCTAAATGAAATTGGGAAAATTGCTTTACATATTGGGTCACTCACTTTGCATTGCATGCAAATGAAGGTTGGTGGTAAAGTAGGTCAATCCACTGTCCAGCCAGCCAGATGACCATCATGATCATACAATGCAAAGTGGACAATCACTGAGTGTGAAATGGACAGTTGCTTGCCAGTTCCCTGCTTGGATTGGATAGGCCATGACTGATCAATGTCAATGTCAATCATATAAAACTGTAGTAACATCATCTACAAATCTACATTGTTCTTGTAAATTATATCTGCATTGTTTTCACACACATACTCTCATCCAAAATATCTGCATTGTTTTCATACATACTATTAAACATACTGAAATAGTACACATTCCAGAACTCACTAGTTAAAGGTAAATGAAAGGTGAATTTACTGTCAATAACAAGTTTGCATATTTGTGTGATTGTGTCAAAGAAAGAAACAACATAATGAAATCAATCAATAGTATGAAGAACTTTACTATTTGCTGATTTCATTTTAATGTTGTCCATTCATTAATGTGACTACTATTGGCTGATTCGATTACCGTAACTATAGCTAAAATAATAGTTTCTCGATCATGAGAGCTCAATAGGCACGCAATGACAACTGCCTTGGCGTACAACACACACGCTTTGGGTAGCGCTGCATTTCCGCTTGCGTGCACAATCGATCGCGCTTATCGTGTCATTCCACTAAACTTGTGACATTACGCAGTGCACGTAGTACATTCATACTCTCATGATCGAGAAATTATTATTTTAGCTATATAGTGTAAAGCAAAAAATGTTCACATGCATGAAACTTTTGTAAATGACTGGCATGAATGTGCAACATTTTCATATTTACTAATATTTCAGTTTCCCTATAGACATTTAAAGAACTTAACAACTTTGTGAACATTTCATAATGCACAAAAAAAAGTAGGTTCTTCCCTACCACCAAAATCTCATGCCACAAAAATATGTTGTTCGTTCAAGTAACTTGTGACGCAATGATCACATTTACATGTATAACTATTATAGGAAGCAACAACATGAAGGTAATACCGGTATGTGTCATCATAGTTAGCTATGGAAACCAAATTATCAAATTTCTTAGAAAAAATAAACAAACAAATAAACAGAAGTAAAAAACGCAGACATAAGAAAAAATTAAAAATCAAAATAACATGATGTCATTCAACATATTACATGGATCAAAACATGTTATAAATATGACCTACACTAAACTAATGCATCCTGCTTACTAAAAGCATGGATATGAGACGGCTTCATAATCTATACTGTCTACATGAAAATATTACAACATACTCACATAACTTCAAACAAGTTTCGCTAGTTGGAATTTTTGATAATGCCAGCACAAAGCTCATAAAAGTTTTAAAATCAAAAAAGTTCAAATTCCAGAACAGAAAATGAAGCAAAGACAATGAAAACATCACACTCACCGTGCTCTTGTGTCAGTTTTGTCAATGTTGTACACTAAAAATCAGAAATACCAACATCCAGAATGCACACACAATAACATCAACAATATTTTTCCAAGTTATGATATTTCATTTAATTCCATATAAACTCCAAACAAGGGATGAGTGATCATAGAAGCATGTGTAACTTCGACCTCCAACCCAAAAGTGATTCATATGTAAATTAGTGTGGTGGGTTGGCGAACACAATCCACCAGCAACATGCTTGACAAACAAAAAAATGTGACTTTGTTTAACTAAAAGTCCGATGTAGTAAATTCACTAAACTATCATGAAATATTATTTTAATACTCAACACAAAACACAACTGATATCATAATTTTGGCTGAAACATGTCAAACTTTATACGAATGTTTACTGGTTTGCATGCATGTACTGTATTACAGGTACAGCATGTCTAGTCTTGCTTGCACAACACTTTGCTTTGTAATGTACATTGTACTTCCATGCACATGTACGTATCAAGCGTTATATGGGGAAATCCCTGATGCAACTCTACTACCGCTACACCTATTCATTGCACCACTTGACGTACTAGAAGTACTTCCCGGATTTTCAGAATTTCATGATTTAGTGCAATAAAACTATAAGAGCAAATAACAAGACTAACTGTAGATTTCAGAATTTCATGATTTAGTGAAATAAAACGGTCCAGAACATTTCATTTGCACCTTTATCATTTGTGAGAATCCACTTTGTTTCTGACAACAGCATTTTATGATGAGAAACCAATTTACTAAAGTGTGTACGATCAAAAAATATGTGAGAATCTCTTTAGATTCAAGCAAATCTTTTTGAATTCTCACAATTTCTGAACCTTCAGAGTTCCCAATTTAGTGAAATAAAGCGGTCCAGAGCAAATCACAACACTATACAAATTTGGATTCTTTTGGTTATTTATTTATTTACTCATTTATTTTTGCATTTATGTGCATAAAACATTCAGAATTCGAGTGACAAGAAAACTTACAGCTAGGCTGAATTGTGTTTTTTTTTTAAAGCTCATTCAATGATTTACTAGGCCGTATACTTGGCAAGCATTTGCCGTAATGTTCAAGAAAAAAAAACAGATAGTGATACATACTGTCCATCTTTCTCATCTTCTCTAGATCTGATTGTACAGAAGTTGAATGTTGTCAGACAACTAGTTTTGTCAACCATTATGAGTCATAATTGCACACAACATTCAAAGAGCTTCAGTTTACTCAATCATATACCAAATGACTCAAAGTGACTTGACTTCAGATTTGTTAAACTAGCCTATATCATTATCAATTCACTTTTAATTCACTGTGCTCTAAGTTAATATAATAATTCTTTTGTAAGTTTCTTTTCTTGATCTAGGAAAGTATGATACTGAATTCAGCAGGCTCAGTAGCCCAAACTTCAACAAAAGATTTACTTCAACCGATGGTTGGGTAGATCTGCATGTTACATTTTTTTAAACCATAAAATAAACTAAAATTTAAAGTTGACATACCTTCTACAAACTTCCAAATGCACTTTCAAATTTAAAAAAATTTAAAAATATATGTTATAATCCAAATCTGTGCAAACTTTACAATAACTGCATCAATACAATAATGATACCAGAGATACACTGAATACCTTTTACAGATCAGCGGGAAGTATCAACTCTTTTCCTCCACGAGAGGAATTCGTCATGTGTGCGGGCTGAGGTCAAAGTCTAAAAATAGCGGCATGGGTTTGGAAGAGTGTATTTCCCTTTACTATTTCACTGGACTGTCAGGGAACAAAACAACTCAAAGTTCCACAGAACTAGGGAGGAGTATTTCCTGAACCAATTTTAACTTCCAACATGTTCAAGGTTGTGTCGAACTAGTGTTTTGTCTGTAAAATTTGTCTGTTCAAAATAAGCCAAGTACATGGGGCTTATCTGAAATTTTGATATCAAAGCTAAGGCCTGTTGGACACTTTTCAACTGAAAAGTTCAGATTTCTTTTGCATTGGTTGCTTTATACGCCTTTCTATAAATGAAAAGATACCTGGGTATAAAGCACTAAAGTCCGATGTATACTCCACTTCGCGAGAAGCTGTGATGAAAAAATTAATTTGCAGCTTCGCGCGAAGGCATTCATGTATACTTCATCAAAATATCGCCGACTATCGCGAAGAATTGTTGCCCGCTCTGTGCTTTCATATAGAAACTTCGCTGGCCTACCCCCCAAAGTTGAACCAAATCCAACTCTCCGCGAAGCAAAGAAACCTGCTTAAAGTCATAAAATTTCAGCTCAAATTACTTCGCGGCCTGCGAAATCACGGTCGCGAAGTGGAGTATACATCGGACTTAAGGCAAAAGAAATCAGAGCGCCTCTCACCGCTTAAAGAGCCACAATCCCATAAATCACTGTTTAAGCACAGACCCTAGGTATCTGTGCACAAATACATTTGTACCCATATCCAGAAGCTAGCTGAGGCCCAAGGCCTTGATGTTGGTGCTTACACCCTTCTTCATGGGTCGGCCCTATGCAGTTTGGACATCGTAATCTGAGGGAACTGACCATGTTTACTCATCAAGTATCTTCTAGAAGGCTTCAATTTAACAAGATCTGGTGATAATCTCAATCAAAACTATTGGTAGCCTTCCCTCACATGTTGTACATGAGAATGGCTTTTTTGAAATCTGCCTGAAAAAGTGTATGAATTCGCCCCAAAACAGGCTGAAATACAACTTTATGTGTGGTGGGAGGGTGATTAAAAAGAAGCTAGACGAGGGAGTTTCTTAGAAGAAAGATCAGTTCAGTCAACAGACTGCTTCATATACTTTATGAAACATCCTATCTGTCAGAGGACCCAAAAATTTTTTTGGGTTCCCAATTTGTAAACCTTTATAATAGTTTAGATAATGCGAGAGGAAATTTTGCATATTTGAACATTTCTGTAAGTACTGTTTTCCTAAAATAGTGTTATTTAAAGGGGCATTTCGTGATCCACAGCCTCATCCCCCACTTTTCCCAAAAAAGTTGAGATTTTTACACCACTGGATACCTCTGGCTACATAATGTTTATGTACCAAATATTTCTTGCAGATTAATTTGTTTAGCAAAAGTATCGCTAATTTGAATTTCGTTCTGGTGCACCAGAACGAAATTACAACACATTGTCTATGGAGCAGTGTAATACACATAATCATGCATAACTCATAAAACGCAAAATCGGAATCAACTGAAATTTTGGAAATAAGCTTTTTTGTGGATATCTACTGAAAATGTCATAAAAAGAGGATGCTAGGATCACGAAATCCTCCTTTAAGAGGTGTCCTGTAAATGTTAGCCAAAAACCACTTACTCCTTCTTTTGACCGCCAAAAGCGCTTTCCCCCTATTTTGGCTTGCAAAAACATCCCCCCCTCAATTACACAGCACCTAGTGATTTCTTCCACAAGGTTTTGCTACCATGTCATGTGTCAAGGCCTAGTACTAATTTGTAGAAGCTTCAGATTATTATGCAAATTGCCTCTTGAATTTGCAGTTTCCACCTAAAACATCTAGAAGAGCTGGATATCCTTCATTCATACCATCTTTGTCTCCATAGGCCTTTAACACTTAGGCTAACAGGTCTTGAGAAACATTTGTGGAGACAGACAGACGGGCAGACAGACAATGGAATGGACGGATGAAATGTGGTTACTAAGTACACAATCTGACGTAGGTCTTTTCCTGAACACTGTTCATGCAGGACAAACGCTGTCTTTAGTTCTGCAAGGTTATTATAAATGACCCCCCCCCCCTCTCTCTTTGTTCATACCAATTCCCCCCTCCCTCTCAATTTCATTGTACTCGGATACTGAGAACGTTCATCAATTAGATGCTCACTTGAAATTGATGTTAACTACTAGTCCTATCTGTTTCAATATCTCCTTCGCACATCATAAATATAATGTAATCCTAAATATTAATTTGTGTGAACTAACACTGGTACACCGATAAAGACCCTAGTTCAAAACTGCTAGTCTGAATTCGAGTCTTAACGTTTGCAGGAAACTTGGTTTTATAAGTCTTGTTTTCTGATGCTGACGTCAGTAAAGATTTTACAAATTCTAGGCAAGTCCTAGGTCAGAAGCAGGAAATATGATAATAAGCTAAGAAAACCCATCCTGTCACAACACTTCCTCCGACAGTGCTCTCTCAAGTAGCTTCCTCTCTCACTCTTACTCTCTCACTCTATCTCCCTCTCTATACCATTAGTACGAGCACAGGAGCTATTATTTTGTCTCTAATTTCTAGATATTTAAATGCAAATGCTGCTAGGATAATAGAGGCTTGAAACAAAAGAAGCAAATTTAATTAGTGGTGCAATAATTATGTGTACAGTGTACCGGGGACTGTACCCCGAAGGTGGTGAATTATGGGGCGTGCAAAGATTTTGGCAGACCAAAAGGGAGGAAAAAGATTTTTTGGCAGGACAAAAAGGGAGGGGACAAATATTTTTGGCAGGTCAAAGGGGTCAAGTGATTTTTGGCACATATATCTGAGCACTATATCAATATTATGATCTAAAAAGGTGTAGAAATATGTTGTGAGGATTTATATGTAAAATTTGCATATATATATATTTTCTGCTTGATGCCCTTGCATCACATCCACATGATTAGACAATTTCAGGTTGGGGCTCCACAAACTCTGGCATGTGTAAAGGGGTGGGGTAAAGAATTGTTGGCATGTGTAAGGGGGGGGGCAAAGATTTGTTGGTCTGCCAACAATTGTTTGCCCTCTTCTTTGGCATGCCAAAAGTCTTTGCCCCACCCTTTGACAGACCATTTGAGAATTCACTACATGTAACTATTGCACAGCCCCGTAAGGGCTGGGGTATGAAACGTTTGGACAGTATTTATTGTGGGACATTAGAGCACATCAGACATATCGAATTGCATTCTGAATACGAAGAATGTCATTCTGATATCAAATAATTTTGATTTTTGAAATTGCAATTTAATACACATTTTATGGCAAATCATTAAAATTGATATTTTTGATATTTAACAGTACTTGAAGTAAACTTTATAAATCTGATGATTTATACTTAAAGTGTATGTAGGTGGGATGAAAAGCCGACGATCAATTGAAAATTTTGACCTTTCATTATTGAAGATATGGATTTTTTTTCCCAAAACACCAAAAAAAAATAGGTCTTTTGGGAAAAAATCCATATCTTCAATATGAAAGGTCAAAATTTTCAATTGACCGTCGGCTTTTCCTCCCTGCTACATACACTTTAAGAATATGTCATTAGATTTATATAATTTACTTCGAGGACTGTTATATATCAAAATTTGAAAAATATCAAATTTTTATAATTTGTCATAAAATTTGTATTATATTGTGATTTTCAAAAATGTAAATTATTTGATATCAGAAAGACATGCTTCGTATTCAGAATGCAATTCGATAGGTCTGAGGTGCTCTCATGTCCCACAAAAAATACTGTCGAAACGCAATAAACGCTCATTTTAGATCCCTTAACAAACCTACATCACAATTAGCAACTATAAATTTGTGGATTTTGCAAGACTCCAGGAAGTGATCTTTTTGAATTGCCATATATGTTGATTTGTGAAAATTACAACTGAAGACCTGAAGATAATCTTTCAGTTCACAATTATCCTGCAGTTGCATTGCATTTGCCACAAAATGTCAGAATCTGCAGCGAATGGTGAAGAATTTTGAAGTGTACAGGCCTCACTGATTATGCCAATTGTCCCATTACTCACTATAATTTATGTAAATCAATTTTTGAATGTGTAATTTTACGCGCTTTGCTGATTTTGAAATACTGGTACTTCACTTGTTTTTAAATTCACAATTAGGTAGTTACATACATATAGACCTATGAAATAGTATAGTATACAATAGAAGAACGTATTTGAGTACTTTTTATTTTCAAGTTACTGGTAGCTGCGTCCCTGCATTGAGCAAAAAAATATTATTGTTTTAAAAATGTCTTTTTTCAGTAATTAACCGAAACTGTAGAATGTAGATCCTGATTTTTCATGGGTCTAAACTAACGATTTTACCCATAGCTCTGAAATTGTGCAAGAATTCGAGAGTCTAAAACTAGCCTTGAAAATGTGCGAATCCAGAATTCCTTTTGAGTATGACCCTACAGGTCATCACCAGGGCAACTAGCTCAGGACTGCCTGCTGTGATGTGCAAGCATTTGCCTTGTTTACTATCATTGTTCTGAACTCTGCAGTATGATACTAAGAATTGCATGCCAAAGTAAACATTGCTGCTTACTTTACAGGGTGCTAAAAGGGCAACAAAATGACCATTGGACTTATAACTTGGAAAAATTATAATAATTAATATTCAACTGAATTTATTTCAGATACCGCAGTCTGCATACATGATGTATAACCAAAGTTTATTTCAAAATCACATTTCAGCCTATTCATGATGACTTTCAATTTTGTTCTAAATTTAAGTATTTAGCTCTATGTTTTGTACTCTGGATAAATTGAAAATTAAAGTTAAATAAAGCAAGCTAAGCTGTTGTAAACTATAGTAAAAATTCATTTGATCTGACCGCAATCATACATTGCATGTCACTTATTTCAAAATACATGTACAACACAAACACACAACCTTGTTAAATTAATGAAAACATGATTGAGTTGGCATGTTTGGATTCACTTCCGTGTTATGCGCGCGCGCGGGCGTTCATCACACAGTGTACGCACACAATTGCCACACTGTTGGCAGCTGTGTTCATTCAAAATAAATTTCTGTTATAAGTAAAAAAACTGTCTAAAAATTTGGCTTGAGCTAGTTGTTGATTCCAGCAGAATCTTTATTAAAGGCCACTGAAAATTTGTTGGTAACATAATTTACGCATTTCGTTCATTTTCTTTTATGTCAATATCATCAAAGAGTAGAAATTTCAAACCTAAAATGTTATTTGCGTAATGGAATAAATTTTTTCATGTTAAACTCTATACCCAAAGCCTGCTAGCTGTCTTCTATTTTTTTAGCAATAGGCTCTATATAGTGAAGTATATTCAACTTAGAATATTACTGCCATGCCGACTCTCCTATGCTCATTGCTTGCAATCCTTCTTCGGTCATTGACCCACATAATACAGTTTGCGGAGAAAGATGCAAAAAAAAAAATCCCATCGATGCGAATACCTCAAGAGATAGCTATCATTACACAGAAGAGGCAGTGCACAATTGATCTTGTCAACTCATGCAGATATTAAAAGAGGCCGTACTTGCATCCCAACATCACCAACAGACAGCCGCTTTACTCAGAAATCTTGACAAGGATTTCTTTATAGCTAAAGTGATGCAATCAGGATTCAGGAGAAAATAAAGCTCTCCTATATACATTAACAATAACATCTTTATCATGTATTATGCACTGATTGTGATGGAAAGTGGTGCTTGAACGGTTAACACAATTTTCGGGGTTTGGAGTTCGATGGCAAACTATGATGCCATTGCCCACATGCTTATACAAGTATCAGTATGTAGTTATTTAACCCTCTACCATTCCTCTCTCATTGAAATGCTGGGTGCAACACAACATTGTCTGCAAACTTGCCTAAAGGTTGATGGCAAGAAATAAGATGACCACATATGCCCTATCTATCTAATAATATGTTGCATTGTAATTCCACAAGCAGGCACCGCATGATCAACCTATTTACTCTGCCTATTTTTACTAGCTTGGTAAAGTTGGTTCACGAGAAGAGATGGTGGGTGAACACCAGGTTATTGACACATCATCTCACAAGAAGTTTGTCATTTTTCAGTAAAAGAAGTTCCCTTCCCTCATCTGAGTTAGTTCCAAAGAGGTAATACATTTTCAACTCAAATTTCATTTGTCATAATTGTCAAGATAGTATTTATGACAGGGCACACTCCACACTCTTGCAAAATGGGCAGAATAACATGTACCTACCATTTCTTGAAAATATGGTTTTATTATTAGGCGTATGTGATAAATATATAACATTTATCTTAATCAGAGTGTTTTGAAACATTTCCTTGACTTGTTCAGATGGGACATGTACCCGTTATTTTATCATGATTTGGAAGTACAGATAGTCACTATGATTTCAGGAAAGAAACATTTTTCATCCATGACCAGGATTTGAACTTCAGATTCTTTATAGTTATATTCTAGACCAATTAGCTATCAAGGAGGCTAATGGTGGCATCAAAGCAACATACTATGTATAAGCCTACGATTCCCAATCATACTCCATCTTTACTTTGATATTGGTGGATCAGTTGGAGGAAGATTGCTAGTCGAGAACCTAGGGCTCCTTGCTGGTCAAGGCAATATCTTGTTCTTTCCATAGCTGACTCCAAGGAAAGAATAAATTGCTATCAAACTATTAAGGAGTATTTCATCATTTTAGCATCCACTTTTTATGGTACATGTTTAAGTGGATACAAAAAAGCTTATTCCCAAAATTTCAGTTTGTGCATGATTATGTGTATCATAGGCTCCATAGGCCACTGTGATGTAATTTCGTTCTGTTAAAACTGCACATAATTTTTGACAATATTTTTGCCAAGCTACTGAATCTGCAACAATTTTGTGCACACAATCATTAGGCCAAGGAAAGTCGATTTTGAGTTTCCCGTCACCCGCCCTCACTTCATTTTCTGACCCTCACTTGAATTCATTATTGTGATTTTCCAAAAAATACAGATGAAAACTGGTTATATTTGCAAAAAAAATTATGAATATCCCTTTATTTTTTGTGGAAAAATCAAAATCAAAACATGCATTTTGCTGTCAACCTTGCAGACTCTTTGTAATATACTTTTGAATCTCATTTGGTCTAAACATCCATCTTCAAGTGAGTGAGCGGCAAATAACAACACATTTTATGTGCGTGTTGGTCAAAGGCAGACAAATAATGAATAATGAAAAATGATAAAGTTACCTCACTTGTTTTCAGAAATTATGTGACGGGAAACTCAAAATTGACTGTTAGTGGCCTTATGTAGTCAACAGTGTCATATGTAAGGGGGTGACCCTCCCCTTTTGTCAAGCAGTCAGGGGAAATGCACCCAGGGGAAACATTTTAGTGCTACCTGTCTGTTCCTCTTTCTCTCCTCACATCAATGTTCAATGAGGAGGCCATGGCCATCAGTGTGCACTTTTCACTTTTAGCCTTGGTGTCCCCATCCCTCAATCTTTCAAATCAATATTCATTGTTTGGTGACCTTGGTTCCATTGATTCTCAAGTTATTCTGCTCCTATAGTACCTTGGATATGACAGTGTCCGGATATCAAGATCTTCAAATTGCCAATTAAAATGAATACAATACATGTTCAAGCAATTGATTGAATAAAAGATATTTATAATTTAACATTACAAGTTATGTAAACACAATGAGGAACTTAGACTTTGATATTTTTTAATCTGATTCCAAGTCTATCCAAATTGCTAGAAAAACCAACAGGCATGCAGTAGTCAGTCAAAATTGCACTAAATACTATTAAAACACATGTATACCGGTACATAACAAACATATAGAAGTTGAAAATAACCACAAGTGTCTTGAAATAAAATTTACAAGTATTTATAGTTCTTTTGACCTCATGCTTGAATTGAAGCACAGTGGAAAACAGTAATTTTGGTGATTCACAACTTTCTAAAAATATGAATTCTTGTTCTAATTAATATTTTTCTTTCTTACTGTCCTTATGGACACCGGGCCTGAGTGGGTTGCCTGTCTAGTCTATGGCTTTGGTTAATCAGGTGGGCATGTATCGTAATTATGTGTCATAACCCAATGCCCAGGCCAGGTAAAATTGTGACACATAATGATCCTTAGGACATCTAGATGATGTCGATTATGAAACAACATTGGTTAATCATCCCTTTGAAAAATATATTCTTGGGTTTCTAGAGTTGCAAAAGCTTCCTTCCTTACATATTGTAGGTCAATAAACAAGTAGGCCCATGCAGTAAATTGAACTTTTTTTACACATTATATATGGGCATGCACATTAATGTAGTTCATTCATGAAGTATAGAACTAGCCCGGTTTGCAAACCATGACGCCATCAAATAGTGAGTAAAGTGTCATCATACAGGTATGGATCAGAGTCCAGCACAGAGCCTGTGTTAAAAAAAAGTAAATCAAACATTTTTGTATAATTAGGTTCTCAACAACTTTGAAATACATGTGACGTGTCATGTCAAAAGCAGACACTTTTGGGCAGGATCGTAAATGGAGAAATAGCCAAAAACCTGCCCGGGGTGATTTTTTCCCAATTTGGGTTTGTTGCCCCTTCATTATAAATCATCTATCTCTGTTTGTGTGTGATTTCTTCACTTTTGAGAAATTGCCTTAGTGCCTGTCTCAAATTTTCAATAGTTGCCATGATGATGCCCTCTTGAAATATTACAAACTGCCATGCTACCTTGCCTTTTCAGTGAAAATCCAAGGCAATTATCAACTTGCCCTAAAAAAGTTGCTGTGCCCCAGCTGCCCCTTCAGATCCTTAATTCGAGGGCTGATAATGTGCACACATATACCGGGGACCCAAAGTTATTACCATGGATGTGTGTACATGTATATATTGAAGCGGCATTACATGTTTCACAATCTCATCCTCACACTTTTCTATAAAAAAAGGTTGAGATTTTTATACCATCGAAAACCAATGGCTATGTATCGCAAAATTTGTATTTATGTGTTTATGTTCTGAAAAAAAATGGACAAAATTACATCACAGTGGCCATTGGGGCCTACATGCATACATGTAACTCGATAGTTAACACAAAATTGCAATCAACTGAAATTTGGGAATAAGCTTTTTCATAGATATCTACTGAAACAAACCAGTATTTTTTTTAATCCTTTTAAGTGCTGGTATGGTTTTAAATCACATTTGATGAACTTTGAAATTTGACCCATTTGCGACTTTTTGGTTGTTATGTAAATTAGGTCTAAAGAAAATGTTTAATTGGCGTAACCCGACTGACCCTAAAAGTAGGCCCACCCACCCAACCGACCTGACTTTCTTTTTTTATTTACAATGAAAATTTAAAAAATATATCAAATTATATCAAATTTTAAAAAAAGAAGAAAAAAAAGTTCCAAGACCTTTATCAAAGGCAATTTACAGCTATAAAAGTTTTAAAAAATCCCTGCCTACCTACATGTATACCCTCATTTTTTTTTATGTTGCGCCAATCAAACAATTTTTTTTAGGCCTTAGGATCTTAACTGCACTGGTATTTGTTTTCCAAGAGAAATTTTACTTTCCTACAGACTATGCCTAAACCAGAAACTAGCAAACTAGAAACCAGCAAGCCTCGAAATAAGCAGGCACCCAGGAGCCATTTACCCAATGATCATAACTTGTTGGCTCCTGGTCCACACCAAAATCAAGTGAACCAGGCTCTGCAATTAAACAAAAATTAGAGCCTGGTAGTTAAAGGAGTATTTCGTGATCCTAGCATCCTCTTTTTATGACATTTTTCAGTACATATCCACGAAAAAAGCATATTCACAAAATTTCACTTGATTCCGATATTGCGATTGCGAGTTATGCATGAATATGTGCATTACACTGCTCCATAGACAATACGTTGTAATTTCGTTCTGGTGCACCAGAACGAAATTCAAATTTCACGATATCTTTGCTAAACAAATTAATCTGCAAGAAATATTTTGTACATAAACATTATGTAGCCAGAGGTTTCCAGTGATATAAAAATCTCAACATTTTTTGAGAAAAGTGGGGGGATGAGGCTGTGGATCACGAAATGCCCCTTTAAACAAGTTTTTGTATTTAATGTGTACAATTAAAATCTAAAGGACTCCTAGCTCTTTAAAAATGACTCCTGGTTCACTAGATAATCACAGGACCAGGAGCCACTTTTTCCAAATGTGTGGATCCTGGTCAAGATCTGCTTATTTCGAGGCTTGGAAACCAGTTTGGTGGACAAAATACACACTAAGTGACACAGGTAATTTCCTGTAAATTAAACATTTAAATAGACACAAAATATTTCCTTCTTGCTGATCCATCCAGAAAGCTTTAAGATATGTTTGTGATTGCTTCCAACATATTTAGGCATACATGTATGCTGGTGTTTGGTAAGCAATACTCATGTGAAGCCTGAAAATATAGTAGTAAACTCTTTGGTTGTCCTGCATTTGAGGATATTTTTTCTTTCCAATATTCAATATAGTACCATTAATAATTAATTGTACTATTCAAACTACAAGTTAACATAATAACAAACAAATAAACCAGCAAACAAAAATGTGTTCACCTATTTAATTTTCAATGCCTACTTTGTAAAACCATTCAAATGAAGCAGCTTAGTGCTCACTACAAGCCAGGTTGTTTTCTATGTGTACGTGTTGCATAGAGAGAGGATGGTATGAGTCAGTGAAGCTGAATGATTCATCAAGCCTACTAGTCCGGTTGCCATGTCACTAGGTTAATTGAATTCCCGGCAAACTTTCTTGTTCTTTCTTTTCTTCTTTGCTTCCCGACCTCAAAAAAGTTTGGCAACATCAAGCAAAAGTACCTGCTTAAGGAAATCAGCTTTGTTTGAAGAAAATGATACATTGTACAATCATATATCATTACTTAAAAATTGTTTATTACTCATTTTAGGTGTTTAACAAATTCTCATAATTTGTCTAGTTTAGTGTACTTTGCTTTGCTTTTTAATTTTGCATACTAGATGTGCTTTTGTAAAAACAGGCAGTAACTGCGGACGAACAGGAACTGCGGACATTTTGGTTCCTGGCAGTAGTACTAGCCTCTTATACTTGGAGTCCATGAATAATATGATCTTTACTACATGAAAATTCAAATATTAGGAGAGTAACTGGTGAAAAGTGGGAGTCCTGGACCCCCAAATGCAGGTTAGTGCCACCCCTGGTTCCTGGGCATTGTTTCTAGATCCAAAACAGCTTTCAGGCTAAAAAGCAAATTAGCCATTTTAGCCAACCGCAATTGCCGGTGTACATGTAGGGTCCTGGTCATTCCCACTTATATAGTGAAAACATAACCACGTCCAATCTTCCACAGTATGGCAAAAAACTTTTAAGTGTGTGTGTCCACAGTTGGGGACAATGTAGGTGTTGTGTGTGCTTAAAACACTTGCAATCAAAGGCAATCACGTTTAACTGCAGAAATGTGTGTATCCACAGTTAGAGATAGTAATACCCATGTTTGCAAAATGTGTAAAACTGGGACACTGGGTCCATTTTCAAAGAGTGGCTGTACTACTACTACTACTACTACTTGGAGGTGATGATCTGTTAACTTTTCAGGCTGGTGTGGTGTGCAAACATACGGTACAGAATATGACTATTGAAGGGGTGCAACACTGTGCAATCACTAACACAACTTAAACCTATTCCAGAAAAATACAGCACCAACTTTTTCAATTTTATATTATCCTGTTTTGCCAAATGAAACATAGCTAAATTAGTTCTAACTGGCAATAAAAGTCAAATTTGAATAGTTTTGCAATGTCAGGGGAAATGGGCCAAAAACATACAATTTTGCATGATTTCTGACAACTTTGTTCACAAAATTCAAAGTCTAAGCATTCAAAATTTGTGGAATCTAGGCTAAGAGTTTGCTAATAAATTAAACATTTTTATAAAAGATCTAAAAAAGCTGTTTTCCAAAACTTAAAATTAGTCTTAGTATTTAAGTCTTTGGGCTTGATTGTCACAGCATACAAAAAATGCCCTAAGTGTATGTTTTTGGCCGCCCTTATTTCCAAAAAAAAAAATTTACCAAATATTAAAATTTTTCTTTGATAGCCAATTAGAACTAAATAAAGGATTTATTAGGATTTTAGCTGTTTCATTTGGCCAAAGAGGATAATATATTTTTCTTAAATTAGTGCTGCATTTTTCTGGAATAGGGAGTAGTACTGGTAGTGTATAAACAAATGACAGGAAATTGGTAGAGGATTACACTCAGGTATCTCATGGTTGACAACACCCATTCATATACATCTACTCATGACTGGAAAAGCAACCGTGCAAAACACTGGAACTGTTCCAGGATCTGTGAACTGATGGAGCATGGACTGCATACTGCTGATTGGGAGAGCATTCCAAAGTCTAACAACCTCTCAGTGGAAGGATTACCAGGCCCTGTGCATCAATTGATGAAGTGGTTATCTGTACTTTACAAGCCTCAAAATAAGCAGATCTGGACCAGAAGCCACACATACGGAATAAGCAGCTCCTGGTCCTGAGATTATCTAGTGAACCAGGAGCCATTTTTAATTAAAGAGCTAAGAGTCGTTTAAATTTCAATTGTACAGTACACATTAAATACAAAACCTGCTTTAACTACCAGGCCCGAGTTCGAATTCGGCTGTATGGCATCTAGCAGTTTGCTCCTTTTTTTGAAGCAACTGCTACCCAATTTTGCATTTGTATA
Organism: Amphiura filiformis; assembly: GCF_039555335.1. Taxonomy (NCBI): domain Eukaryota; kingdom Metazoa; phylum Echinodermata; class Ophiuroidea; order Amphilepidida; family Amphiuridae; genus Amphiura; species Amphiura filiformis. The sequence continues at coordinate 31,777,362 of NC_092632.1, forward strand.
GCAATTTTTATAGTGCTTTAGTAGTATCCTGATTATGATGAATTAGCCAAAATCACTGCTCATAAACTTTATTTAAACAAATTGAACCCTGTACCAGGCTCTATTTAAAAACAATGTAGAGCCTGGTTCATATGATTTTGGTGTGGACCAGGAGCCAAAATGTTATGACCATTGGGTAAATGGCTCCTGTGTGCCTGGTTATTTTGATGCTTGGTACTTTATAGCCTCGGTTCTAACTTCTAGGCAGGGAGAAAGATCACTGAAGGGAGCTTATAATAGATTGACCATGGCGGCACCTTCACTTTTGTTTCGGAGCTTGTCATTTGTACACATACTTTTCTTTCTGTGTATCACTGTACGACTTACTGTTATTTTAGTGACATGATTATTCATTTAAATCGGTATTTGTCACTTGGGTTTCTTATATTGTGAATAAATTGTCTTACTTTGTGATACGTCATTTGATTGTCTTTTGCTCCACTTTATGTTGTTATTAGTGATAGGCTGTAGGCCTACAGCCCCCAAAAAAGGGTGATGTTTCAAAAAGCTTAGGGTACCAGCTGAATTGAAACAGCTAAACCTCCTGAGCATTTTGACACCTTTTAAAAAAAAATCTGTTGAAAAATGAGACAGTGCCGGCCAAAAAACGACGCATAAGGGGGATTTCTTGGGACCCCCCCTATTTTTCACTATTTTGACAATTATGGGCATTTTCTTTGCTGTTTGTTGGATTCTTATGATTATTTACATGATTTTGGGTCCCCTGGATATATGCAATTTTTACACAAATCGTATGTTTTGATGCACGTTTAAGAGCCAATTTAGGATGTGAGGGCGCTGTTCAGCCTAATAGCTGTTACGTATGCCCCCTACCAAAATTTTATCATTTCTTATTATCAAATCAAAGTTACTGATAAATAACATCTTCTGTCCAAATTTGAACTCTCAACCTTATTTCACCTGGTGCGTGGTACCCATTTGAATATGTGTAGAGACGCTTCCATTGACTTACATATGATACAAAGTTTGTTGACCCCTGTATATTGCTATGGGCAGGTTACCCCTGCATTAAAAATTAGTGCCACGGGCCCACGGCCACCCCAAATGTGATAAATGGCTGAAAATTTCAGAATATGGATGATTGATGATTATCTCTAGTATGATTAACTTACAAATCAAAAATGGTTACGAAATGGGTCGCTAAATGGTAAAGCGCCCTCACGGCCTAATTTTACCCAAAACCGTTAATTTTAAAGACACTAAAAGATTTCATTTGACACAAAGTGCATAAATGACCTTCCTGGACCTAAAACTATGTAAGTAGATACTAAAAATGCATTACATAATCCTTAATGTGATAAAATTCCCTTAAAACTAGAAAATAAGGGACAAATCTGCCCCCCCCCCCTTGTGTGTCGTTATTTGGCCGGCACTGCCTCAATTTTTGGCCGATTTCAATGAAATTGGTGTCAAATTATTCAGAACAACAAGCTGCATCAAATAAACTGGTGGTACCCTAAGCTGTTTGCAACTACACCCTTATACAGCCTATCACTATTGTTATACGTGTTATTTATTACCCACCTGAAACCGTACCAACAAGTTATATTCCGTTGAGGAAAAATCATTACACTAATTATTAAAATTCATTCAGTGGCGTGGCATGCCATTGCATTGGTCAATGGTCATCATAGGTTTGAAGGGAGGGGGGGGCACAAGACATTTTTCGCAATTTTCCTATGGGATTTTCTAATTTTTGCAATTGATGGGGAAATTTCCCCCATTTTAAATGCTAGCCTACGGCTACGCCACTAATAGCACTGCACTGCCACTTACTGGGTCCATTCATGCTCTTTGGACATGTTGGATGCAGATGGATTAACCATGATCATTGACAAATTTAATACCATTTGAAGTCTACATAATAATAATTATTCAGAACTCCACCGACACCATCTCGATCATCATTGGTCTTCTTCTTCTTCTTCTTCTTCCTATAAAGTGTAGACTTCAGGTACTGAAGATTTCACACTGCAAGTGGTAGTAGCATGCGTCCTCATGGACGCATTCTCAAATTACAGGTGCAGTTATTTACAGGTGAGTGCAGTTAAAAAGCTTGGTTTTGTGGTGTCTAGTTGAGGCTGCCCTTCAATGCCGCTTTGAAGGCATTAAGGGATGGCTGCTGTGCTGGCTCCAATTTGAGTGAATTCCAGTCTCTAGTAGTTCTCGGAAAGAATGAAGACAGGAAGACTTGTGAGCTGCAATGGTGCGTCTGGAAGCGGGTGCTGTGACCTCGGGTGCGTGATGTTGATTGCACTAGGTAGTTGTTCCAGTTGATGTCCACGAGGCCGAAGCGGATCTGGTAGAGCATGGAAAGTCTAGTCTGTAATCTTCTGCTCTGCAAGGTTAGCCATTCGAGATCTTTTAACATGCTTGTAACACTTGCTTTGCGATCAAAGTTATCCAGAACGAACCTTGCACCACCTCTTTGTACTTGTTCCACCTTGCGTATGTTTCGTTGAGTGTGCGGGTCCCACGCCGCTGCAGCATACTCTACTACTGGCCGAACGTATGTCATGAAAGCTGCCTCTTTGATCTTACGGCTGCACTTGCTGAAGTTTCGGGACAGGAAGGCACGAAGTTCCTTTTGCTTTCTTTGTTGTTATGTCAACGTGGTTGTTGAAGTTGAGTTTACTGTCTAGGTGCACTCCCAAGTACTTAGCAGAGTCAACTACTTCCAGCACTTGACCATGGATGTTGTAGTCGGCAGTTACAGGATTGCGTTTGCAGGTCACTCTCACAACTTGGCACTTTGACGCGTTGAAATTCATGAGCCACGTTCGTTCCCATTGCTGTAGGGCGTCCAAGTCTCTTTGAAGGAGTTGCGTGTCATTAGTTGAGGTGATCTTTCTGTACAGTACGCAGTCGTCTGCAAACATCCTGGTTGATGAATTCTTCACACAGTTTGGCAAGTCATTGATGAATATAGTAAAGAGGAGAGGTCCTAAGACGCTGCCTTGGGGAACTCCTGATGTTACTTTGGCCTCTTCACTGATTTGACCTTGACAACAACCTTCTGTGTGCGCTGGCTTAGGAAGTCTTCAATCCATGTTAAGATATTACCAAGGATACCGTAGTGCTCCATCTTGTGTTACAGCAGTCGGTGAGAGACTTTGTTGAAAGCCTTAGCGAAGTCGAGTAAGAGAAGGTCTGTCTGGCTTTTCTCGTCCAGGCCCTTAGCTAGGTCATGCAGTGTCAGAATCAGCTGGGTATCGCAAGACCTCTTCTTTCTGAAACCGGCACTGCGCATCTGAAAGTATGTTGTACTCAGTTAGATGGTCCATGATTGCGCAGTTCACAATGTGTTCACAGAGTTTGCAGAGGATGTTGGTTAGTGATATCGGCCGGTAGTTTGCAGCTGATGACCTGTCACCCTTCTTGAATATTGGGACAATTACAGCCTCCTTCCAAGTTGAGGGGACGGTGCCTTGGTCCAAAGATGCCTGGAAGAGCAGTGTCACAGCTGGTGCTATCTCCTCAGCAACTTCCTTAAGTAGCTTGGCTGGGACCCCATCTGGACCAGATGCTTTGTGTGGTTTTAAGTTCCTCAGTAGTTTAGCTACACCATGGCAATTAACATGTATCTTACTTATGGGTGCACACGAGGCTGGTCCTAAGTCTGGCAACTCTGCAGAACTGTCATCAGTGAAGACATTTGCAAATTGCTGGTTGAGGATGTTTGCCTGCTTTTTTTTTTTTCTTTTTAGGAAGTTTCCATCTTTGAGCGGAGATACACCTGTCCTGTCACATCTTTTGGACTTTATCAGAGCGCCGAGTCGTTTATTCCCTCCAGGTTCGCTACAGACTATGTTTTTCAGGTAGGTGTTGTACGCCTGACGACATGCAGTCTGGGTCTCCTTTTTGAGGCGTCTAAAGCGGAGCCAGTCACGATCTTTCTTCGTCTTCCGTGCCTTCTTGTATGCTCGGGCCTTCCTTCTACACGATCTTTTTGTGGTAGTGTTGAGCCAGGGTTGATTAAACCGCGTACTACTGAATTTGGTGGGCACATGTTCTTTCAATATAGTGTCCAGATGTTTCTGTATTTCATCAGCTAGTGTTTCCACAGGTGTACTGGTAGAGTTGGTCTTCACAAACTCCCGAGTCCACTGGTCGGTTTCCGTCCTTATGTTGGTGAAGTCAGCCTGTTTCCATAGGTAGATCTTGTGCCGTATGGGCTTCTTTCTCTTAACTTGTGGTCTACACACAGTGTTCGAAATAAGCACTTATCCTCTTGTCCTCTTGTCCAAAAATCACTGGGGACAACAACCATGTACTTATCCTCTGGACAACCACTATATTTTACCTCTTAAATACGACACATTTTGGGGACAATCAAAATGTCCTCGGGACAACCTCCATATTTTCCTTATTTCGGACACTGTCTACACACTTGCACTGACTGTACTCGACACTGCACTCTAAACTCTATTTAGCCTGAGGTACTCACACCTCCGTCACTACGATTTCCACTGTCCTTCTCCGTACGAAGAAGAAGTGAGGAAGGAACAGGGATATGATGATGTTTCGGGCTACACCATGTACACTCTATTGTATACACTGATTGTATACTCACCCGTTGGCGTTGTTGTCCCGGTGTTGTTGCACCGAGATCTGAACGAAATTGTTCCTTTCCTCCGCCGATAAGGCTGAACTGACGATCACGATCCCCGGCGTCGCCGTCTTGAAATCGGGAAAACTTCTGCATGAAGAAACGAACTACATGTAGTTCTTTTTCGTTTCATTTCCTTCGTACTAGCCAGAATTCTAAGGAAGCTTTCCGTTCATAGATCTGCCATCCACATTACACATCTCGAACTCACGATTTGGGGGAATGATTACTCATTGTACAACATTATAAATAAGACGCAACTTGTGATTGGATCGCTAAGTGCGACTTGTCTTACCCCGCTTACGAACAGGTCCAGCACGATAAAGAATAAAAAGTTTGAAATGCAAATGAAAAATATGACTCTATTATGCCATGTACACCTTTTTTAAATAAATATAAATTGTATTAGTAAGTTCGTTGACAAGATATTTTGCAGATGAGTAGTTTAAATAAATAACTTAGCCCCGCTACGTATAATTAAAAGAGCGACATTTAGGACACACAGCGCGCAGGGGTATTATTATGGCCAATTATAATCTTCGACAAATAAACGTTTGATATGAGTCGAGAAGATGACGTTTTTAAACAGGTCAGCTTCAGGTCATTTACCTGATGAATATTAAAATTCTACCAACTTCCGGAGAGATTTGTTTGTTTGTCAGAAGTTTTAACCGCTGGATTTACACACTCACTATGGATGGGTTTTTCGTCTCAGGTTTTCAGTCAATGCGCCGAAATATACGTACAAAACTGTCCTTAAAAGCGCCCAATTAGGGCAAGTTTGGGTGCTTTTTGTGTGTTTTTGTGTATTAAAAATTGGCAATGGTATACTGAATAGGCCCTTCACAATTGATTCTTAGTTTCCTGTTTCCATGTTTCATGATTGAAAACAAGGGATGAGGTGACTTTTAATTATTAATTAATCTATTATTTTCTTTATTTTAAAACAATCGGTTGCAACCGACATCCCGGGCCGACATCAACCCGTTTTGACAAGGAACATGCATTTAATTATTTTACAACTATGTTTAATCTTATACATTAGTAGGCCTAATGGTACAGGTATGTTCTTTGTTTATTCATCATTATATAGTTGTTATGATCAAAGTCAGAAAGTAGCAAATGGAAGTCATTAAAAGTTATTTTAAAAGAGAAAATCCAAAATAAAAATAAAATAGGCCTAATTAAATATTTTGCAATTCTCTACTTTGGACGCGGGCGGGAAACAGGACACTAAGAATTATTGTAAAGGGCCTTAGGCCTAATACCGTAGTGATGGGTTGCAATTTAAACATACAATGTAGGTAGGCCCTAGTAGGCCTACAACAAGTCGTACCTAAAATATTTTCTCAATTTGAATTTGATCCACCCAAAATAATAAAAAAATCACCGTATAGATCCCTGTACTTTTTATAGGTAGGCTACAGGCTTACGTTACAGGCTGAGCCTTTTGCCTTTTTGACCCCATCCATTTCCTATCTTTGTACCCCAAACCGAGTCATGAACCGGTTTGTTGCCTGTAGCTTCTACTTTCTGGGAGGTTGTTCTGAAATCGTTCGGAATGAGAAGAAATTCTTCCTGCAGTTGAGGCACTTCCAGTGGCGGCGCCACAAGGGGGGCAAATGCCCCAGTCAGAACTTTTGCCCAACCTAGAATAACGACAATTTTCACTTTTTGCGGTAATTTTGAGCAAAATTTGTTGATTTTGCCCCCCCCCTGAAATTCACTTTGCCCCCTCAACCCCCCCCTCGAAAAAAAAAATTCCTGGCGCCACCACTGGACTCTTCTTAAGTGCTGACTTGTACACTCTAAATTACAAGGATTTGAAAATAGGAGCCAATCAAAATTTGAATTTTAAATCTGTCAGCTAGATTTAATTTTAAATACCGTACGGTACCAAGTTTAGAGTGTAGGCCCACAACTCCCTTCCAGTCCTTTCATGATCTTGAATATTTCAATTTAGGTCTCCTCTTTTACAGCTTCATCTCTTGTAGTCCAATATCTCAGAGGTCTAAGGGACTGTTCAGAAATACTTTGGTGGTGGTGGGGGTGGAATTTTGTTTTCATGACAAAAAATTTACAACTTTTTGTCTTCCCTCATATTAGGTTTAAAACAATTTTGACTCCCAACCCCGCCCCATTATAATGTACTAGTGAGGCCCCTACTATTCTATATCAAAGGACAGAGGAAACATACGGTATTAATACTATTCATGTAGGCCTACATGTATGATGTACCCCGGTTCTCCAAGCTTCCTCCGCCTATATAATTGTAATGCAACATGATTTAGTTGTATATCAGTGATAATAAATTATTAATAAATTAATAAATTGAGCTCTGAGCTCAAATTGCTATCAACGGACTGGTGGTATAATTATACCATTTTGTTAGGGGATTGCTTAAAAATATTAACCTTTAACAAATGAAGAAAGAAAGAGTTTCAGTCAAATAAATATACACATAAATTTGTTTAATTGATTGATTAATTAATTATTAATGTTATCCCAAGGTCAGAGGTCATCCGGGGTCAAAGGTCATATTTTTAGTTTTTAGTCTCCACAGCAGCCAGTTTGGTTCAGCTCCCTCCACACTGTGTGCAGGGAGCGCGTAACCAAACTGGCTGCGTAGGAGACTAAGGAGTTTTCAGTTAGGCCTATATGAATAAATACATAAATTTGTTTAATTTATTAATGCTATCCGAGGTCAAAGGTCGTCAGAGGTCTTCCGGGGTCACTGAAGTCATATGGGGTCAACGGGGTAAAATAGTAGGCCCTATCACTAATAAGATGCTAGAGTTGTGCCAGAGTTGCATATGATATTGGCCTATATAAATCCTTGTAAATGAAGAAAGACAGAAAGAGTAGTCAGTTAAATAAATAATTAATTAATTTATCCAGAATCAAACGTCATCAACAACCTTCAACCACAGGAAGGACTCTTCACCTGCTCATCACTTCACCTGCTCTGACTTCGCTCGTATATAATGGTGCCCTCTATAAATCCTGAAAATTATTGTGAAATTATATCCATTCAGAGAGAAACAGAGGGCGTTAAGTTCAGCACTAATGTTGATGTTGAGAGCCAGCCAACAGGCCCAAGGGGCGGGGGAGCCATATAATTATGCCATTAAGATTATGTTGCATTCAATAAAATAAACATATACGTGTATATACTTTATTTTTACTGTCACTACTTGATTAATAATTATATAAACTTTTTTATAACCATTTACTAGTATTTATCTTTTAGTATAATTTCGAGTTCAACTAGCTGAGCTGAATGTGCTCATTATGATTAACATTAATAATAACATATTTTTATTTAAAATCGACTATGGCATTATAGTCTAACCTTAAATTTACAAAATATACAAAGTATGGAAGCCTGGTATCTGCACATCTTTGAACGCTTTCCTACTGTAACTTGTTCACAGATTATCATTATTTCATAACTAAAGGGTGTAACTTTGGATTTTTAACACTTTGATCCGCAGTGGTCAACTTAAAGCTACAGAATTCCACGATTTTTGGCTACATGAGTCATCTAGTTAGCAGCTACCTTGTAGCATAATCATCTTTGGGAGTTACTGCGTTCAGTTTTGGCAGGCTAAAATGTCCATTTTTTTATATAAATTCTTGACTTCATAGAGGCGATTTTCCGTTAACTCTTTTGAAGCCTCCGAAACAAACTGTTCAGCTCATCCAATCTATTTATCAAAATGTAGCAAAGTAGATCCTCAAGTCACTTGTTTTTAAAAAGTGGAGATAATACATCACCGTTTGAAAATGGGACCTAATACATTAATTAATTAATTAATTAATTAATTGATTAATAATTAATTATAATTAGAGAGGGCGGCCTATCTGCTGTGTCATAGCATGACATCAGTCAATATGAGACATTAAATATTAAATGCGAGGATCCAGAGGATACATGCCTGAGAAAATATATAATAATTAAAGAAATGGAGCTCAGACAAACTGGCATTGTAATAAAATGGCGTGTGGTGGTGAGCCAACGACATGTAATCGTTAGTGCACGCTGGTTCGAATCCGAACGGTTCTGATTTTTTTTCTCTCCTTTATTATAATGCCAGTTTGTCTGAGCTCCATTTCTTTAATTAATAATTAATTAATTAATTAATTCCTTATCAAGGTCAGAGGTCATCCTTGGTCAAAGGTCATATGGGGTCAATGGTGTCAAAAAGTATCTATCAAATTAGAGAAAACACCTGTCGCTGCCCCACCAGCATATTACTATTCAAACAGTTTACTAAACTTTTCAAACAGTATTCTGTCGGAGCGTCACTTCCGGTTGATGATGTGACTCACGGTCGAGTGAAAACAAGTCCTTGATTCGATTTTTGTTGATGATTTCTATCATTGGTGTTGTGTAATTTAATTTCGATCGCAAAATAGTCAATGGAATCAAACAACCGTTTCTAAGTCTACAGAGTGGAAGAAACTTACAGGATTTACCGTGTATACTGACAAACTTAAAATTAAATTCCATGGTCGAGTGCTTTTTTTTCCGGAATTGAATGTCACTCCGACATTATCGCTATGTAGCCTCCTTCACAGCCGGTTTCTATCGTTCATAACAAACCGTGAGTCACATGCAGTTTGGGCCCGAGACTAGATAGCCCAGATGTTGGACCGACAGAATACAATCAGTTAGACCACTTCCATGGTTAGACAAATACAATTTGCACATTTCACTTAAAGGAGTATTTCGTGATCCTAGCATCCTCTTTTTATGACATTTTTCAGTACATATCCACGAAAAAAGCATATTCCCAAAATTTCAGTTGATTCTGATTTTGCTTTTGCGACTTTGCGAGTTATGCATGATTATGTGTATTACACTGCTCCATAGACAATACGTTGTAATTTCGTTCTGGTGCACCAGAACGAAATTCAAATTTCGCGATATCTTTGCTAAACGAATTAATCTGCAAGAAATATTTTGTACATAAACATTATGTAGCCAGAGTATTCCAATGATATAAAAATCTCAACTTTTTTTTTAGAAAAGTGGGGGGATGAGGCTGTGGATCACGAAATGCCCTTTTAAGTCTTTTTTTTATAATTGTTCAGACATAACTTAAGTGCATCTTATATCTCTAATACCGCTAGGCCTATAATTAATTGTTAAGATGTCAAAACTTTCTTATCATTTTTATATTTAATTACCACCAACTGCACTTATTTTTATATGTCGACTTATAAAACGCCATGAGAGTACATAATTATACTAGTATTTGATTCCTGATTCTTCAAGTCTGTTTCCATGCCCACAACGCACCCCGGGCAACGCACCCAATCTTCTCTCTGGACCAGACGCATCCCTTTTTAAAGGGATTTTTATTTATTTAAATTATGATGAGTTAGACCCAATGCACAAAAGAGTTAGACCTGGTTTTTAAGTGGAATTTAGTTTCATTAGGAATGGTCCTTTACTATTATTTCCTTCCAAAAGTAGCTAGCAAATATTAAGTTCAAATATAGTACAAAATAACTTAAGCAAATGTAAAGGAAAATGTCATTTCTCCTGTGACTAAATTTCACTTAGAGTTTAGACCAGGTCTAACTTTAGAGTTTAGACCCGGTCTAACTCTTTTGTGCATAGAGTTTCACAAAAAACACTTGTTTGTGATTCTTGCTGACTAATAAATTTGTTTACCAGCATTAACATTTGACTAAAGTATGTGAAAACTTGAAATTTAATATGAAAATTTAAAAATAATAATAATAAAAAATAAAATATTATGGGGCTGATCCCCAGAAAGTGAGGAAGTGGATGCGAGACGAATGATTTTTTTTTATTTGGCCTTAATTGTAAACATACCAAACGTTTCATATCTGAATCTGAATCAAAAAGTAAACAAAAATAGTTCAACGAACTTTCAACCAATGACGTTGAGACACGGTCTGTTCACCAAATATGGGATAATTGCTGCCTTATATGGAATAAATGACCTTTGACCGTAAATATACAGCAGTCGCCATCTTTCGTGTTTGGCTACGTGTTCTTCCTTATTTTGTAATGGGAAAGTGAAGATCAAATGCAGGAAATGCGAGGAGTTGCCCTTACAGCGGCCAGCTTTGGCCTCACAATGGCCGTTGTAGGCCATGCATACTATCAGAAGAAGCAATTTTACCCATCAGTAGTGTATTTAACCAAGTCTAATCCGAGTATGGCGGTAAGTTTAGGTTTCAGCAAATCTATCACACTGACTGTCACTCATGCACTGTCACTGCACACAACAATTGTATACACTCATGCACTAGTAAGCTTACTAAAGTTTACTGCATTGTTAATTATAGCCCGAAACACCCTGTTCCTTCCTCACTAGGGCCATACGTACGAAAAAACGGGGCACGGCGAACTCACGTCGGGGTGATGACGTCACACTGACGGCATCTATTTATAGGAAGAATTCAAAACAAGGGCAGGCGACGATAATAGGCATATACCGATCGTTCATAGAGGGCGGTGCACTCACTCTGTAGCATTTGTAATTACGCATTTGGACAGGGTCGGCGCCATCTTGGATTCAGTTTTTCTCCACGTATTTCAATGGGCGGATGAATTTATTTTTTATTAGATATTCGCTGCATCTGTGATTGATCTATCGATATGACCTAGTCGGGATTATGCACTTTCAGTTTCTCACGCGTTTGAACGGGAATTGGATTGCGTACTTTTTCGATGTCTAGTGAGCAAATTTCTTCAATATTTTGAGAAAATGATGTCAAATTTTCTATTCTATATTGTTTGGTAATAATGTCTTTTGCCAATAGTATGTTTAAAGTTGTAATTTTGTGTTTTTGATCGCAAAGATCGGATATTTTCGTTCGATTCAATTCTGAACCCTTCGCAAGGGTGCCGATTTCGCAGAACTTTGACGATAATTTTGCCTTTTGGACACTAAAATGCATTCGATCCTTAATTTTGTTTCAACCGAGTCTTAAATTAGCAAGCACAATAAGGTTGGTACCACTTTTATATACATTGATAAAATTTTAAAGATTTTTTTTCAAGTTTCTAACCGGCGCAAATCGTTAAGTGTGTATTTCCCATTGACATCCAAAATGGGAAATACGAGTCTGATGGACATAGGAACGGCGTCCATGAGACTCAGCGAGTCTAATATGACCTGACCTAAAATAGTCCACACTTCCGTCATACAAATAGTCCGGCCCTGGAGAATGACTTGTGACGCGAAAGATTGAAGTTTGTGTGGAGCGTCATGGTAGTGATTTTTTGGTCGCAATTTTCCTAATTTTTTTCAGATTTTGAGGTTCCCCGCATTTACAAGCTATTAAACCGCGTAAAATATAATGTTTACTGAATCGAATCATGTATAACACATGTTTCTACATGTCCACGTTGTCGAGTTAGCATCCCTGTCGATAACAGTCACAAGTCTGGTCTTTTACATCCTCAAATGGGAATTCCCTCAAATGTGCTCAAAATTTACGAACACGCACCAAATATGCTTTGTTTAAGTCTCATCTTCATGTGAGGAATGGTAGGAAGTGGTATTTATCATGACTATATGTCTATATGAGAAAAAGTGGTATTTTATGTGTACCCTGGACCAGCTATGCTCAGGAGTCTCAGACCTTTGTACGGAGGACAGTGGAAATCGTAGTGACGGAGGTGTGAGTACCTCTGGCTATGTTAATTAAAGCCTACGGTATCAAATAGTCAAATACTATTGCACAAAACATCTTGCTGCACTATTGCTCCACCAATATCTTTCACACGTACGGTATTATGAATATGATATTAACATCAGGGCTATTTCATTATAAATGACACGTTCACAAAAATGGCTTTTATCATATCTGGTTGATATAATTAGGGTGATAATGCAGTGTTATTAACTTAATTCTAAGTATGCCACAAACTACAAGCTACATGAGCATTTTTACAGAATTCTGTCTATTTTTTGTATAAAAAAATTGCCAAAAGGTACATTTTTAACCCAATTTTGGAGTCCCATTTCATTTTGCCCATGTATTCTGAATTAATTCTTTGAAAAAATTAGGTACATTCTATGGCAATGTGCTTGTTGCAATGAAAATATGATATGTGTGGAACATCATGCAAGTTGAATGGTGAAAATTGGTGCAAAAATGTTAAAATTCCGTTGATTCTTGCAAAATTGGCATTTTATGTTAAATAAAAAAATGAGTGTCCTCTCCAATTCATGCCTCCATTTTTGTTAACATTAAAGAGGAAATATAAACCCTTACCCTACCTGTATAATCTGTGTTATATTACCAATTGATGGGACAGGGCACTGATTGAGGAATTCATTTATTTTACATACAGTAGACCACTTGTTCTTGATACCACAGTTCCGCGTCAAAAATTTGTCCTCTCCAGAACTGAAGTTAATTACTAATTGTTGTTGAAATAAGAAGGGTTATATCATAGAATGTGAAATTTGTAGAGGAAGAGTGGTCTTCCTTCTACCAAGGTGGCACATGATTTGGTATTTGTTGCATTTTTGCAAGCCTGTATCCACGATTCTGTTTGCAATTTAACAAATGTCCTCTCCAGCACAATTATGTCATTTCCATGAATTGGTAAACAAACTAAAAAATAAAAATGTCAAAGAGCCAAACCTACAGGAAATTTTTGCATTTTATTGCAAATTATGCTTACAAACCACTTTAGTGTTCAAATTATTGTCCAGTTGTTGAGAACACATATGATATTATTCTGCATTGAACTTCGGTTAGCTAAAAATTGCAATATTCCTAATTTAACCAGAATATTAACCCTGTTTGTAGTGGATTTTAAATGCTGGGGATCTTTTATGCAATAATATTGATAGTTTCTTGTTAATGCAGCTATTTCTAAAGTTAAAGTATGCTTTATTATGTGTTAAAAATGTGTCCTATCCAGAACAAATGACACAGGAGGGTCTTTTATTTTAGGTTTTCCATGACTAGTACAACAGATTGACGCAGAATACTAAATTATGCATCAGTGTAGCTATTGGGCAGGACAAAATGACTATTTCATGAATTTTTCATGTGAAGATAAAGTTTATCCTTAAAAATATGTAGTAATTTTGCACCATTTATCTGGATTAGTATCAATTTACTAATTGTTTTATATTGAAACTGGCATATTTAAGACACTGAAGTGTAAAGGAACATACAACAATTATTACAGACTAAATATGAATAAGTATGAACCCAATGTTGGTTACATATACTCTTTCAAAGTTGTGTATTAAATTGTTTAATAAAATGTCCCCTCAGACGGCAGCTATGTTTTACACAGCAAAAATTCAATTTAATTTTTTAATGGTTCCTGAGGGTTTGACGCTCTAATATTTTGAGAATTATTGACACACCATCTGAAATTTGAAATGATAATGAATTTGCATGAAATAAATGAGTTTGAATTTTGACCCCTTTTGGGACTCAATGTTGTCATTTATAATGAAATAGCCCTCCAGCAGAAAGATTCAAAGAATGCATTGCAACTTCCATTGCTTTACACAGTGTCATACTAAAATTGCACTTCAACAAAATTTGCTCTGTCCATATTTCAACATGAAGAGAATATAAAACATTTGTTGCAAAAAATGTCAACACTGACAGACCGAAATTCGATCGCAACATACTCTCGAATGCATTAACTATAGTATGCAAATTCGGAGGTAGAGTTCTCGAGTAACTTTTACCAAAAACATGATTGGCTAAAATGACATCGGGTCACATACCAACCAGTTTGTAAATTGAAAGCCAAGATGGATGCAATCAACTACATGTATTTATTCATGAGATTTTCAAATGTTAATGAATGAAAATGAACACAGCATGTCATTTATTGGTTTTAGATGTAATCACACATGTATGTCTGATGATTCCAGTCACCTCTGTGTAGGGGGCGTTGTCAATGTAGGCGTTTGTCTCACTGTGTTCACTGAAATTCTCACTGGACATAGTCTTATTTTGATTTGTGAAATCTTTATTGAGGGATTTAAACTACTTCAGTGGCAAGCACTGCTTTCCAAGCAGGCCCTCATACAATAATATTTTCAACATTTTTACAGAATATTTACAAAATAACATGATATTTAAAATACATACAAAAATATCAATAATAAGTAGGCCTATGATAGAAAATAAATGCATCCCAAGTACATGAACGATATAAATCGAATAGTACATACAATATAAAAATAAATGATTATGATTTATTTCGAGTTGACACGGTACACATGCAATATGGAGAAAACATCAAAATGATCAAACATGAAAAGTTGCTAAAATTAAAAAAAAAAATTCCTCAGAAAAGGAGATTTCTTCCCTGTCTATCATGTTGTAATTAACTTGTTTACCACAGGTATGCCAAATGGAGTTCATATTAACCATTTATCACTCTTTCTTATATTGCAGGTACTTTATGTTCAGGCATTTGTACTTGTTATACTCATGGGAAAACTTTTCAAGAAAGTATTTTTTGGCCAACTCAGAGCTGCAGAAATGGAGGTAAATTTTTTATTTTATTTATATTAATTATAAAGATCAAAATATTCCAAATATCATGCAATCATAATCTGATTTAGTAAGAATCAGCTACAAAGATCTAGGTGCATCTAGATTTTGATGACAATTTGAAGCCAATTATAGTTTGATCAGCTTACAAACGGCGGACCTTGTAACATCGTGGATTAATATCAATATATTTTATTTTGAGGATTGTCTTGTGACATCTGTCACATCTCTCACCAGAAGCATCACAAATTATTAATTCAAGTGCTATACTTGTGTCTACATTCTTTAACATGCACAATATAGATCAGATAGGTCAACTGTATCACTCTTAACGTGAGTCTACTCTTCAGTGTAGTGGTAAAACCTAATACAATTCCTGCCAATTACAAGCTGATCAAAATATAGTGAGATATTGATTTGCCAACATGTGATGTAAATTTGAATACTAGATTTTACACAGTATTTGGCAGATTGTGTACAATCATTTGGGGGTGCATTGATCAGAACTTTGTTTGTATGGGTGCTTTGGTGTTTGCCAGCAAACGAGGACACACTGTCACACACACTCGTTTTTCAATGGGGGACCGTCTTTGGTTCAAGAAGGTCTGCAAAGGACCGCAGGTGCAATTGCATAAATGTATTTGCGAAATACATCTTCTGTCGTACGTGCGATATAACGTCCATATTTGTTAGGTAAAATTCCATACACACAAAATACATGCATAAAAATGGTGGGAAAACATGCTTGGTATGTCGCTTGAGTACGGATCAGATAAACACGCTTGCATAGTCCTAAACAGCGTCCAAGTTTTGAGGCGATTACACATGGGGGTGTGTGGAGGGGTATATAAGTATGTGGGGGTTGTTTAGTGGAATGTGTCATTACCATCATCCAGCTGTTTGTTTATAATAGATATTTTGATCTCAGGTTATACATCATATTTGCAAGTACCTGTAATAACCCTCTTTATGGTGTCTTTCTTTTTCAGCATCTGATAGAAAGGTCTTGGTATGCAGTAACAGAAACATGTTTAGCCTTCACTGTTTTACGAGATGATTTTAGTCCTCGTTTTGTAGCCATGTTCACATTACTTCTGTTCCTGAAATGTTTTCATTGGTTAGCTGAAGATAGGGTTGATTATGTAAGTAGATTTGATGTACTAATACTAAGTATCTATAATTTCATTCAAATAAGATCAGCAGACAGTATGTTAGTCAATTGAGTGCCTATTATGTCCTAGAAACACTGTCGGCAAAACATAGGCCTAAACACTTAGTACCACCAGTTTGATTTTCATCAGAGACCCGGCCATCATAAATTTTGAGAGCAAAATTGCGACCCCCAGGACAGGACGCAATTTTTAGAAAACAACAATTTCAAGACAAATTAGGTGAAAGATTCATGTAGATCTACTAGTAGTTGGCACATCATTTTATTGAAAGTACATGAACATTCAACAGCTAATTTCTGTGATCTGCTGTCAATCAATTCTCTAATAATGTTACTTTAATATCCCATTCTCTGTCAAATGGAGAACTGTTAAGGGTCATTATATTACCGTAGTGTATTAAATATTTGCCCTTGGTTCTTTATGCTGCGCCATGTTAAAATGTTATAGCTGTTTTCTTCTTTTAAAATTAAGTTATCACATACAGATACAGGTCCCATATAGTATCTATCAATTAAAGGTATATAATGTAAACCATTCAAATATAACCCAATGACCCCAAGAATAACAGCTCAAAAACAATTTTTCTGTACACCAATATGGAAGTAAAAGCAAAGATTTCTGTCCATTAAAATAAACAGTTTATCAAAATACTTTGTAAATGAGACTCATTACATTGTGTATTGATATAGATTGTGCGTAATGCTTGACTGGTGCACGATTATGTGAATTTTGTATGAGTTAGGACTCTATTAATGTGTGTAGTAACAAAAAGAGAATAAGTTTTGCCAATTATAAACCGAACAAACTAAAGTATTGAATCCTGCATCGTTCTTTCATATTGGATAGACTAGAGCCTCAAAGTGGCAATAGAATTATATCACTCCACACAATGTTGTATTGGTTCAATTCCCATTCATGTATGCGGCCAGTTCGGGGTACTACCCTCAAACTTAACGACTGACTGATTGACTGTGCAAGTAGCGTAAGCCCTATTTGATCATCAAATATGTAGTTCTAAATTATTTATGTTGTTTTTCCTTCAGATGGAGAGAGTCCAGTTATTTCATTGGTATTTCATTTGAGAGTGTTATGTAAGTGTTTTATATATAAATTTTGAAAAATAAAAATAAGCGAATTGAATGTAAAAAAGAAAAATAATTCCCACTTTCTATAGCAAGTAGCAAGAAACAGTGTAAGGCCATTTATCATCCAGAGTTGGTATCTGTTGATGCAATGATATTGCTAAGCCTTATGTCCAGCTTTGGCTGAAACATAATGTGTGTGGGCGTACACGATAAGAAGAAGACTCAGTGGGGAATGGCAATGTTATACAAGTTGTGTAACATTAGGCCCAAGATGACCTGGTTTTAAGTCTGATTCCTTACCTAATGTGTCAAAGATGGGCTATTCTAGTTGAAATCCATATACCCCCTATGGAAGACATAATCATAATCTCCACTTAGGTAGTGTGAATTTCAAATAGAGTTACCTTAATGGGTGAGTCCATTTGATATTTACACCCCATGTGTGGGAGATAATTAAGTCATGTCTTCCATGGGGTGTAAGGATTTCAGCTTGTAGCCCAATCTAGATGAACCATGGAGGTCAAAATTAATGAAAGGCAAACTGAACTTTGTAATATCAAATAATTACCTTTGTAGTTTGTTTTTGATGTATACATGTAGTGTAAAATGTTATTTTCAAAGATGATAATTTTGTTCTTTGTGTTTTGTTTCAGCACTACTATTGTTTTTAGCTCTTGTAGATGCTGCCTTCATCAATTTTGCATATCATAGTACTTTAACAAAAGGCGCTTCTGTACAGTTAGTTTTTGGATTTGAGGTGAGTAAAGATAATTCTGAACAGATTTGAAGATTTGTTCTTGAGTCAGTGAAACAAGACAAGACTCCTTTTCCACTCCAAATTTGGCAATGTATACATGCTCCTTTAGTCTACATTGCACTACTGCTGCTCAAACAAATGTAAAAGATACATGGCAGTTGGGCATTAAGAAGAGCATTAATAAGTGGGAGAATATGGCAAACTATAGTACTGACAAAGGGCCTCTCAATGAAAGCCAGAAGGGTAGTGGGTGATAGACCAGTAGCTGCCACAGTGTAAAAGGCACCTTGCACTTCTCCCAGTAAAAATCACATAGAATTTGTTAGAGCCAAAAGTAGCAGAGTTGGCCAGTACTATTTTAGTTTGTCGCTTATGAAGGGTCCAGGTAGTGTACCTTCAAATTATTTGGCAATATTTACAGTGTATTTCTGATCAATCATTTACTGGTAATGTCCGAATCATTCAATTGCTTATATCAATGTTTTGCTCTGTACTAAGAAATGTTTAAAACACTATACTTCAAACACTGTTTAGTGGCTAGTTTGATTAAAAAAATTTAAACAAAATAACTTGATGACAAATTTCTGTTTTTGTTTTCAGTATGCCATACTTCTTAGTATCATAATCAATGTGTTCTTCAAGTATATTCTACATACTATAGATCTTCAAAGTGAGAACCCCTGGGAAAATAAAGCTGTTTATATGCTCTACACAGATCTTGTTATGGGTAAGTTGTTGTTTTCATTATAAGTATACTTAGAGATACATTGTAAACATACTGAAGTAAAAGCTACAAAATGTAAATGTTCATTGAAAGGGTAATATTTTATTCCTAGATCTCTATTCTGTCGAAAATTACCCATACAGGTGTTGCCAAAATAGGTGTTGTTTTGTGTACGAACTGAATTGAAAAAATAATCTTGACTCTAACTCATCCGCAAAAATGTTTATTGTGCCGTGGAAGGCACAGTCTGAGATGAATGGAAAACTGGAATGTGTGATATAAAGTATATCAACAATTAACTAACATCCAAAGTGTGATAGGTTGTAGCATGAAATGAACCACTTTTTTTTGAACAGGCTAATTACAGGGCAGGGTGCAGCATGAATATGACTAATTGTTTGTTTTCTGTTTGTTTGTTTTTTGTTTATGTTGACAGGTTTTATCAAAGTGTTTTTATATACTGCTTTTATGGCTATCATGATCAAAGTACATACATTCCCACTGTTTGCCATCAGGCCTATGTATCTTACTATGAGGTGAGTGTAACTGTCATTCAAGTCATAATGATTACCAGCTCCTTCAAAAAGGAAGCATCACACATGTAGTATCATATCTTACTAGTTACGTATACAGTATCCTCCTGGAACATTCAGAGAAGACACTAGGATCTCATACACACTCATCTTTCTGGGCTCAGTTCACTAACTTAATGTATGTTTTTTCACATCAAGTATGACCTTTGAATGCATGAGATACAAAAATGAATCTTAAACCTGAGGTCAAATTTGAGTTATGCTCCTCCTGGCAGCACCTACCGCTACTAACTTGCGCCGACCAAGTTCCGCCGGGCGTACGTCCGACAATGTGAACACAACTTATGTCATAGCGAGTTTTGTTGGATTATCAAATCTGTTGTTGTTTTAAAGAGACATGTTGAGTTTTAAAACATTTGTGCATATTTAGTTTTATGGTCACCCTATACACATTTCATTTCAAAAGTTAATTTTGAGGTAAAATCAGATTTGCTAAGATTGAACAGGGGATCTTAACCATCAAAGCTATTGCCTTTAAAAAATGATAGTGGAAAAAAGATAATTCATTTGAAATAGTTGAACTAGATTTGGGTTTTAGTTTCCAGTGTTGTATAGGTAGACAATGTACATTTTATTTCAAAGTTTTAATATATAAGTATATAAGTTTTATTTGTACAAATAAATCAAATATTATTCTTGCATTACAGGTCTTTTAAGAAAGCGGTGAATGATGTGATTATGTCAAGAAGAGCAATCAGGAATATGAATACATTGTAAGTAGAATCCTAAGAAGCTAACATGCAGTGTGTAACCTTAACTAAATACAGGGTGCTGCCAACATGTTCAAGGAGTTCTTTAGTCTGAAGACAAAACAGAGACAACTCACAGCATTGGCAAGGAAGCATATGATTTCAATATTCAATTGCACTACCAAGTTTCAACAAAAGTAATTGAGAGTTTGTAGCTATGTCCATATTTAGTAACATTAATGGGTTACTATACAGCAGGTTTTTATGTTTGAAGTTTGAAAATTAATTTTGTCAATTTCTTATCCAAGTGATATTTCAATGTATTGTACTTTTTGCAATCATCAGGTACCCAGATGCAACTCCTGAAGATCTGGCCACTACTGACAACCTATGCATCATCTGCCGAGAAGAGATGGTCACGGGCTGTAAGAAACTTCCATGTAGTCACATCTTTCACACAAGCTGTCTTCGCTCCTGGTTCCAACGTCAACAGACTTGCCCACGTGCCCGTATGGATGTATTACGGGCACCTGCAGCACAACAACAACGACAGCAGCAGCAACAACAACAGAATGGTGCAGCTGGACAGCAGCAGCAACAGCAACAAGGTCCTCAGGGTAAGAATTATATGTATCATTTTATTTCATGCATAGATTAATAACACATAGGTTGGAATATTCCATGGCTGTGCTGTCTAAGCGTACTTTAATTCAGCTGACGCCATTACAGCGTTCAGACCTGGCGACATCGCTCATCTCATGTGCAAAGTTTCTTTTGTGTACGCTCGCGCTATTTGCACTATTTTTGAGTTCGCACACGAAAACCTGACTTAGCGTCGACCCCCACAGGCAACATGCCCACATTCTGCGGCATGATTTCATGAAAGTATAAGTATAAAATATATATAAATATAAGTATAAAATACAATGTATGGTATTGCAAATTTTTAAGTGGTAGGACAATGTTAAATTGCATGCTTAGGCAAAAAATAAGTTGTGTCTCGCGAACATTTTGCAAAAAAGCAAGGTGCTACAAATGTATGCTTTGTTTTAGGAAAAGGCTAAGTGCTATTAAATTTTGTTTTTCGTCCACTATTTTTTAATAACAAAAAAACAGACTATCAAAAACACTCAGCGCATAGAGCTACATGCTGGGATGGCTTTTACATACATATACATGCATGTTTGAGAGATAAAACTTTTTACATGTTACTTTAATATTGGAAGTTAATTTTAATCAAAATGCCAATCGAGTTTATGCAATTCAATTCAAGCACTCTATAGTCTTTTAGTAATTTCTTGATTCTTTTGATCGTACCTTAAAATAATGCACTGTCAATTTAAACACACTGACATAATATATTTCATACTTTTATTTAACACAGGTATGATGCCCCCATTCCCAGGTTATCCCTTTTGGATGCCTCCTTTTCAACCGCCTGGTGCAGGAGGTCCTATGGCATTCCATCCAGGAGCTATGCCACCTGGCTTTCCACAACCCCCTGGAATCAATGGTCAGCAGCCTGCCGGTCAGCAACAAGCAGCAGCTGATCAGACTGGAGATGACCAGCCAGATTCTGGAACTCAACCTGCTAACTCATCAGGTAAGAATATTTGAAAACAGTTTACTTTGTGCCTTGTGCCTTATGCCTGAGACATTTGGACCTATTCAAATGTCTAAAAACTTTGATCAATCTATATTCAGGGTCGGAATTCGTTTCACAGTGCGAGGATCAATCTTGATTCTTGCAGAATAAATTTGCGGGAATCATTTGATTCTCGCAAATCAACTTCTGTGTAAACTACAAACGTTTGCGAGAATCAACTTTGATTCACGCAAATCTGTTTACAAGAATCTTTACGAGCATCAATTCACAGATTCACGCCGAAATTCTGACCCTGTATATTGTCAACATTTCATGTTCTGCCTGTTCTACATGATCAACTACTTAAGCCTTCAAAATTATGATAATTTTACTTGTTGTTCATGTTTGTCAAAAACTTGACAATAAGATAAGGCTATCAGAGGGACAGGCTTCAAATGTGAGGTATAATTTGCATGCTACTTTCCAGCTGTACACATATTTTAACAATTTGGTTTCAAATGTCAAGGGGAGATGCAAAGATTTTGATTTTGATCACTTAGTGTGAGTACCTATTTGACCATAGAAATTTGTGTTTTTCCTGTTTAAGCTCAAGCACCTTTTTGTGGGAAAGCCATAGTTCTTTGCCAATAGTGTTTGTTTTTGTTGATTTATTAAAGTATGAATTTTTATTGCTTCCTTAATCAGCCTAAATTTCTTGTTTCCTGCAACAGGAAATTTGAAAATTTACAAGCTTTCTGATCAAAATCTGCATCAGATGTATCTATTTCTGGCAGAAATTAAAACACATATAAAACTTGCAAACATGAAAAGAAAGAAAGAAGTGGTTGAGAGTGATGAATAAGCATATGTGCCACCCAATATGCGGGATAGGATAGACTACAGCTACATCCTGCTTATACTGTTAGTATTCTATATTTGTCAGAAGTGCTTGATTTCAGGATAATAACTCATAGTTAATTGTTATATGTTGGGTAATATCTGTTGGATCTTGTGCAGAATTGTAAATGTAATATATACATGTGCAGTGATTGCATTTAGTTTATCAAAACTTCCAGGATGTGGTATGCAACTAACAATTCTGTGGTAATGCAACTAACAATAATTCTTTGTGTTTGCTTGTTTCCTTGTCTGCAGCTTCAAGTCAATCTAGTAGCACAACGACAACCACAACAACTACATCACCTTCATCATCAACTCTACCCCCTCCCCCTGTATTCCCTCCATATCCTGGCAGCACAGCAGGGCAGACACCACCCATGCCAGGTGGGATGCCGCCCCCATTTATGCCCCCACCACCATTCATGTTTATGCCCCCATTTGGTAAGTAGGAATTTGATGTGAAGTATTAAAATGAAAATTCTTAAGTAGCCGTTTTTCTCAAAACATATTTGTGACACGATCAAGGGAAATGTTAAAATTCTTTTGTTTTATATTGTTTTCAGCAATTGATAAATTGATGTAACTTCACAACGAAAAGTCATATCAACATGAGGTTTTCAGTTTCTGAAAGCTCTAAATGTCCTCTTTAGAAACATATGCAAAACTCATTTTCGACCAGGGTCGACATGTGACTCGTTCACCTTGATCATGTCACATCTGTTTTTTAAGCAAGCTATTACAATATTTTTTAAAGGTTGCAATTTGCTAGTACAACTAATGTTTCATGTACATTGGGATATTCAATTTGAACCCACAGGAAGATTTCAGTTTTTTATTATTCCAGATCCAGCGGTTTTTATTTAAAAAGTGGTAGATTAAGGTGTGGAGATATAATTTTAGGCAAGATTGTACAAATTTCCACAATTTTAACTGGAATTTGAACAGAAAAATTACAAATATTTCCAGCTGGATTGAACCTAAGGTACTACTGGAATTGTGATGGCTGTGAAATCTTCCACAGGGGGTATGTGGATTTTCAATGTAATATCCCAATAATTCTTTTGAAACTCACCATGGCAAATTACAATCACTTTATTAATATTATTAGAAAAGCCGTCAGCTTTGAAGTAAATCCCTGGATTGAACTTTGTGACAATGTCTATGCAAGCTTAATAAGCAGAAACAGATCATTTGAGAAGCCTGTGTAGGCAGCACACCGACAGATGAAAATTGCAAATCAAATTTATTCACCTGAATATGTAAACAAATTGTATGTGGTTATTTCTCCTAACAGGTGTGCCACCCCCGATGCCACCACCCAATTTCTCTGGTATGTCAGAGGATGAAATCCGTGCAATGGAAGGTAACGAGAGAAGACACTTAGAAGCCAGAATAGAATGCCTTCGTAGTATACACTCATTACTAGATGCTGCTATGGTACAGGTTCAGCAGTATACTACTGTTATCAACAGTTTAGGGTAAGTTAATTAATCATCAAAAAAAGGCTCATACCACCATGTTCACATTTTGCAGTTGTTTACCTCTGGTATATTTTGCTACATTGTATGTGCCCCTCAAACAAGTTGTATAATGAAAGACAGAGATAAAAAGACTAAATTGCGACTGATGTCATCTGTCAATCAAAATCAAGCATGGTTTGTTTACAAGTGTCTTGATGATGAGTTTGAGTTTCTGAACACGGCGGTAAAACAGGGCGTCTTATTGTCAATTTTGCACCTTCAAATGCACAAACCATCTCAAAAGTTTGGTCTCTATCGTAGGAAACTTTCTTTCCTGAAGGCACCATGTCAACAATGCCTAGAGAAGTTGCTTTTTGCCTGGTAAAAGTATGTAATTTTTCGCCATTTTCAGAGATTCCTTTTCTCCGATCAGCACCAGATGAATCAACCTTCCTTTTACGCGCTATTAACCAATCAAGGGTCATTGGGAATTTGATTGACAGTGACGTCAGACGCGATTTAGTCTTTTTTATCTGTCTTTCATTATAGTGGCTTCAAGGTTTTGAATGAACTTAAAACATTGTCATTATCTAAAAAGGTTAAAACTTGTTACAATCTTTATTTGTGAACATATGTTTGAAATGTGTGTTGCCAAACCAAAGTACTAATTCTTTTATTATTGTTGATTTCACCTCGCCAGTTCAACAGTCCCAGCGCCACCTGCTGCCAATTTATATCCCCAAGCCAATACAACTACAGTCTCTTCAACAACTACCGTTCCAACTGCAAGTGCCACTTCACCAACAGCTGCTAGTCCCACATCTGAAGACAATGCTGCAGAAGCTGTTGATAATAATGATAGTGATGCAGAGAGTAAAAACCATTGAAAAAGGCAAAGGACTCATGTGCAGGTAAAATGTTATGAATAACAAAATTTGTGAAGTCATTACTCTTTTCATGGATAGCTATAGCTCCTCCTCATCCAAGGGTCAAGGTTCAAGCAGACTGACTGATCTTGGTAGACTGTGCAGTATTATACAAATACTATGTGGTTAGGGAAAAATATAGCAAACTATTTTCCATCACCCTGATTCCAGAGGGTGAGGGGTGATAGGCGTGTAGCCAGTACTCCGGACATACCTGCCTGTGCGGGGACAAAGTCCAGAATTAAATAAATAAGAATGAAACCTAACTACACAGGGAGTGGGCACAACTAAAGATTTGCTTCATTTTGGGGGAAGGAAGTGGAAGTCACTTTTGATGTACTCTTTTTGAGCTTGTTCCATTGTTTCCAACCTCCTTTACAGATCTGAGCCAGCTGGAAGGTGCTGTCGGTTACACTCCCCCAACAGAAGGTGAACTCATTCCCGATGCAGAAGAACCAGAAGAACATGATCATCAGGAGATTAGACGTCGAAGGTTACAAAAACTTGAAACCGATGAGACATAGCACACGCTGTTATTTTGTAGAGTGCATAATTTTTGGCTTACAAATATATGTTCACTAGGCTTCATTGATATTATCATGAGATTTGTTCTTTCACATATATGGGAACTTTGTCATATCTGTGTTGGTAAAGATAGGGCAAAGCTACATTGTAGCCCAGGACGGAAAAAATTGAGGACTAAAAATGTGACCTTTGACATTTGTGAAACAAATTAGTCAAAAGAAAATGTCTATAGTCTCTGAAGTTCAGAATTGAAAATTGTATAAATTATATTTTTCACATTGGTGGTAATTTATTGAAACTGCCTCAAAAAAGGCAATAATGGCAATTGGCTGATGGTCATATGTGGTGCAGGGGAGACCTAATAAGCCAATCTATTTTTAAGTTTCATGTGCCAATCAATGTGTGGCATCCAAAGATATTTTGTTAGAACATGGACATTTTTGAGCATATTTATGTAATTTTCATGATATCAATCATGCATATATGGTCTATGTATTGACAATTTAGTACTTCTAAAATGAGATTACATGTTCATATCAGAACAAATAATTGGCACAAAAATCTCAAAGTTTGGTACTCTAAAAGTGGTAGTCTTCACTTGACTATCTGCAACAATTAAAAATATTTTGCTAGTTTTAAATTCACCAATAATGTTTTGCACATAGACTTGGGCCCAGTCCATACTTTTTATTTGACATCAAATATAGGCTGCAACAAGTATTTGTTATTCAATCTATTTCCATTCTGTTTCCTTACATTTCTAACAAATGTGCGATGATGTAAAATTGATACTTTATATTTCATCAGATCTTTGATGTATGTCAGCAAATATTCATTGGGAGATGAATTGAAAGAGATTGATGAGTAACAAATACACAAATATTTGTAATAAACTTGCAAATGCAAATTTTCAGCTAGAAAATTACCACTTTTGCAGTATGTAAAATTACTTAAATTTGGGTTTATTGAATGGGACATTAGATTATTTACTCTCATGTATGAGAGAATATACATGTGCCTCATAAAAATGTTTTAAACAAACCAATTCCAAGTTTGAAATACCTCTGCACTCTTGTATCTGAAAGTTGACAACTTCAAGAAACTTACCAAGTTTATTTCATTCCCAAATTAATGTTACAGTGATCATAATTTGATATAGGCTTCCAGTCTTTGCATTTTTTAACCAAAAATGCTTCATCTTGCATTGTTCTAGTTTGTAAAATTGTTCAGAAGCGTTTGGTCAAGTATACATATTTAAACAACTCAAAAAGAACCAAGGTATTTTGGGTGTGTGTTTATGTCTTCCTTGAGGGTATTCTTTGCAGTAGTGTCAGAGTTATTGGCATGAACTACTGTGAAAACACAACGCAGGAATATAATCCTTTCATATGTTGGTCAGTTCCAAAAAACAACCAATTAGAAATTGGCCAAGTGTGAAAAAATTAAGCATAATAATGTCCATTTTCATAGTACATGTAGTGGCAAAATGCCATAGTTTGTACTTCCTCTTTTGAACACATGAAGATAAACAGTAAAAAAGGCAAAAATTACTTTCACTTTTAATAGACCTATATAGAAGGTGTATTCAGCAGTAAATAAAAGACTTTTTTCAGTTGATTAAAATAGGTTTTCATGTTATTCTCCATTTACATTGTATTGCTGAGTGCCACATCGCACGAGGCACTGCAGAATCATTAGTTTTTAAGTTGTCATGCATTGCATTTTGATTCTTATGACAGTACAAACTTACACCAACTCTGAAAATATGGTATCTCACTATCTGTGTATTTGCTTGTTTCTGTATGTATTTAGCACTGTTGTTTATAAATGTTGCTTCGGGTTCTTTTTATCATGATGTTTACGAGATATTTTAACTGTAACATGCACCAAATGTAGCATTTTATTATCACAAAGTTTGAAGTAATAACTGTCTCAAGGTGAATATTATTGTCTTCTGTGCCCCTCCCTCATATTAATGATCAGAATTGTAATTTTTCTCTATTTTTGAGAATGGTTGCATCGCAAGGCTCCCCCGTGGCACAAGTAAAAGAAAGCCACCATAATGGCTTTCATCTCTTACTGCATGAAGTTAATCAGGAGTGGTCTCATGGCACTTGAGGAAACTTTCCCACCCAGTTTGTTATCCTACCTTTCCCCCATCAGAGTGTCAACAAGGTTGAAGTCTTTATAAATGGCTTGATTGGGGCTCGAAAATATTGAGAGAGAAAAAAATCAGGACTCAGTGGTGATTGAACCCCGGTCGCTGGATTACCGGTCCAGAGCTTTACCAGTCGGTACTCGGGCAATCTCAACTTTATTCCCCATGATTGATAACTCTCTCATTGTGTCTCAGCGGCCAAGATGAAACCTGTTTGCTATGTTTTGTTCAACTAGTAATAGGCAAAGATTAGTTTTGTTAATGCACATTTATAAAGTCCTAACTTAATGCACTTGTTTAAATTCATTGTGTGTGATTATTCCAAGGCTGTACCATAACACCTACCAATACACCAGTGGCAGGTAACTTTGTTGTTGTATGGAGTTTTCCTGGGGGAATTTCAAAAATGCCCTTCTCGTGTATAGCATGGAGCGAGTTCACGTCGATGTGAAGTAATCCAAATGTTTGGTTCAGTTTGATATTATTAAATGATCAACATTTAGTTTACTAACTTCTGTAGTCTGGCCAAACTATTTCAATGTTTGGTACAGCCCTTGGTTGATTCATTGAGGGGCAAACTATTGTATATGAGTGTATTCTCAATTATGGTCATGTTACTGGATCCATCAGTTTTTAAGCCATGTTGTTTGAAAAGTAACACTATTATTGTAGAGATTCTGTGGGCTTTTAACATGTTATGTGTGGTACTTTTGTATGTCGAAATATGAAAACAATTATTTGTGATTATTTTGGTCAGACATCGAGATCAAAAGAGCTGTGAGTCTTAATTTGAATTCAGTGGTCATGTCCAAGATTAATTTCTCAAGAAACTGTTGTGTGGGTGGTCCAATTGTAACAAATGGTGTTAAAATTGAGACCCATAACCCAAACATCCTTGATCCAACAAGCAATTGTGTGTGTCACATTGGCCCATAGAACAGCACACAACTTTCGGGCAAAGTTTTTGTTCATAAAACAAAAGATATTTGGGGCTGAAATTTTCACTGTGGTTATGAGATAAATATGAGCTTTCACCTGATACCAAAATCTGCATTTTGATGGAGTTAAGTGTGGGGGTGGAATCAGTTAATCAATCTGGTTGCACACTTTTGTGTTACCTACTAAAGTGGTCTTGTTGGAAGTGTTACAATATGTCTGGGTGATAACCAGAGTAATCTGAAATGTCAGTTTGTGAATATGTAAACTTTCAGTTGATACAATGCACAGGAATGAAACTTGGAACAAAGTAAATTTTGTAAAGATTATTTATGTTGAATTACTGTATATAAAATAAAATTTATGGAAACTTCATCATCTGTCAAAGTATCATTTTTGTGTGTACCATATTTGGTTCTTGGTCACTTTCAGGGGTGATGAAATCAAGTCATTATTATGTTTTGATGAATCCAAGTGTGTGAAAATATTGGATCCAAAACATAATAATGATAAAATTAGATGCTTTACGCCCAATATTTATTGGTCTCATTACGAGTTTTAAAATATTGGACTCGACTACGTCTTGTTCAATATTTTTAAACTCATAGCTCGACCAATAAATATGGGCTCAATCGATCCAATTTTATATCATAATTGGGAATTAATACATAAAAACATTACACAGTATATCTGAGATTTTATAGACATTCCAGTTTTTGCTGTACAGGTGCATTCCTATGACAGCATTGATTGGGTCGAGTAATAAGAATGCAGTATTGGACATGTGTGAACCCACAGCAGCTGAAAGGTGTATTCCAATATGCTTTGTGGTACAATAATAAAAGAGCATGTTGCAGAGAAAACACAAAATCCCTTGCCTTGACTTTCAATTACTCAAATCAAAGGTGCTTAGAATTGTGTTAAAAAAATATGACACCCAAGTAATTGTGAAACCATTCATAGCTGATTGCTCTCAACATTTAAGCAGCTCTGATTTGTTTTATAATGCATTTTCTATTTCAATGGAGAATGCAAACCCACTGCAATGCATGGTGGGATACTCCTTGCAGCTGTTGTGTGAAACGGTGGAGGGGCGATGTGAAATGGTGGAGGGGTGGGGGAACTTGACATTGACATGGGGTGTCTATCATCCATGAATATGGACTTCCAAAATGCACCCTAAACATGAGCATTGATTTGAAAACAAGTACTGTATGACAGTGTCATTTCTATACCTATTAAGTATTGGCATTACCCTATTCCTAAGCAAGTATCAATTTTCTGGACTCTAAACCAGTTATTTGAAACACAAATTACAACTGGAAAATCATTCTAAATTTTCTCATAAATTCAGAAATGGCCTTGTTTCATACATTTTTATTTCCTTATAGTAGGGATAACCATCAAAATTTCATGTTGTCCCAATTACTACAAAAGATTGGTTTCTGGATAGAACTTATCAACAGAAGTATTTTGGTGGATAAATGGTCAAAATCGGTCAAAAACTTTTGAATTATGAATTTTAAAGTTTCCCATTCTGACCGGTCATTGGAACGAAATAAAATGACATGGTCCAAAAATAGCAATTGGGAGCAAAATTGGCATAAACATATATTTACCTTTATATATTTCTTTATTTTAACATATATACAAACATGAAACAAGCATATTGTGAAAGTATCAAAGGGGTTTCTTATGAAATGGCACTTTACTAGTCAATGGCATAAAGTATTTTGTCAAACCGAGGCATTGAAATCATGCATTTAGAGAACATTTGCCAAAAATCATCCAAGATGGCTGATATGGCACAAAATCAAAATTGCACTTAGTCTAGGTGAACTTTTTGTTCACAACCAAAAATTTCAATGTTATTGGGTTTAATATGACCAATTAGTAGGTGTATGCAAACAAAATCTTAAAGTGTCATTGAAGGTCATTGACTCGTTCACAACAATATAGGTATGCACTTCACTCATCATGCTCATGCACCTCTAACAAAAGGTGCTGGTTCCCGTAGTATTCTTCATTCAAACCAATTCAATGCATGACCTCGGAGTCACCTGCATGACTTTCGCGGGCTATTTTGAAACAGTTATGGTTGCACATTCAGGTATTTCTTTTGAAAGTTCTAAACAAGGTATAGCCAGCAGCAAGTTGTAGATGGTATAGGCCTAAATATAAGAAAACGTTTAGGGTTGAAATCAGGTGAAAAATACATCGAATGAGCACGAAACTTCACATTTATGTTCAGAAAGGTGTCTTCTTAGCATGATTCGAAAGGAGTATGGAAATTCCAAAGGGAAGCTATTGATTTAATTTGTAACTCGAGATCTACTTGTTCATATTTTTTCCTTTTTACAGAGGGTATGATAGAGGTATTACTGTCAACTCTGCCAAATTACAGCTCAGTAGGCCACATTTTTCACCTGATATTATTAATCTGAATATTTTGTGCCATTCTTGAGCAGTGCTGAACTCAGCCACTGGCAATTAAACGCACTGTGGCGATGGACCAATTTTGACTCGCACTTATAGGAAAATGAAATAAGTTGTGTTGCTGTAATTTGCAAGATAGTTACAAAATATAATTGGCATTCACTTTCCCAATTTTTACAGAAAAATATTGATAAATAAAAGAATGAGATCAATTTAGAAATGTCTGTGCAAGCAGTGCACAGTTGAGCTCCTTGCATGTCTATGGGAGCGTTCTAATCAAGTTGATGGTTCATTGGTCATCCCTACTTATAGGACCCATAATGCTGTTATTCATCAGATTTATTGAGCAAGACCCTTCTCAAGTTGCATGCTTTAGATGCCCTACTCGTGTTACATACTGTAAAAGTCAATATTTTCGCGAGAAGATATTTTCGCGATTTTGTTAATTGCGCGAGAATTAAATTTCGCGGTTTTGATATTGATACAATAGAAACCTAATGCAAAAAGGTTATTTTTGTGAGTTTTTATATTCGCGATTTTATGTCCACTCGCGAAAGTTACATACAGTGGTTTGATCTTGAAAATGATCCCTTTTAAGTGAATTTTTGTTCAGATTCCCTGGGTGTGAAACAACACAGTAATATCATAAATGAATACAAGTACTAGAATTTTTGTTCAGATTCCCTGGGTGTGAAACAACACAGTAATATCATAAATGAATACAAGTACTACCAATACAATTTCTATTGATACAAATATTTAATCATTCTTTCATCATCATAACTATATTGAATACACAATTCTAGTAAAAGTTGCATTATTATTAGTTCAGTCACTAGTATACAATACAACACACAAATTATGTATGGATTTGGTCAAAATGACAAAATCTCAAAGGCATCTAGGCAAATTCTGACATTGAAAATACAATGTGAACTGTTCCTAGGAAATGAGGCTAAAGTTGCAAATTGGTTTTGAAACTGCCCAATTGTTGAGTTGCTGTTCTTTGTTTAAAGACACCTGTATATTCAGTGGTCAAACCTGTATAGTCAGTGTGTCCTTTGTGAATGGGGACATAGTATGTACTCTATTAAATTCTGTCCCCATTCACAAAGGACATACCACTACCAATAGGCATCTTCAAGCAAAGAATATCAACTCGACAGTTGGAAAAACTCCCAACTTGTGACTTTTGGCTCATTTTGTGGGAGCAGGTCACATAATACATAGCAATAATGTACTACTATACTGAAATGGTTCGTTATCCACCCACACACAAAATTATTTATCTCTTCACAACTTGAGAAATCAACTAACCAATGACCCTAATTTATAGCAAGATGTTCATTTGCATTGCAAATGGCAAAATGTGTATTCTTCCACACAGGGAGTGTGAATTTGAAATGGGGTTAGCTGAATGGGTGACTCTTTTTGAAATCTACAATCCCTGTGTGGGATATTAAGGTCAAGTCTTCCATAGGGTGCATAGATTTCAACTGGAATAGCCCATAATTGGTCAAGATCAAGTATCATGGTTACATGAACCAATTCTCATGGATTCACTTTGCAGCTGCACAACATGTGTTCACTCTTGAGGCCGTATATATGGCACAAGGGAATTGCCATAAATGATGCCTACATTTTTACCAAAAAATTGCCCTTGAGAAAAAAAATTGGCACACACAAATGTTAAAGAGTGAACACTGCTGCATAGGGTACAATAAAAGTGAAAATGCAAAATGGTAAAGCTTATAGGATAGTCTGATTGGACTATTCCAGTTAAAATACATACACCTCTATGTAAGACACGACCTTACTCTTCCACAGAGAGAGAGAGAGAGAGAGAAAAGAAGAATTTTAAAAACACTTAAAATTCCAAAGAGATTGAAAATCAATGAAAAGGTGCAGGTTCCCTTCCTGGTTCAGGTCAACTGGTCAAGTTCATTCAATCAGTTTAAATGCCTACGATGAAATTGGGCAATCCTCCTCTTATCCGTGTATTTGAATCTACACAATAACAATTGCTGGCAGTTTCAGCTGTCTTAAAATAAACATTCAAAAGGATGGATCAACAATAGCAAAGTGTCATCTCTTCACAAATCATTTCTAACAAAAACTACATTGTTTTCAGCACAAAACTGCTTCAACAGTAATCATGGTAACAGGTTGACCATACCTTGATTTATATAAAAAACAAAACAAATGAAAACAAACAAATAAAAACATTCTGGAATGTTAAAAGTGAAAAGATCAAGTTAATATTTGACTTTTTTTTATATATATAGAAAAGGAATAATTCATAAATGTGTCTAAAAAGGACAATGGGCCTCAAATCCATACACTCCATATGGACGACATGACCTTAATCTTCCACACATGGGGTGTGAATTTCAAATGGCGTTAACTGAATAGGTGACTTGCATCAATTGAAGTCTAAACTCCCTGTAGGGGGTGTATATGGCTCAGGGATGCAAGCCTCCAAAACGGGCTGAAAATAAAGAAAAGTGTGGGAATTTGCAAAAGCAGGAAAACTTGCATCCTTGATGATGATGGATTACAACTGGAATAGCCCATTTAGCCTTATCAAGGTGTGAAGTACTGACCCATTAAAATTAATATCATTTATTAATAGCTTGCAAGTTTTCAAACTAAATTTACAGTTATTTCATATAAATTGTGGCCATCGAGGAACATACAGGTCGTGTTCATGTAGCGTGCAACGTTTTGTGCATAGTGTATGAACTTGAAGTAGTGGTACACTTGTTTTGTCGATGCGCTACATCATAACATGCATTCCATGATGGCTACAAAGATTGTAGTTCTGATACAAAAAGACAAATGATATGAGTACATTGCACAATTATAAATAATAAAACTTCATACTAAGTATACTACAAAGGACGGAAAGATATATAGCAAAAACTTATAGGAAGGAAATACAATCAGGAAATCAATGACATTTATAGCTTGGTTCCTTGTCACTCTCATCTCTCATTACTTTCCACTGACCAAAATGGAATACTAAAGTTGGCAGCTCATAAGAATACATTTTGAATGCATGGAATTTAATTCTGTATGTTGTTATCATGTTATGTACAGTGTCCTACAATTCATAACATGGTGTAATTTCTAGTCCTGTGTATACAGGTTACATGGACACTACTAGATATAAGTATCTAGGAAAAAATGTTTTTTAATTAAAAAAAAAATTTTGGCCAACTTTGAGAAATTTTCATCAAAAATGGTTGAAAAATGCTATAGGTGTGAACATGTGATTTGGAATCGACCTGTATTCAAAGAGTACCGACTCACAATTGCCCTCTGTGTAATGCTATGGTAAATCCACTATTTTGGTTTGTGGCTTGAACGATAATTTATGTCTTTAAGCTTGAGCATTACAAAGGTTTGAGCACTCTTTGACACAACATGTTACAAGCAAAAGCAAACAACTACACAATTTGAATCACAGTTTGTCGTGCACATGGCGAAAGTTTCCACACATACACTATTTGCTCTCTATGAGTGACACAGAAACATGGTGGAGTTGGTACTCTGGTTCTACCTCTTTGGATTCAACAGAAATACAGGGTGGACTGGAGTACTGGTCAATGGCAGCACACAGGTTGCTTATCACTGTGTGCATAATAGTACAATTTATGGCTATAATGTTTCATTATCATTATTTAAAATATTTGTACATTTATATATCGCCCCTTCCCTAGATCGGGGCACTTTACTAGAGATCAAATGTTACTCCTTATTTGGAAATATATAATGATTATCTTCCTTAAAATAGTTACAAAATCAATTTTACATGTTGCATTTATTCTCTCATAGACTATAAACATTTCAAAATGAAATGAATGTTACATGGTAAACATCTTAAAAGCTGTCAAAAATTGGCATATCATAAACATGAATTCACACACCCTCACATATAACTATATATGCATTCTGAAAAAAAAACCACCTTGATGCTCACTTTCGTGGAAAGTAACTACACTAATACAAACAATGCTACTATAGTCCATATACCTTCCTCGAGTCAGTTAAGTAAAATCAAATTTTTAGAGTTTCTCTAAAACTGTTATTTTTTAAAGGAATCTGTTATGCTAGTTGGATTCCTTGCATCATTTCCTTTCTGAAAATGTATACTTTTATATACTTCTCATCATTACATTTAGAGTTACAATAAAAAACAATATCTAAATTACTGACTCGAGGAATGTATACAGGCTATAGCATACTCTCTCTTCAACCTTCATACTTCCCCTACAAGGAGAGGTAAAGTTCCACAACCTTTCACAATGACTGATAGGACAAGGACATGTGACTCCATAGATGAGACCCATTATTTTTTGTTGACCACCTCCTGTTTGAGTCTTTCTGCTAGTGCTTTGCGCATTGCTAGTTGTTTCTCTTGCTCAGCGTCTGATTTGGTTTCTATGTTCATGTCACCTGTAAATAAATAATACAGTTGTTTTCAAATGTGATGTCTTCTTGTCCTGTCAACAAATACAATAGGCCCATTCCATGTCAACTCCAGGGATGTGCACCGCAGCACCTCTTCAATTTTTTTCTTTTTCTGTGTGGTGGTAGATATTAATGAGAAAGTAAAATCCTGAAAATTTGAGCTTCATACTCCATTTGTACAGTTTTCCCGTGGCATCAATTTGAAATTTAGGGGTCAGCGTAAAAATGTGTTGATCATATCAAGAGCGATGTTTGGAGGTCCATAAATGTATAAAGGAACCCTTTAAAACTGTGAAAAGTATGTATCCTGGGGCAAATTACATTTTTTGGTGTAGAATTCAAATCTGCTATCAGAAAACTTGTAACTCCTTAACTTTAAAAGATATAGGGCCCTCAAATGCAACCGTCCAACCAGGACCAAAGGGGTCAGAACTCCAAAAGTAAAAAATAATTTTAGCGTCAATTTTTTTTGCCAGTCAGAGCCCTTTGGTAGGACATTACTCTTATCTTTAAAGTAAAGGAGTTATGTTTTATATTGAGCATATTAGAATACATTTAGCTGAGATATTACCCATGCAAAACCACTTTTTTTTTACCATTTTTATCTGAAAGCGTCAATGTT